>NC_086160.1:15377404-15720265 GCF_035149785.1 Candoia aspera
GGCTATTGGCCATGATGACTGATGCTAATGGAAGCTGGAGTCCTCCTTACGAATCCTAATCCTGCCTAAGAAAGCTGGACTTGGGATTTTCAAAAATGCAATTTACTCTTCCTTAAAAAAAAAAAAAAACCAGGCTAGTTACGGCTTCATAATCACAATGAATTCATCTCACCGTTGTTGTTTTTTAGTATTCCTGAATACAAACTCACCCAGTTCTGGGTCCATCCACTTTCTTTAAGTGTATTTGCTGCATCTTCTGTTAGTTTGATTCATGTGAACTGTCCTTATGCACCACCACTAAAATAAATAATGGATTCACCATATACTTGTTCAATCTTTTTGAATGCTATCTCTCTGCCTCATCTTTGTTCCTCTTTCTGGACTTCTTTTTGATGATCTTTATAAAGGGACAGAGAGCAAAACTCCCTGTTGTGACTGAGCAACTCTTTTCTACATAGGAAGATGCTATTTTTCTGAAAGGAAGATCCAGATATTCATTTGTATTCTCAGTAACTCTGGTTCAGTTGCTTGCTTCCCAAACATAATGAATCTCCACCTCTTGAGAATAATAATAATAATTAAAAAAAGATAGGATTTTTTAAATGTAAATAGCCATCATTTAAACAACCAAGATGAGACACCATTAGAACCTGGACTACTTACTGGGTTTCTTCATAACTATTATGAGTCACCAACTGTTGCCATGGGAACAGCTATCTTACATGACACCGTCTGTCTCAGAAATACAAAAATAACTGCATAGAAAATATTCATTTATGCCCATTGCATTTTCCAGCATTCTCCCTGTTTTAGAATCCATCTTCCTAGAATCAATGTATTCCACTAACACTTGTGGAATTGATTGTATAGATTGACATAACTTACTAAGTGGGCTTTTTAATAAGTGGCATGCTATCTGTTTGTTTCAAACAAGATGAAAAAGAAGAGGCATGGGTCTAAGTAAAGACATTAAGTGAAAAGCATAACAACATGAGTGCCATGCAACAGAAAGATGACTAGTTTTGGGAAAACTCATTTTTGAAATTTTGGCCAGTAATTGAAATGCACACAAGGGTTTAAAAAACAAAAACAAATGAGAGATGTGAGGAAACCCATCCAGATTGGGATCTGGAAAGGACGTGGTGCTTTCAGCTTTAACTTGTTGCAGCTCCAGTCTGAGTAGGGAGAACACCAGCGTCACGACAGGAACTCTTCTTGGCTCCACTGAGAAACTGGGGTCAATTTAGTTCAGTTTATGGAGTTTAGTAGAAGTCATTGACAACCAAGCTTGACTCCTAAATCCCTTTCTGCAGAGTTACATTTTTTCTGTTTTTTGGTTCCATCATGAAGTAACAGGATGATAAGAGGGATGCAGAGTAACCTTGCTAGAATCTGGCTCTTATTGGCTTATAAAGTGAAATATGGAATGCTTGATTACAAACACTGAGAGTTAAAATCCATCTCTTTCTGTTAGTCATAGAGGTAGCATTAGCAATATTACTACAACTTAGGTCACAAATGTACATTCACTTATCTTTAAGATCTACTGAATATAAGATGATTGTGGAGTCCTTGGTATTCTCTGAGCTTGGTTGCTTTCTTGCAGATGTATCATTGCCTGGCTAGGCAACACCTTCAGGGCACCAGTCAGGCAATGAAACTTCTGCAAGAAAACAACCAAACTCAGAGAACACCAAGGACTCCACAGTTCAACCATAAGCTACAGATATTCTCTTTGCTTGTATAAGATGACTTTATGCTGTGTTCAGGTAGACCTGCACAGAGTTGTAATGTAAGTCAGTCTTTAATTGCACACATAATTGCAGTCATCCTTTAAGCAGTCTTCTCAAATACTTCAGCAATATTATCCCTACCAGTTGGGATAATACACAAAGAGTTGATGCAGTAAATTCCTTTATGAAGAAGCAAAATTGACTAATGGTCTTTCAAAATCCTTTGTCCTAACAACCAGGAAACACACTGAGACAAGGAACTGGTCTCTAATATTTATTGCTAGTACTTAACAGGAATCCTAACAAACTGAAGAAGCGTGGGGAAAACCCAGCCATATAACCCCCAAGGGTTAAGGCGGTCCCGATCTGTGTCTCTTTGAATGGCTGAACAATTCATCAGTGCTACGCATGCGCTTGACAGTCTGGATGGGAGCCCCCTGCTCACCATCCTTACTCATGACATCCTTCACCTATGTGTGGAGAAATCGGATGAGCAATTTCTTCAAGTTTGTTCAGGGGGAGAAGAAGTTGTCCCACAGATTATTAAGGGTAGAGCTTCCTCTTAGTAGTGACCAGGGCATCCACAAGTTCTCATTACTTTGGTTAGGACAACAAAAGCAGGGTCATGGCATCATGGTCCAAGTTCCAGCCCTTGTGGGTGCAATGTCACAACCCATAAAAAAAAGGGCAAGGCTTATGTCCTTGCCATACTGCTTTTGTTGGTCTGATACCACCACTACCAACACCCTTGCTCCCCCTTCAATAATAAAAGCAATTTTGAAAAAGCCTCATGGAGAAATTTGCTCCTGATATCTCCCCTTGGGATTCAGCAGAAACACAGGTAGCTAAGAAGACTGCAGATTGCTGGAGGAAGCCTACAGAATGAGAAACATAACACTCACATGTATATCCTGGCCATCTCACACTGATAGAAGCACACCAATGCCATATTCTGTCTGTGAGTTTTTCTGAAATTCTTTTCTCCTTTGAAATAGTTTTTAAGGCACTTTTATTTTTCATCAAACAAAATTTCTCTGTCCAGGACTAGTTTGTGATATGCACTTCAAATATAAAATTAGCATAATAGGCCCCCAAGGTGCTCCCTGCCTGGGTTTTTAATATATCCTACATTCTTTACTTTCTCTCTACCTCACTCTCTTTTTTCCCATCAGAGCCATTCTTTTTCATGTTGATTTATCTCATTCTGGCCATAGCTGTACTTTAATTCCAGATACATAAATGTTGGAGCCATTGTTCATAGTATTTTTTTTATTCTCCTTCCCTTCCTCCTCCATTTGAATAAGTTGTTATGCAATTTATTTGTACATTACCCCTCCAAACCCCCTATAGGCTTTAAAACTTCAAAAATGTTACCATGAAGGCTTGTAAACATTTTACTGTAAAAAAATAAATAAAATTATTCTAAAATATTCTTGAGGGAACTTTCAAACAGGTTAATATTTCACATAAAAGAGTCTAGTCCTTTGAATAACTTCTTCTTTCATTGAACTTCAGAAATTGACTTCTGAATAAATCCATTTATGATCCCGTTGAAAGAACTGAAATAGAAATCAATACTTTTGTTTAAAAAAACAGACAACTGTTCCTTACAAACTCCAAGATGGTAGAATCTCTTCAGAGTGAGAATTGTTCCCCCCCTAGCAACTTACAACATCTTCTAGAGGCATCCAGTCATTGTTGTGCCAACAAATAGCAATAAAACAAGCTTTATATCACTTCAGTGATGGGCAGGTGATGCTATGAAGCCATTATAGCTCACTGGGGAGGAAATGGCCATATAGAATGGCAGAACTGGTGTGATAATATGGAACGTTACCAATATGGTTGGCTCTCCTTGTTCAAAAAACAGCCTTCAATAAATAATAAATTGATACTAGCAAAAAAAATGATATATTCTATGACCGTCAATTTTAACCAAGCTTTCTTAAATGCTAAAGTTGAGCGTTATAAAAAGAATTTTAGATAGTTAGGGCCTTTTTCACCTGTTAGGGCTCTCTCAACATATGGCACTCTATTAAGAATTTTAATATCTAGGATTTGAGGGAGAAGATGGAACCAACTGAAGGAATACATCAACCAAAGGTTGTGCACTGTTCTAATTGTTTTATTCTGTTTCTTAATTCCAGCTTGCAGCAAACTTTCAAAAACTTGCTCACCTATCAATAAAAACAAGCTCCACAATTTTCTTTGCTAAGTATTATCCCCTTCCCTTAATGTTTTAGGGTAAGAAAGTTGATACTGCATTAGTGCATCAACATGTAACTTTATGTGTTAATATTTGTAAATCCAAAACATGATCTATTAGAATTTCCAGTTACAATTTAGAATTAACAACCTCAGTATGGGCATCTCTTGGGGTAGCAAGTGAGAAAGTACATATTGTGATGTTGTGCTGTAAACCCCACTTCTTTCGTTCTTGTGTCACAACATCACACCCAATTCTGAATGGGCACAGCTTGCATCATGATATCATGTTTTGTCATTCTGAGAAAATCTGAGCTCACTGCAGGCACCCTGAGCTATAACATATTTGCAGATCATGCTCTGCAAGAGGAATGAAGGAATCATTTCCATGTGGCTGAATCCAAAACTACTCCAAACTCACTTTCCAAAACCCTCAATGTCCAGGTATTCTCCCAAAGAACCTGGTCTGATCTGTATAAAGGACAGCTGATTTTCAATGCGATAGAAAAGGCTATGAAAAAATGTAGCCTTGTAAGTCACTGGCAGGAGATTCCAAGGTGGAGCAGAAGTTTCTTGTTAACTTTTGGAAACAACAATAATTTAGAGATTATTGTACAGCATACTGTCATTGTTTCACCGGTAGCACAATGAAAGTGAGATTTCAGAAGGATGCTTAATATGATGTTTAATAAATGGCACTCTAAAAACCAGAACGTACCCCAGAGTTTTATTGGGGAATTGCATATGGCAATGGAAACAAACAGTTATAGAGGTCTATTTCATTATATACTGGAAACAGTAATGCTGGAGAAGTTAGATCAATCCCCTTTGAATGAGCTACATGGATAAATAGTTGGAATAAGGCCCCCAAAGTTGATTTTCCTCAACTTTCTATAAGGAGACAAAGCCAACCAACCAATATGCTTTCCAACTGATCAATAAAGGAATTCTGAAAGTAGCCTCCAGTTGATACCCTGTCCACTCTCCTCCTCCTAGCTTCACATGTCCTTCTTTCCTCAGTAGAAACATTTCTTTTTTCAAAAAATCAGATCATCAGCTGCAAAGCCACCTCCAAACCAGGTGTGAGGAAACAGCGGGAAGGACGAAGAGCCCAGGAGCCAGGAGGCAAGAATTTACAGCATATATAGCTCTATATTAAAAGGCACTGACCTTCCCAGAGCACTAGACACAATGCAGTGGTTAATTAGCACAAACAGTCCCAATGGGAGAGGCTGTGGGTTAGTCCAGCTTTAACCCCTTTGCATACATCATAGCAGCAGAATAGATGGACGGAGATGATGTATCCCACAAATATGACCATCTCAAGGTTCAGAATAGTGTCAGTTCTTTTGCACATTATCGGTTTGGTTTTCCCAACTCATCTTCACATAGTACAAGTTAGACATCTGAGACCCTGACCACAAAGTGAAAACTTTGATCTGAGGCTTTGCATAGCAAGAAAGATGTAGTATGTGAAAGGAGGATTTTAAAAAAAAAAAACTACCGCTAGTAATTCAAAAGAAGTTGTATATAACTTTCAAAAGCTGGAAGAGGTCAAGAATTGGTCAGAGCTGGCAGTAGATGAAGCCTGACAGGCATGAAGCACAATGAATTGAGAAAACAACCAAACAAATCTTTATTTCAGTTAAAAACCAACACAAGAGAACATCAAACTACAGAAGTCTAACAATGGCAGGCATTTCAGCAGTAAATGAAGTCTAATATTGCTAACATAATGATGTAAAGCATTCCTTCTCTAAATTCTGTAAGTAAAATTATAGTTCTGCAAAGCAATCTAAGTAATAAAATACAGACTGTAAAGTCTAATAATGTACAATGATTAATAGCAAGTCTAAACATTAAATTATATGTCTAAAATGAATCAAAAATTCAGTGTCAGTTTAATGTAGAAGAAATTTTATTACAACCAAAGACCAACTTAGATAAAATGGTTGATTTTGCCACAAAGCAATGATGCAAAGAAACCAGTAAATCATTTATTAAAGGAGGAGGAGGAGGAGGATTAGCAGCAGCAGCCTGAATCAATTCACTGCAGGATGAAGACCTCTTCATTGAAGGTTATGGACTGTAATCTGCCACAGTGGTCAAGAGTATATTGGTAGACAGATTTTTTTTCAGCTTCCTAGTCTACAGTTGTAAGCGGGTGACCAGCCCAGAATCACCTAGTGGCCTTCTGTTTCTTAAGGGAAGACTAGAATTCAGGTTTCCCTTATCCCTGTACAGTACGCCAATGGAGATGGATGATGATGATGGATGGATGGATGGATGGATGGATGGATGGATGGATGATAGATCGATCGATCTCCACATAGTGTAATTGTACTTGTACACATAGACATTTGCAAGCTAAAAGTACTCCTAGAAGACAAGAAACAAGTTACATTATGATCAACCAACTGGCTCAGTTGTTATCTCATGTCACACTCTACATGTTATCCCCTTTTTTGCACATCAGACTGTAACAGACTCTGACAACAATATACAACAGGGAAGGTGTGATATACTTTTTTTTAGATTTTTTTTTATTCCACCTTTATTATTTTTATAAATAACTCAAGGTGGTGAGCATATCTAATAATCCTTCCTCCTCCTATTTTCCCCACAACAACAACCCTGTGAAGTGAGTTGGGATGAGGCATTGTGACTGGCCCAAAGTCACCCAGCCAGCTTTCATGCCTAAGGTGGGACTAGAACTCACAGTCTCCTGGTTTCTAGCCTGGTCCCTTATCCACTAGACCACACTGTCTCTCTTGCTGTTGAACCATTATAGGTAAAACATGGCTTTCATTTTCTGAGACTCCCAGTCCACAGCAGCAGATATATTCTGCGTAAGAAATGTTTCAAAATCCACCTGAAGGAAGCATATCCAATCTTCTTTTAGTAAATGATTTCAAGTGTTTTGGAACTAGCAAGAGAAAAAGAAACTGGTAGTTCTGCTTGGAGTTATGTCCCTCCCTTCCAATTGTGAGCATAATTTTTGCTGGTAGGGTTGTGTCCCCACTTCGTAGCCCTCAAGCCACTGTGTTTTGCTCATGACCCAAGTGAAACAGACATTCTAGGGAGAGTCCAAAGGAGTGAAACTTGAGGTATGATCTGGATCCACATAAATGAGAAGTTCTCAGAAAATATGCATGAGACCAAATGGGAAGACTTTATTTTTCAGCCAGTGGTTGACTTTGCTAGGCAAGCTCTTGTTCCATCCTTTGAAGACCAACCTCCAGCCATATTTGAGATGCATCTAGGCAACTGTAAAATTGCTCTCAGGATCAGGAACTTAGTTGCTACTGATTCAAGTGATCTATAATTGCAATAAGAGCCAAGTTTGCACTGTAGAAAAACTGTGCCTTTGGGTTTTCCCAAAACAATTTTATGGCAGCAGGTACCAACCCACATCTTCTTTGTGGGGGAAATTTTCCAGATAGCTGCTGAGCATCTCTGAGCTTCCATCCTGCATGTTCTCTTGGGGCTTTCTTGCTATCAGAGGAATAAAATACACTCCATGATACTTTATTTTATAAAGTACCTCTTGCGCCTGTTGACAAGCAAGTAATGCAACTTAGCCCTTTTGGCAAAGTCCATTACTTTCGTCTTCTAGTGATTTATTTGCAGGAAATCCTTTCTGCAGAATTGCACAAGAGTCCTCAGGGCTGATTTCAGAGTGCAACAAAAATACCATATCATCAGCGTACAAAAAGATTGGGATGCTTTCTCTACCAACCTGGGCAGGTGGTCGTGTGCTTTATCTAGTCTTGGCTAGGGTATTAATACTGATTTATAGTAAAGACAGAAGCTGCAACCTGAACTCCTCCATCCTTCCTAATGTTTCTTTTTCTTTATTTTTCTGGGCAAGCTTTTTGTTTGTTCCCTGGGGAATATATCTAGAGGGCTTATTTCTCACATGGCATGAACTTTTTCTTCCAATACCCTTTTCCTAATTTCAAAACAGCACTGTCAGTTTGGAATTCACACAAAGATTTATCTTATTCTTTCTCCTTTGTGTCTTAGCAATTGTACCAGAACACTCCAAAGCATTTGGAATCTCTTTATTTAAATCCAACAAATCTGTAGCACTTAACAAAACAATTCTGTGCAGGCCAATCCTCCCCCACCTCCATAAGTATCACATCCAAGTGCCACAGTTGATGGGCATCCTCTGAGGCTAGACTGAAACAAAACTTGGAGATGTTGATCTTTAAAATGTCTTTAACTAAAACCAGAGATGGTAACAATTTAGCAATTGTGAATTTAAACACGCAGGTTTTAATCAACTCAGCAAATCCCTTTCCTCCCTTTTCTACTTTATGGTTAGTCTAAAACGTCTTTGGCTTCTGATAAGTCACATCCCAATGTACTGGCAACTAGAAAGTTAGGATTAGCAGCTTTGTGTGTGTGTGTGTGTGTGTGTGTGTGCTCTATAGATCCAGGAAATGCTGCAGACTTGTAGCCGGGAAGCTCAGTCTCTACTGCTTCATTTTTAACATGATGTGTTTGATTTGGGAAATTTAAATTGTATCACTTGGCAAGGATCAATTTGCTTTCCCTTCATTTTGCATAGATGTCAGAGTGAAGGGAGTGCCAAGGAAGAAAGAATGATTTCCAGGTGCCTGGACTCATTAGCTTAGAGGGGAGTGAGTTTGAACACCTGCCCAGGAAATAGAGAAAAAAGAAGATGGGCAAGGTGTAAGAAAAAGCTCAGTGTGAATGTTGGTTCTGACTTTTGCAACAGTGATTTACCTTCTGCGTGACATTCTGAATGATGTGCTTCAGTGGTTTTCTCTAGCTGAGAAGAGGGAGGGTGATTCCTTTTAAAAGGGCAAGTTTCAAATGGCAAGTCAACTTTCAGCTTTGCAAAGCATCTGTCTAATGATAGCCCATTGTGATAATCTAATGCATTAAATATATATTTTACGGCCTCTATGGGGGAAAAAAAGGTCTCCCAAAACATCCCAAATCAAACTGTTTATAGGTTTAATGTTATACAAATCATGGCAGGGAGAATCATACCTTCATCTCAGCATTGTGAGTAGCAAGAAGGAGAAAATATTTTTTCAAAAGAGATAATAGACCAAGGTTGTGCTGAAACATTTATACTTCAAAGTGTATTTATTTGTTAGGTTTATATCCCACCTTTTGTGGAGGAGCTCAAGGCAGCATGCAGAGTGCCCCCTCTTCCCATTTTTTCACCAACAGTCCTCTGAGGTAGGTTGGGCTGAAAGAGAGTGTCTGACCCAAAGTCATCTTTGGAGCTTCTCTGGCTAACAGTGGACTTAAACCTGGGTCTCCAGTGCCAGTCCAGCATCTTAACTACAATAGCGTACTCCTACTTTTGTTAATTATGTGTTGTCCTGTAGGAAGTTGCTTCAGACTCAACAAAATTCACATCACGAGAACCACTAATCCTGATTCATTGACCCACTTTGCATTCCTACAAAGTGAGAAAATTCTAATACAGAATTCATTGCCAAGGCTAGAAACACAGAATATACATCTTAAATACTGACCGTATTGACCAGGGATTTGCTAATGCTGTCTGCTTGGCCAAAGGAGGAAAAGCTAGTATGTCATGAAACCTTGCTAATCCTCACTCAGAGCTCATGAATGTCAAATACTTCTTTGAAAAAGTGGATGAGAATGACATTCCCCAAATCATGATTTTTTTCCCTGCAATTAATGTGGTTCTATTACGTTCTGTTAGAACCTTTACTTAAGGAGATTCAGTGTTAGAGACTGACTGTATGAACTATTTTGTGGGAACAGGGTCATAGGTAGCACCTGTAACACTCCTGAGGCTTTATGGCTTTTTGGCTTCAAGCCATCATCCAAGTCAATGTATTTTTTAATGTATCGTGATGACACTACTGGAGAAAAAATGCTTTTGAGGTGCAGGATTGAAGTACTTCAGTAAAAATAAAAGCAGCTTAAGACATGGTATTGTGGCAACATAGAGAGATGGGTGGTTCATTCCCAGACTGATCAAGACTCCGGAAGTTACTGTGTAAACAACCACTTGGAAGCACATTTATAATGAGTGAAAAGATCCATCCATTCTCAGGAAGGGAGTTAAAAGGAAAAGAAAGAAATCTCTTCCTTCAAATACTAAGGGGATCTTGTTAAACAGAACCCTGTGAGAATCACTTTGGGTTTTAGACAAATGCCAAAGAACCTGGCAGAATATAGCATCAGTGAGCTGAGGTATTTTGAGGAGGTTGATTTAATTTCTAAATCTGTAATACCTTTAAAAAAGCAAGTTATTTTAGCCTAATGTATTTCTATTTTAAATGAAGTAATCCAATGTCCACATAATGAGAAGACAGGACAGCCTGGAGAAGATGCTGATGCTAGGGAAAGTGGAAGGCAAAAGGGCCGACAAAGGGCAAGATGGATGGATGATATTCTAGAGGTGACGGACTGGTCCCTGGGGTAGCTGGGGGTCGTGACGACAAACAGGAAGCTCTGACGTGGGCTGGTCCATGAAGTCACAAAGAGTCGGAAACAACTAAATGAATAAACAACAACAATCCAATGTCATTTTTATGATGTAAAATATAAATTTAAAATAGGAAATTGAATAAATGACATATAACATAAAAGGAAATCAAGTAGTTTTAGGGAAGACAGCATTTGGATTATTCCTTTTTTCAGAATCAAGTGGAGCCTTTGAGATCTACTCTGATGCTTAAGGGTTCTTAAATTATGGATATGATGCTCTCATGATGCAATTGCATGCTGCTGTATGCTGTAAGCATTTGTGGGAAGGAACTACTATCAGTTTCAGTGATGCTTAACAAAATAATTTAAGAGACAGAATTATGAAGTACTATGAATTATAACCACTCTGTTGTGAAGACTGAGAACAAAAAAATAGATGTGGAGTCAATGGAACAGATGAGATGCAAGCTGATTATTGTCATTCATGTTGTAGGGCTATCAGGCCAGACTGCAAACATCTACATGACCACCACATGGCACCAGAGAGATATATCTATTAGCCATCTGGAATTTTGCCTTCCAGATCTAGTAGTCCAAACATCAATGAATGCTTGCCCTTCATTCTGTGGTAGAAATCCCAAAGGCCACATTTTGCCAGGACATTGCAGTAGGAGCTGGTTCTTGTGTGACTGAGTTTTGTGGCTCAATTTTCATCTGGGGCTGCATTGTGTGTCTGCTCAAAATGTTCCAGGGTTCTCTGCAATATACATAGTAAGCAAAATATCGTTGGTTGAAGGTCTGAATTTAACCAAAAAGCAAGCCATGTGGTTTTATCTCCAAAGATTTCCCTTGTACCTTTCACACATCTCTGTGCACGACAATAAAACATCCATGAGGCTCTCTGTCGTTAGGCTGTTTGCTGCAACACAATTAAAACAGATACTCTGAATTTTGCAAAGACTGTTTTCAGTACTGGCTATGCTTTGGGGGGACATTCCTACGCCACAAAATAGGTTGCTTGCTAAGGGATGGCTGATGTCGCCCATTAGAAGATGATACAAATGAATTTTCTGAATAATTATTACAGGAAGCATTCAAGAACTATTATAAACATGACCATGTCAATGAAGGAGGGAGAATTGTGCTTCTTCACTGTATGGGTTATAGAAATGCCAGGACTCAAGTTCTCAGTCGTTTCTGTTTTTATTAATTGATTGAGATAAACTGTCCATAAAATGTAAAAGAATGTGTATCTGGCCTTGGGAAAGAGGAAGGGAACAACGAACCATTTGGAATAGAAATAGAAAAAACAACTCAGAGAAAATGGAAAGAGTGAGAAAGAAACTCAAAATACACCCTCCCCCTCCGATTTTGTTTGGTATAAGATAGAGCAGAGAAAAACTCTGGCAGGCTTTCAAGTTTCTGTTATTATGCCCTACTATTACAAGGAACACTCTGGAATCCTTACTGCTTTCATTTCTTGGCCTTGCCTACCTCAAAGAGCTGACAGAAGATAAAGCAAGATAGGTATATATTAAAAAGTTCATCTTGTAACCCAAGCTCCGCAAACTGATGAATACTCTACAGCCTCCTGTATTTCTTAGTTTTCTTTCTTATAAATCATCAAGCAGATCACACAATCACAGAGTTGGAAGGGATCTTTGACTGCTCAGCGTTGGGTCCATTAGAGCAGTGTTTCTCAATCTTGGCAATTTTAAGATGTGTGGACTCCAACTCCCAGAATTCTCTAGCCATCCAGCCTCTGTTGGAAGACTTCCATGAGGAACTCATCATCATGTGGCAGCCTGTTCCTCTGGCCGACAGCATGTACATCCAGGAAGTTCTTCTGGACATCTAGCATGAATGTACTTCCCTGTAGTTTTAATGTATTGGTCAGCTAGGAAATCTTCTTGATTGCATCAGTGCGCATTAAAAAGACATAGGCATTCTTGGTAGATGGTGCTGCTTCTATCATAGGTAGCCACATTTACTACAATAAAAAAGAAGATGAGCTGGATGAGCTGAGCTCTGATGGATTTATTGCCCCCATATAGGTTTGGAAAGGAAGCATAGTTTGCTAATTTCATCTGCTGTATAGAAATACACACTAATTGATGGATTAACTCTCAATCGGCCATAGCTAGCAGGGGTGTCCTCCGTTTAGGACATCCATGGTTTTCAAATCAAATCGAAATCGAAACTTTGCCAAATTCCACAATATATCAGCTGTGGACTTCTTGTGCTAAAACAGAACTGGAATGAATGCATAATATGAGAGGGAACAGTGACGCATCAAACATCAGTTTCTATTCAGATAGCTATAGCAACAACTGCAAATAGAGTTTGTATGGAAAGGACATGTGTTAGTCAAAATGAGGCTTGGCTTTAGATATATAAATGCCCATTTCTTGCTTTCAAGTCACTGGGGCTTCTAATAGAACAGTTTCAAAATAAATGGATCTTCTAGGATCACCAGGGAGTAGTTCTCCTACAGGCCTACATGATGTAAACAGAATCTTACCCCATAGCTAGAAGAGCATAAAGAGTGTGTATTTTTCTTTACTATTTCTAAGAAGAGCGACAAACTCATTTTGTTGTTGTTGTGGCACATAGTGCCAACCAAAGCAAATGTACCCCATGCTGAGAGATACAGGAAAAAAAAGTCTCTTCCATACTATCTGTTTCACACAAGATGGCACAATTAGGGTGATCTAGGCAGTTTCTGAATCATTCAACCACCTGGGAGCTAGGAAGGTGGGTTCAGCCACTAGATCAGCCCACCTGATATAGTCATATGTTCATTTAATATCTTTTTGGGATAGTGTATTAATATATATTACTAGATTTTTAATTACAATTTTATTGAAGTTTTTAATAGCAATAGTAAAAATGCAAACTAAACTCTGAAATAAAAATAAAGAGAGAATAGCAAGTGTGAAGAAAGAAGAAAAGAAGAGGAAAAAAGAAGAAAAGAAAAATATTTAAAGAAGTGACTTCTGATCTTCATCACAAGTACAAACTTAGTAATTCTTCACCCCCTATAAAGTTGCATGCACATATCTCCTCTTCCCATAAACCATCCCTTAATTGTATGCAAATCCATAAGTCATTAACATTTTGGTCCTGGTGTCAGCAGAAAGTCCATTTATAGATAACCTTGGTCAAACCAAGCAACTTTGTACTCTTTCCTTTTCCTTCTAACAGTCTTGGTCTTTAATTCATTCAGATGTTGTAGGGTTTGATCTCTCTTCAAATTTTATTTTTCCCATCTCAAAAGCTTTTTCAAGGCTTTAGCAAACCACTTTTATAAATTCAGTAAGGAGGCATTATCCAGGTCATTCTCTTGGCTTGTCATTTGCATTGCTGTATATTACTAGATCTATGGGAAAATCTTTAAATGTTAAAGGTGTTAATGCAGGGTTTCTCAACCAGGGTTCTGTGGCACCCTAGGGTTCTGCAAGAGGTCACTAAGGGTTCCCTGGGAGATCACGATTTCTTTAAAACTTATTTCAAATTCGGGCAACTTCACATTAAAGAGGTAAGTTTCATTCTTTTTTTTTAGTTTAAGCACACTGTTAACGCATTTATACAGGCCTACACATAAAAACAAATATAATAGTTTTGTAACTTCTGGTCTATATTTGAGCCTGAATGAGCAGGGGTTCCCTGAGGCCTGAAACATATTTCAAGGGTTCCTCCAGGGTCAACAGTTTGAGAAAGGCTGTGTTAATGTAATGTTGAATTATATACCAAAGCTTTGGAATTTGACTATTTATCGGGAATTGCGGTTGTATCGAGCATGGGGGGTGGCAAAAAGAATTATATTCAGAAATTGGAAAAGTGATATTATTCCAGATATCAAGGAATCATTGTTAGAAATGTGTGGTTTATCTGTTTTAGAAAAGGCAATGTTTTCTACCAATCAAAGGATGCAGCAATACGTGTTACTATGGCAGACATTCTGCGATATCTTATAAAAATATCTTGTATTGTTCATATTATAGAAGTGAATTCATTGGTAAACCAGGGACTATTGATAAGTATACTGTAAAAGATAGATTTTTTTCTTTTCCTTCTTAGTTTGTACTTTTAATTTTTTAAAAGCCTCTTTTTAAGAATAAAGATTGTTTTGTTTCAAAAAATAAAGGTATTAATTTTTTTTAAAAAAGATAATCCCTTCCCTTGTGATACAACCTCAGAACACATTTCTGTGCAAGTCTATTAAGTCCCGCTGATTTTAAAGGACAACTTTTGTAAGCGAATGAGAATCACTGTCTTGCTAGAAAGCCTTGATGATCTCAACAGTACTTAATTCTGAGTTACGTTAGTACCTAAGACTGAGATGCACATTTCTTAAAGAGTTCTATTTTCTTTCAAAGTTATAAAACAGGGAAGTCTGTATAATCCTATATTGCATAGAAATCCATTCACCTATTTAGAGTTAGGAGACTGTTTTTATAATCCATTATTGACCAATTTCAACCTACAGTATAGTCACAAACTCTCTGAGATTTGCCAAGCCCGCCTGGTTATTTCAGTCATACAGTATTATGTATATTATTTTATTTTTTTATAATTATTTTTATAATTATTATATACATTATTATATAAAATTATTTTATAAGTATTATTACACCTTCTTAGATTGATGGCTGAAAATTATACAAAGATGATCAACATCCCTTCATTCACCTACAAAGAAGGGATGTTTTATTTATTTATTATTCAAATTTAATTACAACATAATATAATTATGTTATTATCTTGTCTTTTTTCTCTTTAAGGTGATTGGCACCATTTATTTAGGAAATTAGATCAAGAAACAAAGTATGGGGTTGATGTTCTGAAAAGGGGAAGTATGGTGTGTCTTCCCGGACTTATAATACACAAATGCTCAGACCCACAGTTACCCCACCCAGACAAGAAAACTTTTTGAAAGCTTGGATCTATGTTTTCCAAGCACTCAGATTTTCTGCCCAGATGCAAGACCCCCATCTGCTGGTAAAAAATGGGCAGTACACCGCTAGTTAGGCTAACAGTGAAGAAAGTAAGATTTGATACCATAGAGATGACTGAAGTGGGGTTATCTGGGCAACTGCCAGTATTCATGGTGGCTTCTGCCTTGGTTCCCTCTTATTTTCCCCATCAAATTGGTGTTCCAAGAACATTTAGGCCGCTGGTTCTAGGCTCCATTTTAATATCCCACAATGCATCTCAGTGTAGATCTGGGACATTGTGGGAACTTAAAAGCAAAGTCCCTTCAAACCAGGAAGAGGTTCTGATTGCCACCACAAAAGCTTATGCCCTAATAAGCAGTGACCTGCTGGATCAGACCCCTGGCTGATCTAGTCCAGCAGTCTGTTCTCATAGTGGTCAACCAACTGCACAAAGAAGCCCACTAGTCTCACAGTAGATGGCCTTCAAAGGCAGTCATGCTGACATCAAGGCTAATAGCCATTGATCCCCATGACTTCCAAGAATTGGCCCAACCTTTTTTGGAGCCAACACCACATCTTGGGGTAAGTTGGTTAGTCTTGAAGGTGCTACCAAACTTTATATCTGTGTAGGCTGCAGAATTACACTAAGCCCTATTAAGGATTAATGTTTCTTCTGTCATATCAACAATCTTCCTGAAATAGCTTTTGGGTTTTTTATGACCACAACATATGAATGAGCCATATACATAAGAGAGATGTTCCAACAAGCCATTCTGTTGAACATTATGACTGAATCCACCCCAAAACTATTATTCAAGCCTAAATTCTGGACATCCTATGGAGCCTTCCATGTTACTTCTTTACACTCTGTATTTCCTCCCTGTGTGGTAGATTTAGTAAGAGATATACTCTGGGATCTGGGCCCTTGCTAATTCACACAAAATGTATTCTCTTTGGAATGTATTATTAAAAGAACATGAACATTGCTTCCTAAAATTAGCTGCTTTCCTACTGCATCATAAGTTTAGCCTCAATTCTAGAATTGCTTTGCCAAGCCTAGCCAGAAAAAGCATGAACGTGTCTGTGGGTATATACACATACATACCGTCCTGTGAATGGTCCCGGGGATTTGGGGTAAATTGAGCAATTCAATGTTTGTGTAACAGTTCATTAAATTAAATACTAACCTTAGATTATTGCCCTAACTGTAATTTCAAGGAGCGTGCTCAAAATAATGAGGCCTGACCAGCACAAACTAATGTGGCACTCTAATTTTCCCTTACATGTATATGGAAACTAAGGTAACACAATCTAAAATTGTAGCAGCCTTTTTACTGTCACAACTTTATTGCTGATTCATTTTCAGTTTGTGATCAGCTGTAATCCTGAGCTCCTTTGAATATATGTTAATACCAACCTTGGTTATGCCCATTTGATATCTGTTTCTTTGGCTGTTTTGCCTAAATACTGAACTGAACCATTGTCTGTTGAATTTCATTTTCCTGGCTTCAGCCCAGTTTTTCATGTCACCAACTCTTTCATCCAAGCAACTCATAAAACTGTTGGAATATGATGAGTCCACACCACAGACCTATATGACACTGTTTGAATGCTTTCTCCAGTAAGATGAAGAACCATTATTTAGCACTCTTTGGTGTGCAGACCAGCTGTGAACCCACATGATGGTATTATTGGCTAGTCTACATTATCTAAATTGTTGCTAACACCGAATCACATCCATAGCATTCCTAGATGTCAACTTGTGTGGGTGTGTGTCAAGACTAAATATATATAGAAAAATCCAACTACTACTAATCACTTCCCTGAAAGATGGTTAACCTTGTTGCCCTATCTGTCTCTGTTTAGTATTACCTCTTTTTTTATTATGCTCTGCTGTTATTCCATTTTTAATGGAAGCACATGGGGAAACATTCCATTCAAATCCTTATGGAAAGCTTCATAGTTTTGGCCACATTCATTGTATCCCATCGATGACAGGTCTGTTTCCTCCCAATGATCAGGAATGCTGCTATACTAGAATGGTAGTACACATCTCTAAATTTAAGCCTGAAACTTAATTGTTTCAGATTCACCTAATTCAGATTCTAATGCTGAGAACTCATCTCAGCAAAGGTTACTGTTTTTCTTCCAAATATAGTTAAAAAGAAAGCTGCATACAGAAATTATTCATAAACTTTGCTACAATTAAATTAAGGCCTCAGTGTGAGATCTAACTAAGAAAGCAGATATAAGCTACCTAGGGGTACAGTAAATTCCACAAAAGATTTTCTCTCTTTCCTGGTTTAGATGCTTTCAGAAGAAGTAAGCAATCCTTAAGACAATGGCATTTAAATGGGATTGTAGCCAGCACAATTATCAATGGGATGCTGTCATGCGCTGCCTACCTCTGAATAACATTCAGACGCTGGTTTGCAAAGCAGGTTCTGGTTTATTTCAGGTTAGGTACAACGTTGGTAGAAAAAAGCTGAGAGTGACAGGAGCGCGCCGGTGCGGGGTTTAAATACCCCGCGCCGGTCAGCGCCCCCTCGCTCACGGTCACGTCACCCCCCTTTGTCCCATGCGTTGCCCTGCCATTGGTTGAGGGTTTCCAGGATCGCCCATCCTCAGGTTTCCATTCTTCTGCTGATTGCTTTCAGCTGGGCGATCCCCGTTGTATTGTCGCTGATGGCTTGGGTGGCTCCGTGATTAGTTTAGCTATTGTTTGTTAGCCGTTAGTCGTTGTGGGTTGATGGCTACTTAACTTGTGCCCCTTCACTTATTTCCTTGTCATTGTCATGAGTGCCATTGCGCTGATGACTTTAGCTCAACGGCACTCATGACATACTGCCCCCTTTCCGAATAGTGTTCTCCCTCGGGTTTCTGGGTTTTCCCCGTGGAGCTGTCAAAACGCCACATTTTTTTTTTTTTTTTTTTTTCAAAGTTCCCGCCGGAGTAGTTGTCGCCCCTCCCTTTGCTCCTCCCTCTACCACGTGCCTTCCCAGGGTGTGTCCATGGTGCGCATGCTCGGGTTCTGACCTGGCGTGCGCATGCTCCAACCACACCCTGTTTGTTTGGCTCAGTTCGGCGAGGCGAGAGGCGTGGCTGGTCGGGTGCTGCTCAGCTCCAGGTAGGGCCCTTCTTTTCTTATTTAGAGTGCGTCGCCTTTGTTGTGTCTCCTGGGCGTTGCCCCCAGGTTGCCCTGTTGACTTGCTTGCCACTCCCCCGCGGCCGGGGGGCGGGGGGAGGGTGCTGGCGATCGTTTGTCACCACCCCGTGGGCCCGGGGCGGGGGGAGTGAGTCCCGGGGGGGGGAAGGTCCACCCAAGTCGCGGGCTTGGGGGGGGCCCTTTCCCTTGGGGCACGGGAGGCGGGGGGGGGCCTGCGGGGGGGGGGTTGGATTTGCTGACCTTGGTTGCGGTTTGTCGGGGTATGCCCGGTGAAATGCTCTGGTCAGGTCAGGCGCGTTAACGTTGTGCGCCGCCACCCATTCCGGGTGGGGGAAGTGTTTCCACCTGACCAGATAGTGTAGAGTTCCTCGTTGCTTGCGGGAGTCGAGGATGTCCCTGATCTCGAAGTGGTGTTGCCCGTCGATCATTAGCGGTGCGGGCTGTGGCGTGCTTGGGTGCCATCGGGAGGTGGTTGCCGGTTTTAGGAGGCTGGTATGGAACACCGGGTGGAGTCTCCGGAGGTTGTGTGGCAGGTCCAGGCGTATTGCTACCGGGTTCACTATTTGCGTGACTCGGAACGGCCCGATGTACTTAGGCCCCAGTTTTTTCGAGGGTTGGGTTGACTTTAGGAACTTGGTGGAGAGATAGGCCATATCTCCCGCCTGGAACGGCGGTTGTTGGCGCCGGTGTTTGTCGGCCTGCTCTTTGTAAGCAGCCTGTGCCTCCTTTAGCGCCGCCGTGATTACTGGCCATGCTTCCGCGATCTTCCGTCCCCAGTCGCTGGCGTCCACCTGGGGTTCCGGGGGTTGAGGTAGCTCCGGTATGGGGACAAAGTCGCGCCCCGAGACCACTTCGAACGGGGTTTTCCCCGTGCTCGTGTGGACGGCGTTGTTGTATGCGACTTCGGCGAACGGGAGCAGTTCAGCCCAGTCGTCTTGGTGGTAGTTCGTATATGATCGTATAAATTGCTCTAAGGTGGCATTAAGAACCTCAGTGGCTCCGTCCGTCTGCGGATGCCAAGCCGTAGATAGGGCCTGTTGGGTCCCCGTCAGCTTCAGGAAGGCCCGCCAGAATTTGGAGGTGAACTGTGTGCCCCTGTCGGTCACCACACGTGCGGGACATCCGTGTAGCCTGTACACGTGGATGAGGAAGAGTTTGGCTAGTTGTTGTGAGGATGGGACCGACGTGCAGGGGATGAAGTGGGCCTGCTTTGAGAAGTAGTCCTTCACCACCCAAATGGCCGTTTTCTTCTGGCTGGGTGGGAGGTCCACTATAAAATCCATAGAGATTTCCTCCCATGGGCGGGAGGGTTCTGCCACTCGTTGCAATAGCCCCGCGGGTTTGCCTGGTGCCCGTTTGGCCCTAGCGCACGTTGGGCAGGACGCCACGTAGGTTTTTACGTCTCGCCTGAGCGCGGGCCACCAGAATTGGCGCCGTGTTAGGTGTAGGGTCTTGAGGAACCCAAAGTGTCCCGCTTGCTTGGCGTCGTGTGACCTATGCAAGATCGCCTGGCGTTGCGAGTCCGGGACGTAGATTCTGCCTTCCCCCCATGCCAGGTCTTGCGCCATCGTTACCTTGTCGGGGTTTGCCAGGAACCAGGGGTCGGTTTTGAGGGCGGCGGCGAGGTCCGTGCGCATTCCCCCTGGTAGTTGCGGTTGGCTTCTTTCCGTCGCCGGTTGTCCCGCCGTCGGCTGCGCCGTAGCGTCGAGTTGCCTCCGTGCGCCGCTTCGGGTGGTCACGGCCATTCCCAGTTGCGAGGCGGATAGGACCGTCCCAATGGTGTCTGGGGCGGGCTCTTCGTCTTGGGGCAGCCGGGAGAGGGCGTCGGCCAGGAAGTTCTTCTTGCCCGGCATGAACTTCAGCTGGAAATCAAAGCGGCTGAAGAATTGGGCCCATCGGACCTGTTTTGGGCTAAGGCGTCTAGGCGTTCGTAGGGCCTCGAGGTTCCGGTGGTCCGTCCAGACCTCGAATGGTTGGGTGGCTCCCTCGAGTAGGTGACGCCATGTCTCTAGTGCCGATTTCACCGCGAAGGCTTCTTTCTCCCAGACGTGCCATCGCCTCTCTGTCTCGGAGAACTTCCTTGACAGGTAGGCGCATGGTTTCAGGAGCCCCGTGGAGTCTTTTTGTAGCAGGATGGCTCCCAGGGAGAAGTCTGAGGCGTCGGCTTGGACCACGAACGGCCGTTCTGGGTCCGGGTGTGCGAGGATTGGCTCCGTCGTGAACAGCGCTTTCAGCTTGTCGAATGCGGTCTGGCACGCGGGAGTCCAATTCAGCACTGTGCCTGGGTTCTTGGCGCGTCGGGTGTCCCCCACCCCTTTGGTTTTGAGGAGGTCCGTTAAGGGGAGGGCTATCTCAGCGAACCCCCGGGCGAAGGACCTGTAGAAATTCGCGAATCCCAGGAAGCTCTGTAGTTGCCGTCTGTTGCGGGGCCGCTCCCAGTTTAGCACCGCTTCGACTTTTGCGGGGTCCATTTCGATGCCGTCCCCGGAGATTCGATACCCCAAATAGTCTAGGCGCTCTTTGTGAAACTCGCACTTTGTAGGCTTTGCGTAGAGCTGCGCCCTTCTGAGCTTGTCGAGGACTTGCCTGACTAAGGTTACGTGTTCCTCGTGTGTTTTTGTGTAAATGAGGACGTCGTCGATGTAGACCAGGACCCCTTTAAACAGGTGTTCATGCAGTACCTCATTGATGAGCTGCATGAACACCCCAGGGGCCCCCGCGAGTCCGAAGGGCAGTACCTTGTACTGGAAGGCGCCTAGGGGGCAGTTAAACGCCGTCTTCCATTCGTCCCCCTCCCTGATTCGGATGCGATAGTACGCTTCGCGAAGGTCCAATTTGGAAAAGACTTTGCCCGTGGAGAGGTGGGCGAGCATGTCCTTTACCAGGGGTAAGGGGTATTTGTTGGACAGGGAAGCCGCGTTTAGGCCCCGGTAGTCGGTGCAGAGCCGTAGGGTCCCGTCTTTCTTCTCCCGGAATAAGACGGGGGCTCCGACCGGTGAGCATGCTGGCTCTATGAATCCCCTGTCTAGGTTTTTATCGATGAACTCCCGGAGGGTTGCCATCTCCTTCGGGGTCATCGAATAGATCTTTGGTCTAGGTAGGGGGACGTCGGGCAGTAGGTCGATCCGGCAATCCGTCTTGCGGTGGGGGGGTAGTTGGTCTGCCTCTGCCTCTCCGAAGACCTCGGAGAAGTCGGCGTATTGTTCTGGTAGGTCTGCTGTGGTAGCGGCGTTGTCTTGTGTGGTCGCCTCCGCTCGTCCTACCGTGGGGTTGCTTTTGCCAGCTGGTGCTGGTGCTCGATACTCGCCGTCGCCGAATGTGAAGGTGCGGGTCGCCCAGTTGATCCGCGGGTTGTTTTTCGCGAGCCATGGCATCCCCAGGACTGCAATGGGCCGTCCGATGGGCGTGACTACGAACGATGTGCGCTCGGTGTGAGTGCCCATTTGCAGGGTGACCGGCTCGGTTTGTAGCGTGGCTGGTTTCCCTCCCGCTGTAGAGCCGTCCAGCTGGTGGAATGCCAGCGGCGTGGGGAGGGGGAAGCAGCGGAGGTCGAGTTTGGCAACTAGGTCGGGGTGGATGAGGTTTTTTGAGCACCCCGAGTCCACTAGTGCCGCGGCCGTGGTGGCTCCGTTGCCGGCAGAGAGTTGGATTGCTGCCAATATTACGGAGCTTTTGTCGTTTCGTTGAGGTGGTCCGCGTTGCTGTCCCACCGCCTGCCTTGCCACGCGTCTCAGAGCAGGTGGGGAGCATTTCCCGCCGGCTGGTCGGGGTCGGTATTGTCCTCTTCCCCCCAGTGCGCGTCCCAGCCCTCTTCCGGTGTCGCTGTGGCCACGGTCATTCGGCGGTGAGGGGGCGGCCCCGGGTTGGGTGGTTTGGGGCTAATTTTCGGGGCGGGCTTGGGCGCGCTGGTCGGCGGTCGGTTGGCGAAGCAATCCGCCGTCTTGTGCCCTAATTTGCCACACCTCCCGCAGGGCTCCCGGTTGAACCTCTTTTTTGAGTATATGGGGCCGGCCATCCCCCCGTGTGGTGCGGGTACCTTTTTCCCGACATAGTTTGTGTCTTCCGTGGTTGTCATAAGGAAGGTGCGGTGCGCGTGTTCGGCTCTCCCCGCGAGGTGGATCCACCCGTGTAACGTTTCTGGGTCGTCGCGGTAGAGGGCCCATTGGAGAACGTCGCGGTTGAGCCCCCTTTTGAAGATTTCCAGCAGGGTGGTCTCAGACCAGTCGCAGACCTTTCCCGCGAGGGCTTTGAACTCCAGGGCGTAGTCAGGGACCGTGCGTGTGCCCTGTTTAAGTCTCTGGAGTGCGCTTTTCGCCCGTACTTTAGCTAGGGGGTCTTCGAAGTAGTTTTTCATCTCTTTGATGAAAGCAGGGAAGGTGGCGAGGGCGGGGGAGCTGGACTCGTACAGTTGGACGTACCAGTCCGCCGCCCTGTCTTGGAGTTTGATCGCCACGGCGGCGATCTTGTCGGCCTCGGAGTCATAGGAGTGTCCGTGCCTCCCCATGAACTCCCTAGCGTTGGTGATGAAAAACGAGAGCTTTGAGGGGGTCCCATCGAAGAAGATGGGGAAGTCCTTTGGGGCCCGGGCGTTTTGTGCGGCCCCGCCTCTCGCTTCCTGGGGTGTGGTGTCGGCCGCCTGTGCCGTCTGCTGGCTCTCCGCTGGCCCGTGTGGGTTCGGTGCTTCGCTCGGGGTGTGGGCTTGTGCGGGGACGTCGTTGGGTGGCGTGGGGGGCATAAGCGCCTGGAGCATGGTCCGGAGTTCCGTCAGCTGAGCCCGCATGGCCGCGAGTTCAGCTCGTGCCTCCTCGTCCACAGCCCGCGCCGCCGCTGGGGCCGGTTCCGTTGGCGCGTCCTCGGGGGTGGGTTGCCGGTGGGGTTCATCGTCCCTCCGCCGCGGGTCCGCTTCCTCCTCCGTCTGATGGGTGTCTCCGTCGTCCTCCTCCGTGTTGAGCACCGTGGGGCTGTCGCTCCACGCCCGTTGCTGGGGTGCGATGTGGGGCGCGGGGTCCTCCGCTGGTTTCGGAAGTCGTGCTGCTCCCTCCCGCGGTCGGGTTGCCTCCGTCGCCATCTCCCCTTGGGGTTGGAGCTGAGGCTCGGGTCGGGTGGGGTGGGCGTCCATGGCTCCGGGAGTCCGCGGTGCCTCTGGCCTCGGTCGGTCCTCCTCTGTCTCTTGCCGCGCGGCTCGCCCTCCTTGCCCGCGCCGTTCCGGCCTCATCTTGCTGGTCTTCTCGCCGTCTACTCCTCCCTCGGCTCGTTGTCGTCCGGTGGGGCTCGGCGAGGCTGAGTTTATGACTCTCAGCTTTATGTCATGCGCTGCCTACCTCTGAATAACATTCAGACGCTGGTTTGCAAAGCAGGTTCTGGTTTATTTCAGGTTAGGTACAACGTTGGTAGAAAAAAGCTGAGAGTGACAGGAGCGCGCCGGTGCGGGGTTTAAATACCCCGCGCCGGTCAGCGCCCCCTCGCTCACGGTCACGTCACCCCCCTTTGTCCCATGCGTTGCCCTGCCATTGGTTGAGGGTTTCCAGGATCGCCCATCCTCAGGTTTCCATTCTTCTGCTGATTGCTTTCAGCTGGGCGATCCCCGTTGTATTGTCGCTGATGGCTTGGGTGGCTCCGTGATTAGTTTAGCTATTGTTTGTTAGCCGTTAGTCGTTGTGGGTTGATGGCTACTTAACTTGTGCCCCTTCACTTATTTCCTTGTCATTGTCATGAGTGCCATTGCGCTGATGACTTTAGCTCAACGGCACTCATGACAGATGCAGAGACTGTTACTGACAGGACCCTTTCCAAAGTACCCTCAACAGCCAACCAAAAAATCTACCTATTAACTACAGTAGGATCTTCAAATCTAATCTATACAGAGTGCTGATTATCTGAATTTTTGAAGCCATTTGCCCGCGTTTTATACTTATCTCCTAATATTCTATCAATTCGTTCATCCTTCTGAGGTACTTGCCTACTGAACTGCTGAGGTGTAGGCATGAACATATACTTGTAATTGCAAGATAAATGTCAGCCTAGCAAGGTAGTCCAGACAAGAAGCACACCCAGAAGTACTAGCTCTAATTATTCTGTAAGGTGACATTAACGGAATCTTGCAAGTCTGAAAGTATTTATCCCCTCCTGTCAGCCCTCCCAGGTAAACAAGACAGGAAACACAACTAGATGAGCTAATTCTACTTTATTGTAAGGCCACATTAACAGAATCTACAGTAGCAAGCCTGAAAGAACAAACCTCCCACCCTCCCTATTTACCACCTGAGTAGTTAGGGCAGATCCTTCCTAAGTTTCTTTCTCTGCCCATTACTCTGTTGTGGGCTCCTTTCTCTTTTATCTGACAATTCCCTAGGTGATATGTCTTCCCCCATCTTCCAAGATCATCCTCACATTCCATCACATCTTTCCTCATACTCTCTGGAAAACTAGGGAGGCTCCTTTCTGAAACATTTCACATGCCATCCCCCTTCTGTGGGCTAAGACATCTTTTACCTGCTGGTTGTCCCATCTGCAGCTCTCCCTCCTGTCTCCCAAGGTCATTCCCACATACCATTACATGCTCTTTGCCTTTAAGGAGAGAGTGCCTTCTCCATAGAGAGCTATCAGTATGTAGCTGAAGAAATTGATCTTGGCTGCTCTCAGTAGGGGTAGATCTGAATGCTACTAGGATGGGTGACTGCAGAGTAGACCTGAAAGTCAAAAAAAAGAAAGAAATCCTGACAGAAGACAATGGCAAACTATCTCCATACTGATGCCAAGAGGATGTGGCTGTAGGAGTCAAGCCCAACGTGAAGGAGACTTTGATCTCTGTAAAAGAGGTCATATGGCCACTACATTCCTGATGCCATAGGCTGGACTTCTTTGAAATGGCCCTCTTTCTCAGCCCACCTTTCCTCCCAGGGTGATGTTGAAGGGAAAAATTGGAAGCAAGAATGCTATGGAATAAAGGTGGGGTAGAAATCTAACAAATAAAAACATGTGGGTGTGCGCAGATACATACATGAAGGCAGCATGGAAGGAAGGATTATCTCATATCCTTCAGTGAGTCAAGCAACCTAAGGCTCCTAAAGCCCCTTTTCTGCCCCTAGAGAATTCTAACCATGATTTCTAAATATTGGCCCTACGGTCCCTAATATTTTCAAGCAGGAAACACACAGAAATTAATGTAAACCCAGGTTTACAAAGCCCCAAGCTTTCAAACTCTCCTGAAAACAGAAGCTCCCTTGAGAAAATTCTGGTCCCATCCCAATGGGTGACCCAAAGTTGCACTTGGCATCATTGTCCTGTGGCCCTCCCCTTCCAAAAAGAATAAGGGTGGTCATCTATCAGAAGGTTGCCTATATCTGCCCTGGAGAGTGTTCAAGAAGTGGGGTTGATTGAGGAAAAGCACAGATGGGCCCACTTCAGGCATCACCCATACAAATAGCTTGGGTGATAAACTTCAGGGTATAAACCACTCCCATCTAGCCTTGTTATTAAATCACAAGGGTCCTGTTTGAGTAGGTCATTCATTTCTCCATTTCTATTGTAGAGCATTAAATGGACAGTGGGGGCAGTACTCACCCATTTCTCCATGACTATTGAACTCTCTGGGCCTTTTCCTTGAAGCACGTTGAATTTAATCTTTTGCTCCTTTTCTTCCTCACTTGAAAATTCAGGCAGCATCTTTCGCCTGACTTTTTTGATAGGACATTTTTCTTTAATGATTTCGCCTTAAGGTCACCATAGCAATTAAAGTAAGGAAAGCAAGGAAAGGAATTGGCTTTGGAATCACACCATTTGAACGTGCATTTATTCTTCCTGAAAGCAAAACATGAACTCCTACAGTGCTACTGAAAACTTGCATCTTTTCTTTCTTGTTTCAGCACAGTTCCATTTTTCCATCTGATTCGTTCTTTTGAAAACAAGCAGTATCTTCATTGTGAGCTTCCCTCTGTCAATAACTGGCTTATGTAAGACATCAGCCAGTCAACTGATGATAATACTGAATTATTAAGGCTGTGCAGTGCTTCAGAGCTGAAGACAAAAAGCTGTGGCAGGACACTCCAGCGGGCACTCACGTAGCGCTGATCTGCAATTTTTTAAAGCAGCCGCATCTTTTCATGGAACTGCAGAGCTGCCCTCCGGGGAAAAGTTGCAGAGTTGTTGGATTAAGTTGAGCCTACTTGCCTTCAAATTATAGTAGTCCACTATAATCAGTTGGTGAAGCAATTTGAGAATAAAATTAAGTGCTTCCATTCCAAATTAGGTGCCACAATTATTGCAGAATCTGTTGACTTTATGGTGGTGCCCTTTGGTTAGAATTTGTAGAACTGTTTTTTTTTAATTATTATTATTATTATTATAGAGGAAGAACGTGTATAAGACATTCATTGAAGTTAGGACAATGACCTGTTTTTTACAGTAGACCTTATCCAGCATGGCTGTTAAGCTCCAGGAAGGAGGGTTTAATTGGGTGATTCAGAGAGTGGTCAGTGCTTTTTTTACTTATGTTCACTGCCTTGAAGGACCCTGAGATTTTAGGCAGTTGTCATCCAGTTGTAATATCTTTTCCTTGGGCAAGATGCTGGAGATAGCCATACAACTACAAGCATATGTGGAAAAATCTGATTATCTCTTCCATTTCTGTCTGGCTTCAGGGCTGAATATAGCACTGAAATAATCATAGTGGCCCTAATTGATTACCTTTTGTTGTTTATTCGTTTATTCGTTTAGTCGCTTCCGACTCTTCGTGACTTCATGGACCAGCCCACGCCAGAGCTTCCTGTCGGTCGTCAACACCCCCAGCTCCCCCAGGGACGAGTCCGTCACCTCTAGAATATCATCCATCCATCTTGCCTTTGGTCGGCCCCTCTTCCTTTTGCCCTCCACTCTCCCTAGCATCAGCATCTTCTCCAGGGTGTCCTGTCTTCTCATTATGTGGCCAAAGTATTTCAGTTTTGCCTTTAATATCATTCCCTCAAGTGAGCAGTCTGGCTTTATTTCCTGGAGGATGGACTGGTTGGATCTTCTTGCAGTCCAAGGCACTCTCAGAATTTTCCTCCACACCACAGTTCAAAAGCATCGATCTTCCTTCGCTCAGCCTTCCTTATGGTCCAGCTCTCGCAGCCATTACCTTTACAGGAGAGAAATGTGTGGTGGGGGGGAGGCTGCTATTATATTGATTCTCCGGCATTCTCCATGACCTTTGACACCATTGATCATGGGACATTGCATGACCAGATCAGTGAGTTGGGTACCAAGGTCAGTTTTATGGTGATTCCATTCCTCTCTGAAGGGCAACCACCAGAGAGTCCCCAAGGCATGAATTACAGGCTCCCAAAGAGTTTTCTTCACTCTCCTCTGCTCTTCAGTATCTATATGAAGCAATTTCATCTGGAGACAATGTACTGTATTGTAAGTAGGCTAGACGCTCAGCTCTATGTCTTTATATCAGTCAAGCTGTGCAAGGGCTTAATAGTTGCCTGGAGGCAATAATATGCCCAGTGTTGGCTTTGGGGACTACTCACACACTGCCTTACCTCTGCACATGCTACATTCTGCTCCTTGTGAGTCCATGCTGTGAATTTATCAGGCTGCCTTTGTCAGGCTTCCCACATTAGCAGCCCATAGGTCAGCCCACCCGGCCAGGACCTTCCTGCTAAATTCAGTTTAAGATATCATGATGATTTCTCTATTAGATAAGTACCTGAGAGACCCTGTATTGGTTTATGGATATCTCTTCCAAGTTTGGTCCCAGAATATGGAAGGTTTGGCAGGTTGACTCCTTGAATATCTCATTTGTATGTTCCATTCTCTTAGCATGGTAATATCCCAATGTTTTAAGTTGCACCCCTTCATGTTCTTTGAGTAAGCTAGGTACATGAAACTTAAGAATTAGACCAGGTTTCATTCTTCGTTGTTTTATTTTCTTAGCTGGATAAGCAATTATAAACTTGAGCATCTAAAGTTTGATAAGCAATTATGAACTTTAGCATACTAATCTAAGAGAAGAGAGAAGGGAAAGAAGCATGGGACAATGGCTCTGAAAATGTTTATAAGGTGGAGTCTCTTCCTTTTTTGCATTCTAATGTTATTACTTTTGGTTGCACTGTGTCCGACCTTCAGAAGCAAGGTAAGGTAGATGAGGGGCTAGAAAAAGCAGGTACCAATGGGCTGATTCATCCCAGGGGGCCAGGTGTCTTCTTCCTTTCCTGTTCTGTGTGCATCTTTCCTTTTAAAGCTTCTTTTTGAGTAACAACACTATGATTCAAATCTGTTCTTCCCATTGGTCCTATGCTCCACTTCTCTTTTTGTCATCTTCTTTGAAATTCCATACTTCTATATCTGTGTGAACATCTCTACTACCAACTGTTTGTGCTCAGTTATTTGCTTTCAACTTTAGGTTAGGTGGTTAGCTAGTAACCTATCATGTACCTGCAAAATCTAAAGAAGGAACATGGGGAAGAGTAAGATCTGTTATGGGCCTTAGGTACTTTTGCAAAATTATGTCAAAGCAAAACAAAAATCAATGGTTCTGACATGGTTTCTGTCATTGAATATAGCTAGATATGGGCCAAAAACAGAAGCTGAATCCAGATAGGGTAGAGATACTGTGCATAGGTAATTTTCAGTCCCAAAATTAGGAAGGTGACTTTTTCTGAATAAGTTAGCAGTCACTTCGAAGGAACAGATGGATATTTTACAGGGTTCTACTTGATTCCATTTCTCACTAGAAATCCAGGTGGCAACCTCTTAAGTAAGGGTTGTACTCAGCCTCAGTTGGTCTACCAGCTATGACACATAGCCAAGAATAGCATAGCCCTAATAACTTTATAACTGCATTACTGCAATGCATACTAGTTGGTGATATTTTGAAGACTTCCCAAAACATAGCAGCATGGTTGTTAAATGGGGTAGTTAAGTCTACACAACTGGTCCTGAAAGCACTGTCCACCTATGAGCTACTGCACTGATATTAATCTTTAAAGCTGGAGTTAAATGTAATAATTCCTCTATCCCAGTGAATCTCCGGATTGTGAGTCTGTAACCAATTCATCCCCAGCCCAATAAGGATATTCAAAGAAGAAGTTAAATATAATTATAAAGTATCCTAGTGTTCGTTATGGGTGAAGGAGAACCGTATATTCAGCATTCAGAGCAGAATGTAAAAATCTTGTGTGTTTGATCTCTAAATGCATCAGAGGTTCAACTGCTGAGTGGGCCAGGTAAATTTTTGCACAATAATCTTGTCAATAAAACTGGCTGTAGCTCTAGAGCCCAGTCAGGAAGAAAAGGGCATACTGGAGTATTTTGAGAGCATAGAATTACAGGTAAGGTAAAATATGGTCATCTGGAATCATATGGCTGAGTTTCCATTAATTGCCTGATGGCCCCCTTTCTCAGCTCTTGACATAATTCACTGGTTTTGTTTCCAGAGAATTATGACTTGGATGATTGGACACTTACCAGCAAAATGGCTTTTTATTCCACAAGTATGACACTTCACAACTGATACATGGCAAGAGGGTTTAGCAGAGCAGGCAAGTGCACAGTGCCCCAAATTTCTACAATAGAATCAAAGACCAAGTGTAGTAGGTTCCTGTAACAGGTAGTAGGTTCCTGTAACAGACAGCAGAGGTCTTTTTGCACCAGTTGTATTGGTTCTGTTCCAAAAGGGTCTGAGGATTGGGGGAGAAAGAGGGAAACAGTACAAAAAAGGTATAAAAAATCCTCTCTTTCCCACCCCCAACTGTCTCAATTCTTGAAGCCTTCTATCTATCCAGGCAGTGTTAGAATTGGTCCTCTACAGTGTCCAACGTGCCTTGTCAAACTAGCTTATCCTACAGTTCATTAGATACGCCTTATTTAAAATGGTCCGTTAAAGCCACTTTGTTCCAGCCCATATCTCTAGAATAAAGTTGAAAATCTGCTAGATACATCTGTACTTTCGGTTTTCATTGATGCACTCTGCAAATTTCATGATTAGCTCCAGCTCTTTTACTAGAATCATCAAATGCAGTTTCAGCATGAAATTGGCATAATAATCTAAAACTGAATCATTATTGTCTATGATGGGAATTGCCCATTTTGATAGCTCCATCTGTCAGGAGTCCAAGGATAAAGCTCACCCAAGAACTTTCCATGGGAAATCCTGCCAGTTTCAGGAAATATGTAAGTTTCATTGAGTGATGAAAGCATTGAACTTCTCCAGCACTTATTAGACCATGAACATAGAAGTGAAGCTGCACAACTGTGGAAACAGGGATAGCTGGAAGTGGTTTGGCATCAGCAGCAGCCAACTGCTATGCCTGACCTAACTATGGCATCATTTGAGTAATTGCTTATGCTAACTGATTAATCTGGAGAGCAAACCCTAGTTCTTGTGTAGACTTTTAAAAAAGGCCGCAAAGCTCTATTAAAGGTAATTGAACTAATGAAAATGTTGTAGAGTCATAATTGCCTAACAGTAGGGGTGGCTCAAGCTGGGCCTGTAGAACAATGCCATCTCTGATCCTACTGCTGTTTCTAAAGTAAAAATATAATGGAACTATTAGTTTCCATGATTTAAAGATTATACTTCTGATGCAGCCTAAAACTGTAATTGCCCTTTTGGCAATTATATCACACTGCTGACTCATTCAGTTTGTTTTTTGTTGTTGTTATTTTTCTATTATTTTATTTTATTATTGGTTATGATTTTTTTATTATTATTTTGCTATTTTGCTATTCCAAGATATTATTACCAAGACTTGTGCAGTTGATTTTTTTTTCGTAAGTGAGGAATGATATTAAAGGCAAAACTGAAATACTTTGGCCACATAATAAGAAGATAGGACACCCTGGAAAAGATGCTGATGCTCGGGAGAGTGGAGGGCAAAAGGAAGAGGGGCCGACCAAGGGCAAGGTGGATGGATGATATTCTAGAGGTGACGGACTCGTCCCGGGGGAGCTGGGGGTGTTGACGACTGACAGGAAGCTCTGGCGTGGGCTGGTCCATGAAGTCACGAAGAGTCGGAAGCGACTAAATGAATAAACAACATATTTCATTCTGTTATTTTGATCTTATTGACCACCAGAGGCCATAGAAATTGAAATAATTAGCAGAGAATTCCATTCCTTGTTTCTGCTCTGCTTTCCCTGGTTGGAAGTTGGACGATCTTGGCTATCCCTTTCAGATTTTTCCTCCAGAATGAACAAAATAATGCCCTTTTCCCTTTTCTCCTCTGTGAGGACAGAAAGTTCAGAGATGCATGTTTTAATCAGAGTATGTATATTTTGTTAATAAAACTAGTCTGGTTCTAGAAATTAGAAGTGGTGTGTTCCCTATTTCAGAGTATAAATCAGTACAGATCCTGTGTCCCAGAGTGTCAATTTATAGCATTTCTTCTGACGTTAAGTTTTCATAGCTAAGCTAAAAATAATATGAATTTCTTTATAAAGAAGCAAGCAAACGAAAACAGTGGATTATTTTAATATTTGGATCCAGCCTCCCCCTGACAAAGAAGTTTAATGAAATGCAGTAACGGAGGGAGTCAACATTTGAATCAACTGAGTAATATTTGAGAGTCAGCAAAGTGGTACCAAACCTCTGTTTAGGTGTAAGAACTCATAGGATGAGCTGTTCTTTGTAAGAACAAAGTAACATGAACTTTTCTAAAACAGTGGCAGCAGCAGCAGTAATAACACAAGAGAAAAAGTATAATTCCAAAAATCCTGCATCTTTTCTCAAAATTTTGCTATGTCTTTTTATAATGGGTCTGCTTTTTCTAGATGTTATTCCACATGTTTTTGTTTTGCCCATGCAAGTCAATTGAGGGCATGAATCTTGCTTTGGATTAAGATTTGAAGTAAGGCGGGCAACTTCTGATTCAGTCTGAGTCAAAGTCGGCTCTTTCCTAAAATTCTGATCTGGAACAGAATCTTATGGCACTGATTACAGTGGTATTATTAATAATGCCATTTCCATAATTCAAATTATATCTTGAGAGTATGTTAGCACAATGTATAATACCTGATAGCTGATGGGATGCATACTGTTAACGTTGATACTGTTAACGTTGGTGTTATGAGTAGCCAGCCTTCTTTTACAAGACTAAAGTCTCCTTGTCAGATATCTGAATCAACTCCTCAGTCTCAAGCAGAATCACTTGAGTTTCAGCACATATGAAACAAACCCTCCCTTTCTGGTATTAAGAGAAAAAGCTTTCTCCTTTTAAAATCAAGCAAAGTTGTTGGATAAGAAGCTGGAAACTGGTGGAATTTAGCAACTGCCCTTAGCCTCAGATTTAAACTAGAATTTGGAGGAAGCAGGATTTTCCAGGTAAAAAAACTAGCACAGAGATCATGTCAATTTCAGAGTCATTTATTTCCAGAAGGAGTAGGGAAAAGATAGCTAAGAATTGTACTAAGTGTACATTCTTTTATGTGTCTACTAGTTCATGCCTTCTTGTTTCTGGTATTTATGTTCTTGTTGCAAAACATATAGGAGGAGTAAATGAGTAAAGAAGAAGACAATAACCAAGAAAGTTGTGGTTGGATGGACTTGATGAGATCCTGAAGGATAGAGGTGTGAAGCTTAAAAAAACAAGAGGGACAGGGTGGAAGGAAGGATGGTTTGTAAGGATAGAAAGGTATGGAGAGGAATAGAGAATGGTGGTGTTGCAACTTGTTTTAGCTACATTTTCTTACCTCATTCCTTTAATTTCTTCGGCATAACATTTCTTACATCTTGGCACAGCCTGCATTCTGCAAAAAAGAATACAGTAGGGATGCATGTTGTAATTTGAACCATCCTGCTTTGGCACACATTTGCTCTGCCATGAGTAGACAAATGATTACTTATAATTCTGCCATTTATCCATTCCAGTTTAGCTAAAAATAATTGTATTGAGCAAACCTGATACAAATCTTACAGATTTCCCTGATGTAGTTTCCATTTCATAAGACTTCTAACAACAAGCATTACTGATTAAAATCATCAGCCTGAATACTTGAGATCCGTAACTATTGCTTAAAAATGTATTTTTGGAAGGACAAACCAGAAATGCCACTAGAAGACCAGTATGTAGAGGGCAAGGAAATGTTGAATGGTTAGAATAAAAAAAAACTTACTGTGATAATGAAGCAGCACTAACACTGCAATTCTTTGTAAGTTTATGGAGTTTTCTATTACATAGTCAAGACTTGAGCAATGTCTCTTCACAGCGAAAAATAAGGATTTTATGCTACAGTTATGTGTTACGTCCAAACTGTAGTGTTAATTTGAGTTTAGGGAATCAAGCCATCTTTGAGTCATTATTTACAATCCAAGCAATCCAAGCATAAGCAATCCATATAGCATCAACCGGTCTAAGTATGTCTCATTAGACCCTTGAGACTCATCCATCTTTTCCTATCAACCATTAGCTGATCAGTCAGTAAAGTTTAATTGTTTTTGCAGTGCATTAGGCATACCCGGGCACCAGACCTTATCAGACCTGAGGGGAAGTGCTTTCATCTAGTTTCTTTCTGCCCCCACAAATGTGATGTGCTCAAAGCTGTTGTTTTATCAAGATCTCTGAAGTGGGGTGAGAGGAGGGATGCCCTGTCCATTACCAAGAGAAAGTGGTTTCAATCCTTAAAGACAAAAGCTGGCCCATCCATGCACTAAGCGAAAGCTGGTATTTACTGTAGTTCTTATTTGGTTGAATAAGGAAAGCTTTAAATCACTTTATTATGATGATACCAGTGAAGGAAAGGTAGTCTTGAATCCAAGAAGTCTTCCAACTGTTCTGAATCCATTTTAAAATGCACCCAAGATTGGTTCAGGCCCTTTGGACTATTTTCAGATCTCCTTGGATTTCCAGACACTATTAAAACAGCCTTACCTATCTGTTTGGGTATCTAGAACTCAGAGGAAAACACCAACCAATCAGAGTGTGCTATTTTTGTTACTAGGGGAGCACAGAGAACTGTCAGCCCAACAATGCTGTCTTGTTGTTACCTTGTCACACTCTCTGAGACTGCTTTCTAATCTCACTTTTGTTCCTACCCAGGTCAAGAATAGAGCTTTCTGGGCCCCAAGTTAAAAACCCCTCAGATAGGGGCCCTTGCCAACATTAGGCATCAATGAGTGGCTTTGTCCAAGGAGCGCACAAGTTGCTCCCAGGAGAAATTGTAGCAGAGTTGGCTCCATGCGGATCTCACATCTCGTTCTGCCATCTAGTGGTCACCCTAATCAGTATAAAGGTAGTCCTCAATTAATGATAGCAATTGGGACTGGAATTTCTGTCGCTAAGCGATGCGGTCATAAAGTGCAATGTCACATGACCGCATCACTTAGTGATGGCAATCTTGGCACTCCCCCTCGCCATTGTTAAGCAAGGATCTTGGGTTGTTGAGTGAGTCCCAGGTGGCTTGCAAGCAGGCTGGCAGGCAAGTAAGGCGCGATGCATGGCATGTGTGAGATGGGGCCAGAGGTGGCTGCTGCTGGGCAGGGGAGGGTGCGAATGCCTTACTGGGGTGACTTGCAACCTTCCCTTCCGGCTTCCCCATAGACTTTGCCTGTGGGAAACTGGCAGGGAAGTTCACAAATGGTGATCATGTGACTGCAGGACGCTGTAATCGTCATAAGTGCAAGCCGGTTGCCAAGCACCCAGATCGTGATCACGTGACTGCAGGGGTGCTGTGATGGCCAGAACTTTGAGGACCAATCATAAGTCTCCTTTTTCAGTGCTGTCGTAACTTTGAATGGTCTCTGAACAAACGGTCAGTAAGCAAGGACTACCTGTACTGAAGATCCTGCATTTGCCACACTATCTCCACCTATCATGCCACATTTGCCTAGGTTTCTCTAAGGGGACATGCCAGCTCTTCATCAAACCATGACCAGGTTTGGTTTTTAAAAGACTGAAGGCCCAGGTGGAGCCCCCTGTGCCTGTAGATCCAATGGTGGCTACCAAGCCTGTCTCAGCAATATTTATATCGCTGTCTTGTCCTATGCTTGTTATGGAGGTAAGCCTTCAGTGCCTTCAAAACTGCTAACAAGGGTGCACCAACAACTCTGCATTTAAGCTTCTTTTGTTAACCATGGCAGCACACTCCCAGGGGGGCATTTCAAGAGATGTGAGGCAGGACAAGCGAAGAATCTTCTCCAATGAGAGCACAGATATTCCTGGAAGCAGTAGGCAGTGAAACAAGCAGCCCTGCTGCCTTAGCAGGCACAGGAATGTATTGGGGTTGCCTGCACTTACACCCTTTCCAAAGACAGATGCTGATAGGGAGGACCAAGGGGAGGCCTGAGGATGGGATTTAAGTATGTCACAGCAACATTTGTATAACCATGGCATTGCACACCTGTCACTCTGCAGACACCGCTCTCCACAATTAGGACATCACATGATCAAGCAGCATCATTAACTTACTCCATTACAGTTCTTGGATTGGGCCTTGTGCAGAAGCCTCCTGCTGCATGTACGTTCTCATCCTCTGGCTGACTGTTACATCTGAATGCAGCTAATATATCACTCACTACTTCAGGTGCTGGAGATTGCATTTTAAGGAATACTTTTATTCTGTTTGTGTCTCAGTAAACTTTTACTTCATCTAGAGTATTTTTCAATCCTTTTAAAACTCCTGGTAGATATTACAGGTATTGCTACTGTCTGGCTCGTGGGTTTCAACAGGGGACACTATACTGAAGAATTCCTTGAACCAATCCTTCCAGAGGCAACTGATACTTTAGAGAAGAAACTTTGATTTGAAAATAATCCTCTATGAACACTGCCAGGAATTCCAAGCAGCGTGTGGCTCCTATAAATAACTGTATTTCTGGAGATAGTGTAAAAGGGGGAAAAAAACTAGTATAATTGTTCAGCTGGAAGACCCTGTTTATAGAAAAGGTGTGCGATCACATAAGCATACTCTTTTCCCCACAAGACTTATCAATGTGTCCTTTTAAACTGAATTCTGTTTTGTTTATTAAATCCATTGCCAGGACTAGCTTTAAAGTAGAGGCAGAAGTTAATTGTATTTCAGACTGTGGTCTTCTCTGCATAACTAATTTAATGGATTAACCTGTCCATTAATATCTATACCAGTAATTATAGTTTGCAGAAATCTTGTATACATCTGTCAAAGTCCTTCCTACTGCCTTTTCATATAGTTTGATTGTGAATTAAATTTAAATTGCTCTTCTAGTCTACTGCAGTGTGGGTTAAATGCAACACATTTACCAACTCATCAAAGGGTCTTGCTTTTCAAGACGTAATTGATTTCTCATTAAATCCTAGGTGCAAATCCCTAGTTTACAGTTGCTGGCTGTGTTATTTGTTTCTTTTTAAATTTATCTGCTATTACATTCAGCATGAGAATAAGGGATCTGTATTTCACAGTGTTTTTCCCAGGTCTACAGCTGTTGATTAAACTGTGAAAGAATCCCCTTAACAGCTAGAATAAACTGGCACCTTTCCATTGTTCCATTCACAGAACACAACTGTAATAATCTCCAGTACATCACTGGATATATATGACCTATGGACATAAAGCAATATCTTAGGGTTGTTTTTTTTTAACGAAAACAATGTGGTTCCAGTTACACTGTTTTACAAAAGTGCCAGGAAGGGCCATCTAAAATCAGCAAAGCCAGAAGTGTTGCTCTGCCCATTACTAAACAATCATGCTTTGAAATCAAATCTCCTGTTTTAATTTTATGATTTTAAAAAATATGCTGCTCTATAATTAATACCTCAGCCTAGTTCTAAACAGTTAGGTCATTCCCCCTTCAGTCATCCAACCACCGATATGCCAAAATAACAGTAGAGGAAACCAGTTTTGGATTATTTCACCAGTGCCTGGGAGATACTATCAATATGTCATAAATCAATCATGGAGAAAACGGCTGTGGTCCGAACAGTGTTACTTCTGTCTGATATATCATTTCAGTGTATCGCTGGGTTTATCCCATTGGGAAAAAAGACCCATACGAAAAAAACAGCACACTAAGCTGAAACTGTGTTATCTTATGTCTGATTTTCTATATAGTATGCCTGATTTATTTTTATATAGAGGACCATTCATAAGAATACATGGACAGCCCTGCTTAATCACACCAAAAACCTATCAGTGAGCATCTTATGATCTATAGTTGCAAAAGCACCCATCTGGTTGTATTCAGTAGAAACCGGCATTCAGAGATGGGGTGCCTCTGGACGCGCATATTGCCACCATGACTAGCGGCTGTTGATAGCTTTACCCACCATGAATTTCTCTAATCCCCATCTAAGTTGGTGACCATCACTACATCAGCATCCCAGGAATCTGAAATGTATGGAGTATTGGCTCATCTCCTGTGTACGATCAAGAAGAATGCATTAAAAAATAGAACTATCTAAAACAATATGTTGTTTATTCATTTAGTCGCTTCCGACTCTTCGTGACTTCATGGACCAGCCCACGCCAGAGCTTCCTGTCGGTCGTCAACACCCCCAGCTCCCCCAGCGACGAATCCGTCACCTCTAGAATATCATCCATCCACCTTGCCCTTGGTCGGCCCCTCTTCCTTTTGCCCTCCACTCTCCCTAGCATCAGCATCTTCTCCAGGGTGTCCTGTCTTCTCATGATGTGGCCAAAGTATTTCAGTTTTGCCTTTAATATCATTCCCTCAAGTGAGCAGTCTGGCTTTATTTCCTGGAGGATGGACTGGTTTGACCTTCTTGCAGTCCAAGGCACTCTCAGAATTTTCCTCCAACACCACAGTTCAAAAGCATCGATCTTCCTTCTCTCAGCCTTCCTTATGGTCCAGCTCTCGCAGCCATATGTTACTATGGGGAACACCATTGCTTTAACTATGCAGACCTTTGTTGTCAGTGTGATGTCTCTGCTCTTAACTATTTTATCGAGATTGGTCATTGCTCTTCTCCCAAGGATTAAGCGTCTTCTGATTTCCTGACTGCAGTCAGCATCTGCAGTAATCTTCGCACCTAGAAATACAAAGTCTTTCACTGCTTCTACATTTTCTCCCTCTATTTGCCAGTTATCAATCAAGCTGGTTGCCATAAACTTGTTTTTTTTTTTTGAGGTTTAGTTGCAAGCCAGCTTTTGCACTTTCTTCTTTCACCTTCATCATAAAGCTCCTCAGTTCCTCTTCGCTTTCAGCCATCAAAGTGGTATCATCTGCATATCTGAGATTGTTAATGTTTCTTCCAGCAATTTTAACTCCAGCCTTGGATTCCTCAAGCCCAGCATGTTGCATGATGTGTTCTGCGTACAAGTTGAATAGGTAGGGTGAGAGTATACAGCCCTGCTGTACTCCTTTCCCAATCTTAAACCAGTCCGTTGTTCCGTGGTGTGTTCTTACTGTTGCTACTTGGTCGTTATACAGATTCTTCAGGAGGTATACAAGATGACTTGGTATCCCCATATCGCTAAGAACTTGCCACAATTTGTTCTGGTCCACACAGTCAAAGGCTTTAGAAGAGTCAATAAAACAGAAATAGATGTTTTTCTGAAACTCCCTGGCTTTTTCCATTATCCAGCAGATATTGGCAATTTGGTCCCTAGTTCCCCTGCCTTTTCTAAACCCAGCTTGTACATCTGGCAATTCTCGCTCCATGAATTGCTGAAGTCTACCTTGCAGGATCTTGAGCATTACCTTACTGGCATGTGAAATGAGTGTCACTGTTCGATAGTTTGAACATTCTTTAGTGTTTCCCTTTTTTGGTATGGGGATATAAGTTGATTTTTTCCAGTCTGATGGCCATTCTTGTGTTTTCCAAATTTGCTGGCATATAGCATGCATTACCTTGACAGCATCATCTTGCAAGATTTTGAACAGTTCAGCTGGGATGCTGTCGTCTCCTGCTGCCTTGTTATTAGCAATGCTTCTTAAGGCCCATTCAACCTCACTCTTCAGGATGTCTGGCTCTAGCTCACTGACCACACCATCAAAGCTATCCCCAATATTGTTATCCTTCCTATACAGGTCTTCTGTATATTCTTGCCACCTTTTCTTGATCTCTTCTTCTTCTGTTAGATCCTTGCCATCTTTGTTTTTGATCATACCCATTTTGGCCTGGAATTTACCTCCGATGGTTCTAATTTTCTGGAAGAGGTCTCTTGTCCTTCCTATTCTATTGTCTTCTTCCACTTCCACGCATTGCTTGTTTAAAAATAATTCCTTATCTCTTCTGGCTAACCTCTGGAATTTTGCATTTAATTGGGCATATCTCTCCCTATCACTGTTGCCTTTTGCTTTCCTTCTTTCTTGGGCTACTTCTAGTGTCTCAGCAGACAGCCATTTTGCCTTCTTGGTTTTCTCTTTCTTTGGGATGTATTTTGTTGCTGCCTCCTGAACAATGTTGCGAACTTCTGTCCATAGTTCTTCCGGGACCCTATCTACTAAGTCCAGTCCCTTAAGTCTATTCTTCACCTCCACTGCATATTCCTTAGGAATATTAGTGAGCTCATATCTAGCTGATCTGTGGGTCTTCCCTAAGCTCTTTAGTCTGATCCTAAATTGTGGAAGAAGAAGTTCATGATCTGAACTACAGTCAGCTCCAGGCCTTGTTTTTACTGACTGTACAGATGTCTGCCACCTTTGGCTGCAAAGGATGTAGTCAATCTGATTTCAGTGTTGTCCATCTGGGGAAGTCCACGTATAAAGCCATCTCTTAGGTTGCTGGAAGAGAGTGTTTGTTATGCAGAGTGAGTTGTCTTGGCAAAATTCTATCAGCCTATGTCCTGCTTCGTTTTGTTCTCCCAGGCCATGCTTACCTGTAATTCCAGGTGTCATTTGACTGCCCACCTTAGCATTCCAGTCTCCCATGGTGAAAATAACATCTCTTTTAGGCGTGTTGTCCAGTAGGTGCTGCAGATCCTCATAGAACTGCTCTACTTCAGCTTCTTCAGCAGCTGTGGTTGGGGCATATATTTGGATCACTGTGATGTTAGATGGCTTGCCCTGAATTCGAATTGAGATCATTCTGTCGTTTTTTGGATTGTATCCAAGCACTGCTTTAGCCACTTTACTATTAATTATGAAGGCTACTCCATTTCTTCTGTGGTCCTCTTGTCCACAGTAGTAGATCTGGTGGTCATTTGATGTGAAGTGGCCCATTCCAGTCCATTTCAGTTCACTGACGCCCAAAATGTCTATCTTTAATCTTGACATCTTCCCAATAACCACATCCAATTTGCCCTGGCTCATAGATCTTACATTCCAGGTTCCAATGGTGCATTGATCCTTAGAACATCGGATTCGCCGTTCACCACCAGCACCATCAGCCGCTAGCCGTCCTTTCGGCTTTGAGCTAGCTGCGTCATCACGTCTGGGGCTAGTTGAACTCATCCTCTGTTCCTCCCCAGTAGCATTTTGACCATCTTCTGACCTGGGGGTCTCATCTTCCGATGGTATACCGACATATCTCTGGTTGTACTGATCCATTTAGTTTTCACGGCAAGAATACTGGGGTGGGTTGCCATTACCTTCCCCAGGGATCACATTTAGTCTGACCTCTCTGTCATGACCTTCCCATCTTGGGTGGCCCTTCACGGTTTAGCTCATGGCATCATTGAGGTGCTCAAGCTCCAGCACCACGACAAGGTAACGATCCTTTGCTGAAAACAATATAACAGCAGTATAAAAACTACATAAATCAATGCTAAAATTGACATAGAAAATGAGCAAGCTAAAAATCAGGAGGAGCAGTCATAATGGCAATAAGTAAAGAATAAAATCACAGTATTAACAGAAAACTGAAGATCTAAAACTCCATAAAGATTCATAAATGCCTGGGGAACAAAAGAAAATACTTTCTTTCGGCATTGGAAGGACCATCACATAGGTGCCAGTGAAGAGGACATTCTGGAGAGGGTGTTCCACAGATGGAGCATCACCAGTGAAAAGGCCTTTCCCTCACAGGGTAGAGGACCTGGAGAATGGCCTCGAGATCTCAAAGGAGAGTTTAGAGAAGATTATCCTTCAGGCAGCACAGCCCCAACCCTTAAGGCTACCAGAAACAGACTGGTAGCCAGTGCAGATGGTGGAATGCTGATGCAGTGGGATGGTATTGGCCAGGCCCTGTTAGCAGTGGAGCTGCCCAATTTTGAACCAATTGAAGTGGCTGGAGCATTTGGAAAGGCAATGCCAGTATAACACTGCGCATTAGCCCCAGACAGGAGAATGCCAGGGTATGGATCACTCCTGCAAAGCTCTTTCTGCCTAGCTAAGGATGTATGTTAGACAAATATGTAAGTAGCATATTGGCCAAACTTAGTTACTCCAACCCCACAAGGGCCACTTGAACCTGCTAGTTAGTGCAGTAAAGTTATTATGCTTACATATTCTTTGTCTCTGACTTTTATTAGAAATCTGCTTATTACCTACCATGTCATTCTAGAACTGTCTTTCACTGATATCCACATAAGCTACAGCTCCATAACTTCCCGGTGGGATTGGAAAGTTGTCTTCTGAATACCAGTTGCCATAGCAACTGATAATAATGGAAGTTATAATAGCCTAGCACAGTTTTGCTGAAGGGCCCTGTCAGATTTTTATGCATTTGGTTTATTCTTAGAAATATGACACATCGTAGTAGGTTTAACATTTGTTGTGTAAGTTACCAGCACTGGAAATAAGCCATACTTGAGACATAACCACATTAGAGTTTCTTCCTTGCTTTCAAGCATTGCTTGCAGCTTTTAAAATAGTAATGTTAAGCCACCAAACAAAACATAAGGTGAGGAATCTCCAGTAATATACTCTAATATACTTTTGGACATTGGATAAAAACAGTAAATTTGGGCCAAAGTCACAACGCAAGGAACGCTGATTTTCAATCAATACGTGTATCTTTATTTGCCATCTCTAGGCAATAACAGGCCTAGATTACAAAAAAAAACCTTTTTACAGGGCATGTAATTCAAATCTCTTTTTTTCCTCCTTTGATGTAAGGGCAGAAGCTCCCAATTTTAAGCCTAGGAAAAGAATGGCCAAGAGTCTGTTGACTTGAAAGGGCGGGAGGAACATGGTTAAGATTCAAACTCTGAGGCTTGATTTCCATGTTCTGCTGAAGGCAGATCTTCTGCATATATACGACTTCTTTCTTGTCTGCAATGAAGCCATTTTTCTAAGCCATGCTGAGTCAGTAAGTCTTCTGCTATTGCCATGACTGGGGGCAAATCAGACACTTAGTTGTTTCAAAATGCATCATGTCCTGTGGAGTGGTCCATAAAACGAGCTTAAGTGCAAAATGGGATTGGTTTTGCCTTTGGGGATCAAGAAGCTTCTGAAATTGTGAGTTGACTTTATTGAATATGTTTTGGCTCAGGAGAGGGACCAAGGAGAGTAAAAATCATGTAAATTCAGTGACCTCATACAATGGAAAATAGGGAATCTGTGCCCTTTAAAATTTATACAGGAAGAGATCACTTATGACAAGCAGGCCTTATCCCTTGTTCTCCACACTCCCGCCCCCCATTATGACACAGAAAACTCTGCTGGCTGAGTCTGTGCCCTGATGAATATGCAGGATTCCTGCCCATTAGTGCAACTGGCCCCTCCGCTAGTTCTGTCAAGGTTAGACCAGGAGGCAAAGGTTCAGGGCCTCACTCAGTATAATGAACAATAGAACCTCTAACACAGCAGGGATAGACTACACCCTTTGAAAAAAGGAAGCTGCTACAGCTGTGCGTTGCTTCAGATTCAATTTCAGAATCTGCAGAGTCACAAATATGCAGTAGCCCTTGTCACTGCATCTTTCGGGGGGATTGCATGGCTGCCCTCTGGAGCTGCTACATGATCCTCAGAAAAGATATAGCTGCTTCTCTATTGTTCTAGCTCCCCTCTTGCTCAACTGCCTATTCCATCACTCTTCCCCTACTCCATTACCTGCTCCATTGCCTCTCCTTTGCCTATTCCGTTACCCTTCTCTGCTTTTGTTCTGTCACTGTTCCTCTGCTCCATCTTTTGCACCACCAGGCTCCCCCTATTCTGTTGTCTGCTCCATCATCCATCTCCTGTTCCATCACCTACTCCATTGGGGTGGACACTCCCAGGAGGCTGTTGACAAGCATTTGCAGAGAGACTCTTCCATACACCTCTGCTGTACCAGCTTCCTGTCTTTTGGGGCATTTAACTACCTATGCAGATAAGGAAGCTTCATAATGTTTGACAAGTGCTTCTCATCAGATTACTCCTGCTGCTCAAGCCAAAATGGGCATGGATGGAAGTTGCTAATCAGAGGGAAGTGAGCGTGCCCACAGCAAACAAAAACAGGCCAAAGTGTTGCAGACAGGTACAGGCAGGTACCGTGTGCACTCTAGAACATCTTTTTGGAACTGAACCTGAAGCACTGCACAGCCCTGGAAGTCACACACATTGTCCTTTAAGCACCTCATGTAGAACCATGATGAGCAGCCTTATGAGCAACCTTTACCATTGTAGGTAGTGTTTCATCTCCTTGGGTCTCTCACATGACTAGATGAATTGAGATTGTAATTAAGGCCTTGCAGCAATTCCCACGGCTTCATGACATAGTTCTGTAAAAGATATTACTTGGGTGCATGGCAAGGTCCAGATTATGATACCACTTTATGAGGTCCCTGCTCCCACTGGCTCTGTGGTTGACATTGACCAACTTTTAAAGAAAATGATCTATTTCTGTTCATGGCTCTGTAGTTATGGAACAGTCTCAAAGGGTGACATTGACATTCTTGTAAAGCTACCATGTTAATATCTGAAGACTTTCTTGTGGAGTAAATTTCACTGAACTTATTGGGACATCTTCTGCATAGATATTCATAAGACTGTGAATATAAAGCTCCCAGCCTTTACAATATATACCTTTGGTAATCATAGTTTTAATACAGTACATACAGATTTTACTTGCCCTTCTAAGTTTATGTTTTAAACTTTACAAACTCACTTAAAGACTGTACAAAAGAACAGTTAATTTTAAAAAAAATTAAAAGGGAAAATCTCAGAATATTCTCCATAATAAAGTGAATAAAAATTTTGCAAGAACTGAACTCAGAACATGTTCCGGATCATATACTTATTTTTCTGAATTTAGAAAACTAATAAATTGGAAGAGGCTAAGCCAGATTCTTGCCCATTGCTAGCTTGTTTGTTTGTTGAGCTTTTCCCAACCTTTTTCTTGTAGATACCAGACCACAGTCCCTAATTAGCAGCTCCATGATGGGGAGAGCCTGTATTGATATTCTGAACTGTAGGGGCTTTCAAATATATAACTCGAGAGATTCAATCCCAGGAGTAAGAATTTTAATAATTCACAAAAAGAGTGAAAAATTGTTTCTTTGAATTTGATGAGATTGAGATTGAGGTTGATTAAGATTCTTCTGTAGTGACTTAATCGTTCACTCCAGACATTCATTGGCTGTCTCATAAGTGTTTATAATTGTTTTGAATCTTTGACACATGATGTGTTTTGCTTCTGGCAATAAGAAGTATTAAAGTATCCAGTTTTCAACAGCAGGTACAGGCCTACATTGCCTTTGATACATTCCGTTATTTCTCAAAGCAGCTCTTTTGGCTCATACTTGCAGGCTTTCATGCATCCTGATGCTTCTTTGTTACTTCTTCATCTTTACTTGTGCTCAGTTATGGGGAGAGGAAACATGCTCAGACTTAAGGCTGGGAGCATTGGTACAGGTGAATACTGATATCCAGGCTAAGCCTGGATAATACCTTAAAAAAATCAATGAATGTGTCAAGCATTATAGAATTAGCTTTCAAGTGTTTGGGGAAATTCATCTGGTAGGAGTTTGATATGAGACAGTCTTGGCATGAAAGCATAAAAGATGGATGGCAGTGCATCGAATATCAAATTAGGGATGAGAGGCAAGCTCAGAATGGCATCTTTATTTAAACTCAAGGAGGGCTACTGATATTGAACCACATCAAATGAAATCACTGGATTCCAGGTTGTGGAAAACAAGTCAAAGGATCTGTTCATCACTGAAGCATCCATTTTAAAGAAAATCTATCCATTCTTTGGTCTTTTCCTGGATGCCAAAAGTTAATCAAAATGCATTGCTTTCTCTGAATACCTCCTTCTCCAAAACTCACCAAAGTTATTTAGTTTCATATCATGCACTGACTGAAGTCAAGGAAGTATTGGCCACAGCATCAATTAGATTGGGTAATTCTAGCTTTACTGATGGTGCCAGATAGATGTTTCCTCCAGGCTCATTAACTGCTTTATGACAATTATTTTTTACATTCGTTCAGAAACATATTGTGAAATACTTAATCTGTCTGGTGTGATGCAAGATGAAAAAGGACATACTGGTAAAAGGCAAAAGATTTATATGATCTGAAGAGAAACCAGAGTACTGGGGCTTCCAGAGGAAGAAATGGCAGACTGAAGATGGCGCCAAAAAAGACAGCTCCGCAATTACCAGGGCAGAATGAGTAGACTGGCTCTTCAGTACTTCCTTTCCAGACAAGGAGAGGACTTGAGATCACCCACAAGTGCTCCAGAGAGTTGCTCCTCATGAGGAGACCGCAAAATAGTGGTCTCTGATGGGTTTAGAGCTCTGGGAGATGAGGGAACAACCATCTTGCTCAAACTGCGGTCAGTGCCTTTGAAAGAACACTTAAGTTTGCATACTTCCTTTTCTAAACACTTTCAGAAAAGCTTCTGATTTTCAGTCCAGTTGAATATTTTTAATAGGCTGTTATACCAACTGTTAATGTAACTGACCATAAACAATAGTAATGTAAATAGACAGCAGGAGAGACTGTGGTGGCAGGGTCTGTGCTGTGGACTGACTTCTGGGCTGGGGTGTGATGGTACAGGCAGACGGATAAGGTTTGAAAGGGGATCATTATAAAGATTTACATGATTTGTAGTAACTGTTAGATCTGTAGCTGGCACAACAAACATCATTGGGCCATGGGAGGGCAGAATGTTAATGTGTTCTACAAATTCCCTAACTTGCCAATGTGACCTACTCAACTAACCCAGAAGGGTTTAGGTTTAGCTCCAAATAGACAGTCTTGTGTAGGTCTAAAAAAATTTAGAGAGCCAGAGAGCCAGTTTGGTCCAGTGGTTAAGGGTCCAGGCTAGAAACCAGGAGGCTGTGAGTTCTAGTCCCCACTCAGGCATGAAAGCTGGCTGGGTGACCTTGGGCCAGTCGCTCTCTCTCAGCCCAACTCACCTCACAGGGTTGTTGTTGTGGGGAAAATAGGAGGAGGAAGGAGTATTTGGTATGTTCGCTGCCTTAAGTTATTTATAAAAATAAGAAAGGCAGGATAGAAAATAAATCAATAAAATAAAAATAAAATGAATTCCCTGTGTTGTGTGAATTTCTTACCTAGAGATTAGCTGATTCTCCCCCTTTCTGAGATTGACAGCCTTCTAGAAATTTCAACCTCTGTGGTGGTTTTCACATACATATCCCTCATGGCCATATTGAAAGGCAGCTAAATAAATAAATAGGGGCAGAACATGGAGGAGTAAGATCCCTCGAGTGCCTACCACACAGAATCACATGCAAGCGAGATGGGTGGCTATATAAATTTATTAAATAAATAAAATAAACCCTATTTCCAACCACTGTAGATTTTTGCTTTTCTCTCTCTCTCTTGAGTGCAAAAAAAAAAGTAAAAGTCAGAAAGCAGGGAGGGCAGAAACACCTCTGAGCCTTTTTGCAGCAGCTGGGAAGATTGAAAAAAATGGTTGCCACATTTCAGACCCAGCCATCTTGCATGCTGTCAGAAAGCACTGGTAAGTCAGTTGGGGAGGGAACAGCTGAGTCATTTGTGTGGTGCAAACATAACCACAAAGCACCAACTGTGTTGTCTGGGGACTGATGCTCATACAGCATTTACCTCTGATGAGGTCCTCCAGAGATAAGACTTGTGACAGACTTGCAGTCAAAATTAGTCATATATATATAAATATAAATATATATTTTCATTCATTTTCAAGATGATTCAAAAGTAGTGCATGACAACTAAAGAGACTAAGCAGGTTTTTTTTTAAATCCATCTATAATGGGGGGAGGGAGAGAGAAAACAATAACCAAATGATAATACAGAAAAAAAATGAAATCAAGCAGAAAATAATTAAAACATAGAGGAAAAAAAACATAGGGAAAAAGCATTAAATATTAAAGTGATTTAAGTATACAACGGTTCTTGTCAGCCCTATGAGGCAGGCCAGATCAGGAAACTGGCTCCACTGGACTTCCGGGGGGATGCATGTGAACTGATGTCTCTGCGAAAATGGAGCCAGTGAGTAGACTGGCTCTTCAGAACCTCTCCAGACAAGGAGAGGATGGGAGATTGCTCGCATGTGCTCTGGGCAGCTGCTCCTCATGAGGAGACTGCAGGACAACGGTATTTGGTGGACTTGAGTGGTGGGAGACAAAGGGATTAGTCATCTTGCTTGCAACTTCAGTGGAGCCCTTTAAAGGACACTTAGTTCGCCAGCCTCACTTTCTAATCACTTTTGGAAATTGCCTATTAATCATCTTAAAGCTGTTAGAAACTTGAAAAGTCACCAGATTAATATTAACTTCAACTCTGAACTAAAGAAAAATTAGTTACAAGCTTAAGAACTTAAAGAATTTGAAATAAACAGCAAAAAGCTAAATAAGATTTTGATCTAAGAAAGTTATAAACTGATTAAGGGTCCAGTTAAATTTGGAATATTGACTTTTACTATAGGTTTTGGAATCAACTATAAAAAAATAAATAGCTTCTTGTGAGAACCAGATTTATATTGGCTATCTCAGGTTATTGTAAATCATAACTAAGATAAACTGTAAGTAATTGTAAATCATAACAAAGATATAAGCGACTTTATGATTTTAGAAACTGGACCCTAGAGGTGACTAAAGATTCTAAGTAGCAAGAAAAATAATATAAGCCACCTTTTGGTGTTGGTTAACTGGGACTTACAAAGTGACACAAAATGTCATAACATTAGAAATATTAAAGGAAATCTTTGAAGAATGGAGCCAGAAATTAGTTTCTACAATATCAACAGTGCCAGTAATGATGTCTAACTCTATGGATAGACAATGTCCAAAAGATGTTAATGAGGGAATGACAGATGTGGAACAAATTTTGTCTGACAAGACAGAGAAAGTACCAAAAGTGGAACTACAAATGACAGGCCAAGAGAATTATTTGGTAAAGGATGCTTTATTGGATATACAAAAGAAAACAGCTGAAGTTTTAAAAATTAAAGGGAAAATACAAATGACAAACCAAGAGAATGACCTGAAAAATGTTTTCTTATTGGATCTACAAAAGAGGCTTGTTAAAGCCTTGAAGAAGTCAGTATAATGGGATAAGAGCCAGTTTGGTCTAGTGGTTAAGGCAACGGGCTAGAAACCAGGAGACGGAGAGTTCTAGTCTCACCTTAGGCATGAAAGCCAGCTGGGTGACCTTGGGCCAGTCCCTCTCTCTCAGCCCAACTCACCTCACAAGGTTGCTGTTGTGGGGAAAAGAGGAGGAGGAAGGAGTATTAGGTATGTTCACCGTATTGAGTTATTTATAAAAATAATAAAGGGATAGGTAAAGGTAAAGGTTTCCCTTGACATTAAGTCCAGTCGTGTCCGACTCTAGGGGGCGGTGTTCATCTCCGTTTCAAAGCCGAAGAGCCGGCGTTTGTCCGTAGACTCTTCTGTGGTCATGTGGCCGGCATGACTACACAGAACACCGTTACCTGCCCGCCGAAGCAGTACCTATTAATCTACTCACATTTGCATGTTTTCGAACTGCTAGGTTGGCAGGAGCTGGGACTAGCAACGGGCGCTCACCCCGTCACGCGGATTCGAACCGCCGACCTTCCAATCAGCAAGCTCAGCAGCTCAGCGGTTTAACCCGCAGCGCCACCGCATCCCTATAATAAAGGGATAGACAATAAATAAATAATAATGAAGAAGAAGAAGAATTGAAGAGAAATCAAATCCTTCGACAATATTTGAATGAATTAAAGATTAAGACTCTTAGAAGTAAAAGGAAGGAATATAAAGTTGATTTATTTGATCAAGGTTAAAATAAGACATTGTTTTTGCAAAGTTCTGGCAACCTTTTATGGACTTTTGCTGACATCAGGATTGAAAAGTTGATGTTTTATCAATTTGCTTATAGATAAGGGATGGGATATGGGATGAAGAGATACCTGTTTATAACCTTATAGGGGGTGAAGAAATTTGTCTATACTTGTTGTAATGAAGGTTGGAAGTCACTTTTTTATATATTTCTTTTCTTTTTCTTATTTCTTTTCTCTTGTTTCTTTTTCTTTTTTCTTGCACTTTTTATTCTTTCTATTCTCTTTTCTTTCTTTAAGTTTAGTTTGTATTAGTTTTTACTGTTGTAATCAAAATCCTTAAAAATACACACACACACACGCATACATACATACATAAAACTGGCTCTACTGAAAGACTAGAACTAAGCTTTATTAGCAGTGTTTCTCAACCTGGGCAACTTGAAGAGGTGTGGACTTCAACTTCCAGAATTTCCCAAGCCAGCAGAATTCTGGGAGTTGAAGTCCACACCTCTTCAAGTTGCCCAGGTTGAGAAACACTGAGCTGTAATAACAGAACCTTGCAAGTCTGCTTGTGTTGTAAATTCCCTCCTTCTTATACCCCACTGAGTCAGGGAAGAGCCAGACTGAGCCTCTTCCTAATACTGTCACCTTTCCCAGGGCTTAAGGAACGTTTCTGCGCTTGTTGTTTCTATAACGGCTTCTGAATATTCCCTTCAAGGCCATCTCCATGGTCCTCTACAGGGCTCAAACAACAAATTAAACCTCCCCCCCCATTCACTCCATTCTGAAGGCATGTGACATATCTGGCCTCTTTCCATTCCAGTTGTGGATTGCCTTTACTGATCAGGGTTTACATATAAAAATCTGCTCAACTCAGATAGAGACCAAAAGTCCTGACACAGTATAAGCAACGGGGCCAGCAACATCACCTCATAATACACTTGACTCATGCATATCAGTGAGAGGTGAAGAGAACAAGGAAGACATTAAGTCTAGGCAACGCCTTGTTCCCAGATCTTTTTTGAATCTTGAATGGGTTATTTTAACGCAACATTAATTGCACAAATACCTCCATAGACGTAGATACCTGGCCAGGCAAAACCTTTATCAGAAAGAGTTTTTATTTTGTATATCATGCTGCATAGTGCAATTGCAAACTGCAGCTTTAGAAAGGTCATGCGATCCTGAAGTAAAATACAAAGGCAAATGCAAGGCGAGATCCAATAACAGGCATTTTCTTAAAACAAGCTTTTGGACTTCAGGTTGAGAATGACTCACTAATATGTCATCAGTAATTTTTCACAAAAAAATTGTGGGTTTTGATTTTTTTTCTTTAAATGTTGCCATTGGGTCTCACATAATTTGCAAATGATTTGTTTTTTGAACAATACCTGCAGAGTCTAACTAACGCTTTTCCCAGCAAATATAGAGTTTAGTATAGGCATTGTATACCACAGGTTTCCCCCTTTTATACATTTTTAATGAAAGGCCTTCTGGTCACCCATTTCTTGTGTTTTCTTTCCTATTTTGGCTTCTAATTGCCATCCCCACTGGGCAAGCTGGCACAGAGCAGATGCAACATCAAGTGAGGGTGGCAAGACCCGAGGAAGCCCCCATAGCCGCCATATGGCACTAGCATCTCACAAGCAATTAGAAAGCTTGTCATGATTGCTTTGCAAGCCAACTTTCCAGGGACGAAGACCCCATATCATTGTAGTAAGTGACCTTATCATTTGTAATTTACATTCCACTGGGCTTAGATTTACACTTCATCCTTCTGGACTACTACACACATCTATTTAAATATACATATTGAAGAAGAAAGTCTAGATAAGCTTTTTTCACTCTTGTGGTAAGATTCTGGCCATGAGTGAGAGCCACTATAACTAGAAACAAAATAAAATATTTGAGGATTTGCTGTATATTCTGCAACAATAATACTGAATTCTATCACCTTTGTAGAAAAAGTATAACGATCACACAGCAGCCCAACTGCACAAGGAAGAAGTGGAAATTCTTTCTTTTGGGGTGAACAACGTTATGCAAAGTACAGAAAATGAGCAAGAAATAATTTAAACACATAAGATAAAAAGGGGGAGAATGACCCACACTCACATATACATGTCTGGTTAAAGCATTTGTGTTTGCTTAGGCATTTTAAATTAATTATGTTTATTCTATCCATCCTTCCATACACACCCATCATGCTATTTCTTTTCAGATTAAGCATAATTATGCATTTAACTATACAAGCTTGACAAACGCATTGACTGACATAAACGCATTTAATATACATTAAATATATTCTTCAGTCTATTATGTTTAAGTATAAATGTAGTTTCTTGTTTTTCTTTTGGTGTGTATAAGTGAAAAATTAAACTGCAAATGTTTTCATTCAAACCCATAGCAATCTAGATGATAGCAGTTCATAGTTTCTGACATAGTACGTTTTAGGCTTTTCATTGATCATTTCACCTGTATCTTTGCTTCCCTGCATAATTCGTCAACTCCATTCCACAAGTCAGACCACCTGAAGATAAGCATGGTTTTAAAGTTGGAGGAATAAACATCAATGCAAGTCATCCTCAACTTATGTCCATTCATTGAGTAACAGTTCGAAGTTATGATGGCACTGAAAAAAGTGACTTACGACCAGTCCTCAGACTTGCAACCTGCAGTCACATGATCAGAATTCAGGCACTTGGCAACTGGCATGTATTTATGACAGTTGCAGCATTCCAAGGTCATATGGTTGTCATTTGCGACTTTCCCAGTCAGCTTCTGACAAGCAAAGTCAATGGGGGAAGCCTGATTCACTTAAAGACCACATGATTCACTTAATGGCCATGGTGATTTGCTTAATGACAACAAAAAAGGTCATAAAATCCGGCGAGACTCACTTAACAACTCCCTCACTTAGGAGGGAAAGTTCCAGTCCCAATTGTGGTCATAAGTTGAGGACTACCTGTAATCTGCACTGTGCTGATGTCACTACTCTGATAGTTGGAAATGCAAATGATCTGCAAGCTCTAGTAATGAAAATCAAAGAGGATAATGAAAAAAAATGGGACTAACATTAAACATAAAGACCAAACTATTGATAGCAGCAAGAATTGACACTGAAGAGACTGAAGTCATGGAAAGCTTCTGCCTTTTGTTGATTATTAACAGTAAAAGAACCAGCAGTCCAGAAATATGCCACAGACTAGCCCTTGGTGTGGAAGCAATGAAGGCCTTGAAAAAGACGTTCAGGTTCTGTGATATGTCTACATCTACAAAGATCAGAATCATGCAGGCAAAGGTTTTCCTTGTTACACTGTATGGAAATGAAAGGATAGAAAGACTATTGATTATAGAAGACCCCTGAAAATACCATGGATAGCCAAGAAATCAAACAAATGGATCATAGAATCAATCCAGTTCTGGATAAAATTACAATTGATAAGGTCACTTAAGGCACAAATGACCAGGCTCAAATTATCATATTTTGGGCACTTTGTGCAAAGACCTAGCTCTCTTGGGAAGTCTGTAAACCTGGGAAAGGTGAAAGGGAAGAGGAGAAGAGCAGCAAGGTGGACAGACTTGATTACAGTGCTGTTAGATGCACAGTTGGAGGACCTGAATGACTAATTTGCAGAGCAGTCATCCTAGAGAAGTTCTATCTATGTGGTTGCTAAGAGTCAATCCTGACTTGGTAGTCCATAATCAAAACCTTCTGCTGCTGAGACACAGAGAGATACAAGTTAGGACTGTGAAAGCTTTTGAAAAAAGAGGCTTCAGAAAGTATATTAATGGGAGTGAAATTTCCCTTTTCTAAACATTAAAATACACTCGTGTGATAGATATGGGTTGTAATGAAATAGCCCCTATTTTTAGGTGACTAAAAAACACCTCCAGGTGAGATCTCATCACATGACACGATAATTTTTGAAAAAGAATTCCATAGTTGATGTGGAGAGTTGCCACATAGTTGGTATCTCTTGCCTGGAGCATTTCAAAACCTTAATTCCATTGTGGGTCATTGCCGCAAGGAAGACGTTTGTTCGTGTGTGGGTGTGTGTTCTGAGTACGACATCCACAATGCAACCACAACCTGTAGGAGATTGGTAACATTAATGTGCTTGATATTCTTAACTACTTTATCCCATAGGATTCAAGAGGGCTTAAGCAAAACAAATTGTCTATGGACTGGGTTATAATGTTTAGATTGACCTGAAGATGAAGCATGAGGTCAAGCCAATTTTCAAAGTAGTGTGCAACATTGCCATTAAAGTACACAAAGTAAGTATACAGGAAAATGGGTAAAAGGTTAGTTTAGTTTACATCAACAAGGTAATGTAAACAATACCTTTTTTCCCTTGAATCTTAATAAGTGATGAACATGTCTGGATCAATAGCTTCATTAAAAATGGGGCTGCTTAAAGAATTGCATTTTGCAACTAACTTGGTCTTCACTTCCTACTTTTGAAGGATCAGTGTGGTGTAATAGTTAAGTGTTGGACTAGGATCAGGACACCCAGGTTTAAGTCAGCCCTCAGCCATGGAAGCTCACTGGGTGAAGCTCCCTCAAAGGGGAGAGAGTGCTGTGAATATTGAGCAAGTGGCATCAGTGGACATCAGTGGGGCAGTGGCATTAGTGGGGAGTGGAGATGTCAAAAAAAGGCAAGATGCCAGTTGGAGCCATGCAGTCAATATTCACAACACTTGCTGTGAAGAAAGGCAAGATATAAATGTATAATGATTATAAAATCAAATCTTAATGATAGCTATATTATTAACTGCTATTCCTTTTTTTTTCTTTGTTTCCAGGACTATACACTAACTATGTATTTCCAACAATCCTGGAGGGATAAAAGATTATCGTACTCTGGAATACCTTTGAATCTAACTTTAGATAACAGAGTGGCTGATTATCTCTGGGTTCCAGACACATACTTCCTGAATGACAAGAAATCCTTTGTTCATGGAGTTACTGTGAAAAATCGAATGATTAGGCTACATCCAGATGGAACCGTTCTTTATGGTTTGCGGTAGGTTACATTTAATTGTATTTTGAAGCTGCTTCTTGGAATGGATTTTTTTCATAAGGGCTGGCATACTGGATGAATTTTCAGGCACATACACAAAAAAACTATTTTCTTTCAACCTGTTCAGGGATTTTACCCAAACACACGCTCCTGCCTAGTTTTATCCAGCTAGTGGTTGCTCTGAAAATCATAATCAAGATATGAAAATGTGTTCCTGCACAAAGATCAAGGGAAAATCCAGGGTGTACTTATTTGGTGAAAATGGAAACAAACTCCCGGTGTGAGTCAGGCTGACGGTTACAGTCAGTGGCATCAGTGGGGAGTGGGGGGGGGTGTCAAAAAAGGCAAGATGCCAGTTGGAGCCGTGCAGTCAAGGCCCTGCCCCTTTTCGATGACAGTCAATATTGCTGCATTTAAAAAGAAGGGCTTCAATTGTATGGTCATGTCCACCATCTTGCTTTTTTTGACCTCCCTCCCCCTGGAACATCACTAAATGCACCCAGCCTTTCAGATCTGCTATTGGACCACATGTTCAAAATAGGGTATAGCTTGGGCAGAGTCACATTGGAAAATGAGATCATTTGGGGTAGGATCGAATCAGTAAGTTCTAACAAGTTTTGTTATTGCTATGTTATTTCTCCTGTAAATGCCACTATATTCCATCTACTGCACGTATGATTAATAAAAGATCATTATCATCATCATCATAACTATCACCAAGAAGTTACATAAATATGATTATCATAATTATCATTACGATCATTGCAACTCTGCTTAGCTGATTGATGAGCTGAAGAAAAAAACAACCAAGAATCAATACTAATATAGTCTTGTTTTTTTCCCCTTTGTTCTTATTATTGCCATCATTATAAATCAATTTAACTCGTTGCCAGGATAAATTTTTAAAATAACACTCTCCGTTGTAAAGCCAGTTTGCAATTTAATTGGTAAATTAGACATCCCAAAAATAAGCTAAGAAGTTGGAGCAACTCAGACAAATTCACTATTTGTAAATTTTAAAACACAGACCTAGGGAACAGCGATGTCTGAAGCAGGGAGGTAAAGGGAGTCAGACTGATTGAAATAGTGTCCCAGTATTGTCACACAGACCCCACTTCTTTTGTAGATGCATTGTGACATCATATATATGTATGAAAGGGGTGGAGCTTGTGACATAACACAGCAATACTTCATTGGTCAGTCTAAACAAAGCAACAAACACCTGCAGATGCCCACTATTTAAATATGGTGATTTGGGGGTATCTGATGATTGAGGACTCTGCTGAAAATTAACAGTAGCTTGGAAGTAGCTTGGAAGCAACTGAATTGTCTGCAGATTCCCTATAAGTTGCCTGTCCTGTTGTAGCTACTCAGAAATATTGCTATTGTTTTTGTACAGAATACCTGAAGCAACGGATTGGCTGCCAAGCCAAATCCAACTTTTGGGTTTTGGCTCTTTCCATGTTTTCAACTGGAAACACCAGTATCTTCTTGGAAGATCCTAGATATATCAAGAGCTGCCTTTCTAGGAGTGTTTAGAGCAGTGTTTCTCAACCTTGGCAACTTTAAGACGTGTGGACTTCAACTTCATGGCTGGCTGGGGAATTCTGGGAGTTGAAGTCCACACAGTTGCCAAGGTTGAGAAACACTGGTTTAAAGACAAACAAATTACTCATACAAAGAAGAAAATCTAATTCAGAAAAATGCTTGGAGGAAAGATGAGCTGTCTGTGATTTAATGGGGGATGAGGGAGAGATAAGTAGCTCAATTTAGCTGGACTTATTTCTGAGTAACCAATCATAGGACTGGGCTGTGTGCACAAAATCCCAAGCATGTTGACTTCCTCTGTAGGATTTATGCTTAAGGACCAGCTCTCAGACACTTAGATTTATGGAAATATATCTGTATATGGAAGGAAGGCATAATGGTGTACTGAAATCAACTCAAAGCATAGCCCCGCACAAAATGGGTTGTGCTGCTATTAATTTTGTTCCAGACCACTTAATTCCTTTGTGAGTGATGCAAGCTAAATCTGTCATTAAATCTCCCTCGAGGAGCTTCCGGTGTAGCTAAATAACTTTTGCTAGGGGTGGGGTGTGGATTTGTATTTAGCCGTGAAAGAGAAAATGAGGCACCCATGAGGAGGTGGCTGATAAATTCCAGAATGTGGTTATCATTTGTTAAACAGACCATAAAAAAAATGTCTAGTTCTAATTAACTTCCCGGCTACTGCTCCTTTCCATCAAGTTGACTGCTGAGAAGCAGCTGAGAAGCCACTGTCTGCTTCAAGAGAGTTTTGGACCCAACAAAATGTTTGGGGAAGGGTTTGACTGTTGCTTTGCTGTAGCATGCTCTGCTTTGTCAGACAGGAATCTCTTCATCGGTTTTGCTAATGTAAGGCATCATCTTGGGTAGATAAAACTGTGCAGAAGTATGGCAAGACAGACATTTTTGAATCTTCAACGTGTACAGTTGTTCACATGGGTAGTTCATATGCTTCCATTCTTCATTCACAGACATTAGAAGGAGGTGCACTGAGAATGAACTTCCAGCCCTAGGGAGAACGTGGGACTGATCGGCCAGGATCATAATGATAGTAAAGTCTGGATGGGATGGAACAGCTAGGATGGAACAGCTAGGAAACGCCTATTTCAAATCTCTTGAACAGATTTTGAAGTCTGAGAAGGAAAAAGGAGTATTTCAAAACATCACTACAAATTTAATACAGATGGGCCAAGGGTCTTTTAAACTCTTTAGTTTTGCATTCCAGAAAAAAGAGGTGCAAACAATTCACACAGAGAAGCAAACAGTTCATTCATAAATGAGGGTGGGAGTTTTGCTTACTTGGTTTCCAGGATTCTGTATCCTAAACCCTTTTTTTCCTGGCATTAAACCTGATTAATTAAGGTACTGCTGTTTAGATGCTTGACATCTCTTCCAGCCATGACCTTGTGAGAACTTCTTAGAAAGCCATTTTCTTTAGCCTTCTCAGCATCCCACTCCCACCTACTATGTGTGGTTAAAATTTACCTTCCTTGTAAGAATGCATACTCTTGTTAGCATTTGCCTTTTTGTTGTTGTTGAATCTGCTTTTTTCTTTTTTGCCTTCATGACTCTACCAGGTTGCTAAAAATTACTTGCTATCACTTTTCCTAAACAAACACATTAAAAATCCCATTTGTATTGAGGAAAGAGGAGAGATGGTCTTGTAACAACAGTCGATCTAGTCTAGCTATCCATCCATTCCTCTGTCTGGATTGCTGCCAAGAACCTGGAAATACAAAATATATCTTTAAACCAACCTCACAGGCTGATTGTTCTGGGGAAAAATTGGAGAAGGGAGCTTTGGCTTGGACCTCCTGGAATGAAGGCAAGATAAAAATCTAAGAGTTTGTTTTTTTATTGATGACATAGATTTCATACCACCAATTCCCAAGACCCTGAGCAGTTTTACAATAGTAAACATTAAAAACATAAAACAAAGCCAAAAGAAAAAAGAAAGAAAACGTTAATCATAAGAATCAATTCTTCTCGAGCCAGAACCCAGCAACCAAACCCACATAAAAATGTTAACTGCGGTCACCATAAAATCTCATATAACAGTGGTGAAAATAATAAGCCTAAGTAAATAAATAAATTCTGATTTTTCATTTGGTGCTGTGCTGGGAGGCAATAAATCAATGAGGGAATGACATAGACTCTTGTCTGGTTATCGTACAAGAACTGTTTGTTTTCTCTCTCTCCACACAGTAGATCCACAATTTCATTCTTGTTCGGTACCTTCTAAAAGATCACCAAAATTGGGCAAGGGAATTTTATGTTCTCTATTTCCCCCCAATTTTTTATTTCTGCCCAGTTCAGTGTTAAATTGGTGGGGAACTAAAATTTGAATGTCCCAAGTTGTTTTCTCCATTGGAGGCCAAAACACTTCTCCATTCCTCCCTGGTGAAAGAAGCTAGCTAGGCCACCAGTATTGACCGCCAGTGAGGGTAGGAGAGGGTCTTCATTGTACTCTAGGGCAACAATAGCATTTTAAGCGTGCTGAGATGGCTACATAATTTATACACCGTTGTACAACACTGTATGTACCAACTGCAGAAATGCTAAAGGGCAAAAAGAATTTGAGTTTGCAAGGAAAGCTAAAATCAACACAGCATTTATGGCTAGGTCAATAGTAAGAAACAAAAAGGGATGATCTGGACTTCTGCTTTGAGAAGATGGCAGGAGGAACACGGATGATGGGAAATGAGCAGAGTTCCTCAATTCCTATTTTGCTTCCCTCTACAGGGAACTGTGTTCTGAAGGAAAGGACTAAAGCAGAACAAATTAGAAGAATGTAGCAACCCAAAGTAATCAAAGAGCTAGTTAGGAAGTACCTGGCTGCCATGAATGTCTTTAAGTCCCCAGGACCAGATCAGTTACATCCAAGAGTCTTGAAGGAATCTGCAGAGGCAATCTCAGAGCCCCTTTCTGTTTTCTTTAAGAAATCATGGAGGATGGATGTAGCACCAGAGGATTGGAAAAGGGCATATTTTGTTCCTGTCTTCAAAAAGGAATATAGATAACTATAGAATAGTCATCTTGATTCTAATACTGGGCAAAACTATTTATTAAGCAGTTGGTTGATGAGCATTTTAAAAAGGATGCTTTGCTTAGTAGGACCCAGTCTAGGCTTATCAACAGCAATTCATCCCAAACTATTCAATTCTCTTGGTTTGATAGAGCAACCAATTTAGTTGACCAGCAGAATGTGGATATAATATACCTCAATTTTAGCATCGCATTTGCAAAATCTCACATGAGGAATGTTGGAGGAAAATTCTGAGAGTGCCTTGGACTGCAAGAAGATCCAACCAGTCCATCCTCCAGGAAATAAAGCCAGACTGCTCACTTGAGGGCATGATATTAAAGGCAAAACTGAAATACTTTGGCCACATAATGAGAAGACAGGACACTCTGGAGAAGATGCTGATGCTGGGGAGAGTGGAGGGCAAAAGGAAGAGGGGCCGACCAAGGGCAAGATGGATGGATGATATTCTAGAGGTGACGGACTCGTCCCTGGGGGAGCTGGGGGTGTTGACGACCGACAGGAAGCTCTGGCGTGGGCTGGTCCATGAAGTCACGAAGAGTCAGAAGCGACTAAACGAATAAACAACAACAACACATGAGGAAGTGTTGAATGGCATATTGCAGAGCTCTGCCTACCCCCTGCATGTTCAACATACTTATAAATATTTAGATGACAGTGAAGGAGAATTTCCCCAGGAGTCGGTTTGAACTGGAGATCAGGAGACAATTACATTGAAGCAGAACTTGGGTCATTAACACAATCAGTAATAGAGATAGAATAGAGAAGCCCAAAGAGGGTAGAGTTACAAGCCCTCATTATAGACTTACGCAAATTAATATTTTATTTGTTGTTCATAGCCATTACTCTTGCTGTTCGATATGGCATTCAATGTGATTGATAAGGTTAACCTTACTGATTCAATATGCATATTGAAATGTGTAATAAGGGAGGAGAGCGTGAGGTTAAAAGGGATCTTTTGGATTAAACAAAGGGCTCTAAGAATTGATGTTTTTTTAGCATAGCCACTATCTAGAAACATTGAGTTTCAAGTGTTAATTATTAATTCTTTGTAGCCAGGTCTGCATTCCTGAAGTTTCATTTCATTTCATTTACCTTGTTAACACTTGTTACACTGAGTGTGCCTGAGAACTCTTAACGCCTGATTGATCTAGCAATACTCTTTCATGCAAAAATTATGTGTGAGTTAGGGTTCTAAGCTGGACCCCCAAATTTTCTCCCTTGAGAGTTAGAACATATGATTATCACATTTGCAGATGACACAAAAATGGGGTGGTGGTGGTAGCAAACACCTTAGAAGACACTATTCAGATTCAGAAGGATCGTGACAACCTGGAACGGTGGATAAAACCCAGCACTATGAGCCTTGACTGTGACAGATGCAAAACCCTTCATCTGGATAGGAAAAATCAAAGGCAAGAATATAGGATGGAAGGTTCATACTGGTCAGCAGCACATATGAAAAAGGTATCTGGGTCTTAGTGGCTCACAAACTGAGCATGAGCTAGCAATGTGATGTACTGTAGCTGTGAAAAAAGCAGTGCAATCCCAAGCTGCATCAGTAGAAGTATAGTGTCAAAATCAAGAAAACTCTTTTCCAGGGAAAAATAGGTCTTATACTCCTCTTAGTATAAGTGCATACTAAATAAAAATATTAAAAATAATACTGCTACTAAATCATTATTCCACTTTATTCTGTACTGGTCAGACCACAACTGGCATATTATGTCCAGTTTGAGGTACCACATTTCAGGAACTGACAATTTATCGAGACTCTGACAAATCGGAGCATGTCCAAAGGAGAGTAATCAAGATGATTAGGGCCTGGAAGGGAAACATATGAGGAAGTGTTAGAGATGCTGGTTATCTTTAGCCTGGGGAAGAGAGGACTCCGGGAAGGCATGAGAGCTGTTTGTCTGCCCAAGAAGATCAGACAGGATTGGCATGCTCTGGGTCCCATTATTAAACAGTGCCATCTGGCAGGACCCAGGAAGTGTGCATTCTCTGTTGAAGCATCCCCATTGAGATCCAGATGGCTCTCACCCTGCTGGCCTTCAAAAAGGCCTTGAAGACCTGGCTGTTTCCAGGCCAGAATTTTGTGTGATCCATCAATATCTATTAACACATGTGACATGAGTTCTGACCCTGGTGCCACAGGGGTTGTGTCTCTTCTTGTGTGCCACGCATCTTTTCTGGCTTTTTGTGTTGTTTATTTGTTTAGTCGCTTCCGACTCTTCGTGACTTCATGGACCAGCCCACGCCAGAGCTTCCTGTCGGTCGTCAACACCCCCAGCTCCCTCAGGGACGATTCCGTCACCTCTAGAATATCATCCATCCACCTTGCCCTTGGTCGGCCCCTCTTCCTTTTGCCTTCCACTCTCCCCAGCATCAGCATCCTCTCCAGGGTGTCCTGTCTTCTCATTATGTGGCCAAAGTATTTCAATTTTGCCTTTAATATCATTCCCTCCAGTGAGCAGTCTGGCTTTATTTCCTGGAGGATGGACTGGTTTGATCTTCTTGCAGTCCAAGGCACTCTCAGAATTTTCCTCCAACACCACAGTTCAAAAGCATCGATCTTCCTTCGCTCAGCCTTCCTTATGGTCCAGCTCTCGCAGCCATATGTTACTACGGGGAACACCATTGCTTTAACTATGCGGACCTTTGTTGTCAGTGTGATGTCTCTGCTCTTAACTATTTTATCGAGATTTGTCATTGCTCTTCTCCCAAGGATTAAGCGTCTTCTGATTTCCTGACTGCAGTCAGCATCTGCAGTAATCTTCGCACCTAGGAATACAAAGTCTTTCACTGCTTCTACATTTTCTCCCTCTATTTGCCAGTTATCAATCAAGCTGGTTGCCATAATCTTGGTTTTTTTGAGGTTTAGCTGCAAACCAGCTTTTGCACTTTCTTCTTTCACCTTCATCATAAGGCTCCTCAGTTCCTCTTCGCTTTCAGCCATCAAAGTGGTATCATCTGCATATCTGAGATTGTTAATGTTTCTTCCAGAGATTTTAACTCCAGCCTTGGATTCCTCAAGGCCAGCTTGTCGCATGATGTGTTCTGCATACAAGTTGAATAGGTAGGGTGAGAGGATACAGCCCTGCCGTACTCCTTTCCCAATCTTAAACCAGTCCGTTGTTCCGTGGTCTGTTCTTACTGTTGCTACTTGGTCGTTATACAGATTCTTCAGGAGGCAGACAAGATGACTTGGTATCCCCATACCACTAAGAACTTGCCACAATTTGTTATGGTCCACACAGTCAAAGGCTTTAGAATAGTCAATAAAACAGAAATAGATGTTTTTCTGAAACTCCCTGGCTTTTTCCATTATCCAGCGGATATTGGCAATTTGGTCTCTAGTTCCTCTGCCTTTTCTAAACCCAGCTTGTACATCTGGCAATTCTCGCTCCATGAACTGCTGAAGTCTACCTTGCAGGATCTTGAGCATTACCTTACTGGCATGTGAAATGAGTGCCACTGTTCGATAGTTTGAACATTCTTTAGTGTTTCCCTTTTTTGGTATGGGGATATAAGTTGATTTTTTCCAGTCTGATGGCCATTCTTGTGTTTTCCAAATTTGCTGGCATATAGCATGCATTACCTTGACAGCATCATCTTGCAAGATTTTGAACAGTTCAGCTGGGATGCCGTCGTCTCCTGTTGCCTTGTTATTAGCAATGCTTCTTAAGGCCCATTCAACCTCACTCTTCAGGATGTCTGGCTCTAGCTCACTGACCACACCATCAAAGCTATCCCCGATATTGTTATCCTTCCTATACAGGTCTTCTGTATATTCTTGCCACCTTTTCTTGATCTCTTTTTCTTCTGTTAGGTCCTTGCCATCTTTGTTTTTGATCATACCCATTTTTGCCTGGAATTTACCTCCGATGTTTCTAATTTTCTGGAAGAGGTCTCTTGTCCTTCCTATTCTATTGTCTTCTTCCACTTCCGCGCATTGCTTGTTTAAAAATAATTCCTTATCTCTTCTGGCTAACCTCTGGAATTTTGCATTTAATTGGGCATATCTCCCCCTATCACTGTTGCCTTTTGCTTTCCTTCTTTCTTGGGCTACTTCTAGTGTCTCAGCAGACAGCCATTTTGCCTTCTTGGTTTTCTCTTTCTTTGGGATGTATTTTGTTGCTGCCTCCTGAACAATGCTGCCAACTTCTGTCCAGAGTTCTTCCGGGACCCTATCTACTAAGTCCAGTCCCTTAAATCTATTCTTCACCTCCACTGCATATTCCTTAGGAATATTAGTGAGCTCATATCTAGCTGATCTGTGGGTCTTCCCTAATCTCTTTAGTCTGATCCTAAATTGTGCAAGAAGAAGTTCGTGATCTGAACTACAGTCAGCTCCAGGCCTTGTTTTTACCGACTGTACAGATGTCCGCCACCTTTGGCTGCAAAGGATGTAGTCAATCTGATTTCGGTGTTGTCCATCTGGTGAAGTCCATGTATAAAGCCGTCTCTTAGGTTGCTGGAAGAGAGTGTTTGTTATGCAGAGTGAATTGTCTTGGCAAAATTCTATCAGCCTATGTCCTGCTTCATTTTGTTCTCCCAGGCCATACTTACCTGTAATTCGAGGTGTCATTTGACTGCCCACCTTAGCATTCCAGTCTCCTGTGATGAAAATAACATCTCTTTGAGGCGTGTTGTCCAGAAGGTGCTGCAGATCCTCATAGAACTGCTCTACTTCAGCTTCTTCAGCATTTGTGGTTGGGGCGTATATTTGGATCACTGTGATGTTAGATGGCTTGCCCTGAATTCGAATTGAGATCATTCTGTCGTTTTTTGGGTTGTATCCAAGCACTGCTTTAGCCACTTTACTATTAATTATGAAGGCTACTCCATTTCTTCTGTGGTCCTCTTGTCCACAGTAGTAGATCTGGTGGTCATTTGATGTGAAGTGGCCCATTCCAGTCCATTTCAGTTCACTGACGCCCAGAATGTCTATCTTTAATCTTGACATCTCACCAATAACCACATCCAATTTGCCCTGGCTCATAGATCTTACATTCCAGGTTCCAATGGTGTGTTGATCCTTAGAACATCGGATTCGCCGTTCACCACCAGCACCGTCGGCCGCTAGCCGTCCTTTCGGCTTTGAGCTAGCTGCGTCATCACGTCTGGGGCTAGTTGAGCTCATCCTCTGTTCCTCCCCAGTAGCATTTTGACCATCTTCCGACCTGGGGGTCTCACCTTCCGATGGTATACCGACATATCTCTGGTTGTACTGATCCATTTAGTTTTCACGGCAAGAATACTGGGGTGGGTTGCCATTACCTTCCCCAGGGATCGCATTTAGTCTGACCTCTCTGTCATGACCTTCCCGTCTTGGGTGGCCCTTCACGGTTTAGCTCATGGCATCACTGAGGTGCTCAAGCTCCAGCACCACGACAAGGTAACGATCCTTTGCTGAAGTTCTGGCTTTTTACTGTTAATATTTCTTTGGCTGTTTTTAATGTTGTTAACTATCCAGGATGGTTGTAAATGAGGGCCATGTAAATAAACTAGTTTAACTAGACAAGACTAAAACAAAACAAAATCAGAAGGGCTGTAATACAAACAACAGGGCAGATTTGTTAAAAGTTGTTCCAGGAGACAAGGAACAAGGGGCTTAAATTACAAGGATGAAGATTTTAGTTGGGGATCAGGAAGAAAATTCTAAGGGTAAAAGCTGTTCAACAATGGAACAGCAGGCTTCAGAAGCTGACGGCCAACTTCCCAGTAATGTGTGTCCTTAATTCTTACTACCTTATTGCTGAACTGAAAGGTGGACAAACTTAATTGAAAAGTAGAGGAACATTATCTTAAGAATGAGAAATGTGACTCCTTTCCTTAGCGAAGAACCACACTGGTAATCTGTGCAATTATACTTGTAAATACTATTATTTTATCTTTATAGCTTTTACACTAGGAACGCTTTCAAATTTTGGTCACTGCACCTGAATTCCCCAGCTGTAGGGGAAAACAAAAAATAGGCATAGCTTATAACCACTGAAATCCAGGTTACTTGTTTTTACTTAATGTACCTTAGTGATGTCAACAGCATGCCAGCTAATTGCATGCAAATTGCAAATCCTTTTTATGATACAAGTTTAATTACCATCCCTTCATCTTTATTTCAGCAAGACTGCAACAGAGTTTTTAAAATTTCAAACAGTGCTTTTAATAATAAGTTCCAGAGCCACAATCCTCAAGCCACAAAGTTTGGCCTAAATCTACTCAAACAAATGGGTCTTCATCAAATTGGGAAATTTGAGAATGCCAAACAGGTTAAAGAAAAGCATTCGTTTTCTGCAAACAACATGACCTTTTCTCTAGGGGGAGCATAAACCTGCTGAGAAAATATAATGCATGTTTGTGTTTTCTTTTTCTAACAAGCTGCATCTCAAGATACAATTGTTCCTGCTCTAGCCACTCAGAGGAAGTCTTTGCATCTTTCTTTAGTAAAAACCCACAGGGTCAAATCAGATTCAGACTACATATAACCAAGGACAATGAAGTAATTCTATTGTCAACACAAATAATAGTGTTGTTGTCAGATGCCACATGGTTTCTAAAAATACTCACTGCCCTAAATACTGAAGTAGCCTTAATAGAAACCTCTCTTCCATCTAAGAAGTTATGATTCATTCTACTGGTGATGGCAATAAAGCTGTCCCATTTTCCTAAACTAGCTTATTCTTTTGAGGTACATGAAATTCTTCCATGCAAACCTTTGGAATGCCATACTGACTGTTAATATGTTTTCTACTACAGATTAAGGTTACTATGGTAACTAATCATTTTGGCCAGGTGAAGAGGTTGAATTTAATTGTCCCCTTTTCACGTGTTAATGGTTGCATTGCCTAAGGGAGGAACTTGCCTGAACTTGTTTTAGTTTCAGTTTCCCTTCTGTGTAGGCTTGCAGAGAGTATGCAGCTGAGAAAAATCTCTCCTCTCAGCAAACAGCCTTTAAATATGTTTGTTTTCTGTAAATAAAATTATTTTTATAGAAATGCCTGGTGTGTGACTTTTCTGATCTCTCCTGGGCCAAATGCTTTCTAGCACTCTGCCAACACTGACTTGGGTGTAGACCGTAAAGGACTTGTGTCAAAAGTGTTGAGTTTGAGATAACACAAAATGGTCTGAAAATGTGCCACTTAATACTTCAGGCACAACTGATGATGCCACCTTGGCTCAAATGGGAACCAATCCACAAAATGAAAGCTGTGGTCATAATCCAGCCAGAGTTCAGCAAACACAGGACCTTTGAAAACAGTGAATTCAGGCATGTCTGATTGATGCAGTCAGGTACCTTCTAGGCTTTGGATGAAAGGTGGCACAAAAGAATTTGGAAATACCAGTTGCAGATATGTGACAATGTGGACATCTTGCAATTTTGCTTTAACTTCAGAGCCACCCCAGTACTCTAAAGCTAGTAGCAAGCTAAGTGCAGCAAAATCAAGACTGTGTCCCCACTTGCACCTAATTATATCACAAGCATGCTGCAGCAACATCACTTTTTAAATCTATCTCTGTGATGTTGCCTTTATCTCCTTACCAGCCCATACACAAAACACGTTAACTGGGGTTTGAGGAGTATCCCCCCACCCACACACGTACACACTTATTCTTATGCCATCCAAAGCCAGCCTGAAGGTGTGTAATATCTGTTTGCCAGTCATTGCCTTGGAAGGAAATCAGAGGATTAGCTGGGACTGTGAAGAGAGGTAATAGAAGCAAAATAGGAATTTATCTCTTTATTTATTTCAAAGACATATAGTTGCCCATCCTATGTACCATAACCCTGGGCAGCTTACAAACGAATGGTAATGGGATGTCAAATGTCATGTTAGTAGCGTTTTCTGCTGACTCAAGGATGAACATAAAGCATTCCTCCCCAGTAGTGGAGAAGGACCCCAATTCTGAAGCATTTGATTTTTCTGGATAATATTTTCCTACCCCTACCCCTTCCTATCCTTTCCAGCAATGTTAGGGTGCAGAAGTCATAGGGAGAGGAGTTTAAGCCAGAAAGCCACAGAGTGAGAGATTGCAGGAAGGCTGGAGTGTTGGAAGGCAAAGTAGAGTCAGTTGGCATCTTATCTCATGAACAGCAACTTAGCTCAGGTGGAAAGGAATCTGAGAGGAAGCGTTTTAGATCCTTCAAGGAGACTCTGCCTTAATTAAGGGTGGGAAATTCCTATGATGGTTTCTGAGATTCTGTATTTAACCCAGATTAGGAGGAAAGGTGCCTTCCTGAAGACTGTGTATTTATTTATTCTTTCTTTCATCTTGCCCAGATCAGTGGGACTTATCCCAGAGGCCCCATAAGAAAGTTGAATGGTCGGTAAAGATCTTCCCTTTTTCTCCTGTTCTCTATTGCAAATTAAAAAAAAATCTTTTTAGTGTCTGTTGAGTACATCTGAAAGGCATGAACAATTACAAAACAACACCCCCAAAGAATTAGATATAGTATAATCCTTCTATGTTGGTTTGTAGTAACTGTGTAATTCTTAGATGACTAGAGTTATGACTGTTATTATTTGCTTCTAGCACTTTTCCACAACAGATTAAACTTTTTTTTAAAAAGGCCAAGGTACCGTATATAGTTTTGGACTGATAAATTGCTACAGCCCCTCATATTCATCAAGAGAAGCTAGATTGTCTCACACACTCACTGCCCAATGTTTTATGATTTTGGTTTTCCTTTCCTTAGCTCCCAGAATTCTCCAACCAATATGTATATTGTTGAGAATTCTGGGACTTTATCTCTATACATCTAAGAGTTGCCAAGCTTGGAAGTGGTAAACCAGTGTATAAACTGCAAGCAGTGTATGGGAGTGATAAGAGTTGGAAATCCATCAACGTCTATGAAGTCACTCACTCTGCACCCCTTAACAAGAATCTTACACACATTAAACATTATTTGTCCTTTTATTGCTGTAAAACTATAAACAGGGCAACATTGTAGGGCAAAACTCAGACTTCCATTCATTGCATCAAAGAGGAGGATGAAGGAAGAGAATGGTCAAAGCTGTGTTTTCTTCCAGTCTTAGAGAATCTTTACTGTCCAGGCTTAAGCATCATTATTCAAAAATATGTCTCAGTATCATCACTGTGACATACTCTATAGGAAGAGTGTTTTGGATTGCAGCCTTACAGAATCGGATACCATTTTTGAATGAAGATCTGAAAAGCTTACTATGGGATACAGGAAAAAAAAGTGTTCACCAGATGTAAATTATCCCTCCATAGGCAAAAGGTATGGCCATGCAACTCATTCATCAAGGCATCTTGAAGGTTTCTCCTGGATCTGTTCCTGTCACAAAGGCCTCAAAGCTGTCACACCAAGCTTTGGAGCGGTTGTGACAGCTTCTCAGATTGAGGTGAGCAAATGCCTCATCAAATGATTTGCACAGACCTAATAAGTGGTAATAAACAACAGAGAGCAACTACTTTTTAAAAATGACACACTAAAATTCAACTGTGTTTCATCTGTTTGGTGCAAATTTAAAACAATAGTCCAGGCTTTAAACTTTTTCTCTGGGTACTTTTTATAATTGCCATTTCCCACTCTGGGCTTTAAAAAACAATTCCCAGAAAATGTGTAGTTGACAGCGCAACTATGTTGGAAGGGTTTGCAATAAATTTTCTTCTCATTCCCTGACAACTTTTATTACAGTACCTTGTTTGTAATAAATTTTATATTGTTGTATTTATGGCTCCACTATGGGAAAGATCACTATGCAGAGCTTGCTCCAGTAAGTCTTTAACCCAATATGTTACTGGAAATTCGGAGAGAGTAAAATTTTATCCCGGCTTGTGCTTTAAGATAGGAAAGCAAGCTAGTTTCATTGAAACTGGTTTAAGAATCGATTTTTAAAAAGTTTTATCAATAGGCTATAATGAAGGACTATCAAATGACTGCAGATGCTTCATTTTAAGACAGAATGGGATAGCAAATTGGTGGTAGATGTTTTGGAGGACATAAGCGGTGCTGAGTTTCAGCAGGATACGTTCATGGTTTTCACCAAATAATTTTTTAGATTGTTCCTCCTGCACCAGGGACATCCAAAGAGGGGAAGTCAAAAAGTCAAGATGGCAGTAGTAACCATGCAATCAAAGCCCTGTCTGTTTTTTACACACGTCACACAATACTCATAAAAAATGAACAGAACTCTGCCACCAACTGGACCTTTTTGACACAACACGTCCCTTTCTGGATTCCCCTGCCTTCACTTCTATCAAGGATGAGGAAAAGACAGTGACCTAATTATCCACCAAAAAGTCCAATGACTCACCAATGCAAAATGTCCTATTCCAACTTAAAAATAGACACCATAACTAAAAATCATTCTGTGTGTTGTTTTGGGGCTGCCAAACTGGATAGAACACTAAGGAAGACCCATTGAATGGCTCCAGAGCAGGGCTGCAACTAGGGTCTGTGTCACCCGGGGCAAACATGGATTCCATGCCCATTTTGCCCCCCCCCCCAGCACAGCACCCAGGGCACATGCCCCGCTTGCCCCCTCCCAGTTGCAGCCCTGCTCCAGAGGGGTGGTGTAGACTTGCTATCTCTAATCACTGGGTTTGGTTGGGCACAGGTAGGGCTGATACAAGTAGCTGGCAAGCTTGGCCACTCTCTGATGCCTGATGGGTTCGAGGCTCACACATTGGCAAACACTGGCTTCTTGGCAAGATTGTGCCAAGTTGCTAGCAAAACTTAGTGCTGATAAGAGAGACAACAGAAGCAGGCTAGCACAGTGAGATGCAGTGTCACCAAATTATACAAGCAATGCAGAAAGAGATCAGCAAAGAGAGACTGGCACAAGTAGCCTTGCTATCCCCCTATTCTTAAAAAACATTAAACATTTAGGCCACTGCCAATAAGCATTAGCTTGGCATCAACTCACTCATTGTCAAGAGACTTTAATCTGCCCCAAGCACAGTTGGTTGATTGACTGATTGTTCCTTGTAACCCATCCCAATCACAGAGGACCTGGGCAATACAGTGACATACGAAACAGAAGTCTAACACCAAACCATTAAAAGAAGCCTCTAACCAACATGAGTAAGTAAAATAAATAAGTAAAATAAAAATAACCAACTTTAAGAATGGCTTGTTTTATTATTCTAAGAATTCTAATTTCTGCATTATTGTTGTTGTTGTTGTTGTTGTTATTTTGTATGCTATCCTGAGCCATGATGGGAATTGGCAGTGTTCAAATACTCTGAATAAACAAATGGCCTTGCAACTCCAGGGGAACTTCTGTCCATGTAGTGAGTCCATCTCACTATTCCACCAGCCCTTAGTGATCTCCACAGATGGAAAAAAATCACAACACTGCATATTGCCTAGAACAACTTTAGAAAAAGTAAAAAACTGAACCACTCGGTGCTTCACAAACCTGTGAAACTCTTCCTAGTGTCCTGATTTAATCTCCTGGATCTAAGTGGATCTCCACCTCAGTTTGCGAATCTGCTTCAGTGAAGTGATTTACCAAAACTTGGTTGAACTGAGGTACTTTGTAAGCCATAGTTTCTAACTCTGTTTTCTATAGTTGCCTCAGAGAAAGTTCTGTTGCCAGAGACATCACTTTTTCCTGTGGTTATCTCTAGGATGGCAAATTTAAGGAGGGGGAGACATAAATGGTGAGACTCAATAGAGGGTTGATCATTTGCTAATCCAAACACAGCAATTGGGACCAGCATAGTCCATTTAGGACTATACTTTCATGCTACAAAATTCTTTGGCGTTATCAATGCCTTATGTTACTGCTGTGGTTAAAGTTATTTCAATTTTACTGAGGATATTTTAGTGGGTTTCTATATTGTGGTAACCTATGATGAGGTAGAAAACATTTAGCAGCATATAGCTTTAATAAAGAAGGAGAAGGAGGTGGTTATTATTTCATATGTGCCCAGGAAGTCATGCAAAATGTTCTCTGATCTGAATTATATTATTTTTCATTTTATTAAATTATGACCATAAACTAGCAAAATTAGAGTGATCTACTTATTGCCCTAAGACATTCATTACCTGCTTTTCATAGAGAGGTTTATATAGGAAATAAGTTCACTTTTTAGAAAAATCAGCCAGTATTTGAGATTCAAAGACATTTGTTTCACCTGTGTTTTGCTATTCCTAATTCCTGGCTCATTTTCATTGCTTATTTTCACTGGCAAGACCTGCTGTTTGCGGAAGAAAAGTCAAAGATAGTCTCTTAGGCTATAAACGAAGTTTCGGTAGAAATATCTGTAACGACACTTGTCAGAAGCTCGACCTGAAATGGCTTCCTTTCTATTCTGAAAACACTAGTGGTGTATCAGCCAGGGCTGTGAGAGCCAGTTTGGTCTAGTGGCTAAGGTGCGGGGCTAGAAACCAGGAGTCTGTGAGTTCTAGTCCTGCCTTAGGCATGAAAGCCGGCTGAGTGACCTTGGTCCAGTCTCTCAGCCCAACTCGGTGCAATGTAGACTAGCCTCCTCGTGGTGCACCCTGGGCAACGTGACTTGTCATGGCTAAATAGTCTACACATCTGGCTGCTGGACCTCACAAGGATTTCCCAGCAAGAAAAAAAGCAGCATGAACGCTGAACTGCTATGCCGTACGATCTTTAAAAAAGCTGGGGCTGTAGGCCACTAATTCCCACCTCTCTTTGTAGGCACTCGTGATTATAAGCAAATGCACACACAGTGGGCTTTTACTTGCTCCCCTTGACTAGATACGGAATTGGTATAAATTGCAGTTGTGTGCACGGTTCTCCATCAGGAGCTAGAAGCTATAGATAAACTTTCTCTGGGTATAATCTGTTTGAAGAGTAAGTGTTTGGTTCTCCCTTCAGAAAATTGTCCCAAGTGGGTTACATAAATAGACACATAAAATAAAAGTAATGCTAGGGACAGAACCCATGTGCAGCCTCCCCAAAAAAGCAACAATGAAAAATCAACATAGAAACTAAAACATATTAAAAGAATTGGGAGGATAAACAGGTTCTTACTTAGGGTTATGATGACCTCAGTGCTTGTCCCTCTCTCTAATGCCATAGCTGGAATGTGTGGCTTTTGCCCTTACATGTGCCAATCCATGATGCTACTGGCAGCTATCAAAGTGTAGAGATTAATAAGGAGTCCACGTTTCACGTTATAGAGAATGCAACTAATTACTTAAAAATGGCTATCTGATGTTCTATTATGTAAACTCTACTAACTTTGCATCCTGCTTGGAGAGACAAGTTGATGGAAGCAGTTTCAAGGAGCAACAGCAAGTTTCTTGGGGTAATTATTAAGGTGTTGAACTAGGACTGGGGAGGCCCAGGTTCAGGTCCATCTTCAGCCATGCAAGCTCACTGGACAACCCTGGGCCATTCAATCTTTATCAGACCAACCTGTCTTCTATAGTTGTGGAGGAAAAAAATTGCAGGGGAGAGAACTCCTGGAGGAAGCTCCTCCTGAAGGAAAGGTAGGGTATAAATTTAACAAAATAAATAGAATATTGGTCATTCTAGCCCAACATTATCTACCTAAAGTAAGCAAACTCTTTTGAGAATGAGCTTTTTTTTCATTCTTTTTCTAGGAACAATGGCCACAGGAGAAATAGTGATAGAATGATCTCAATAGAGAAGGCACAGCTGAGACTTGCAAAGTTTGGGGATGTGGGTAAAACTGTCACTGGTGCAATAAGGCTCCTGGAAACTAAATACTCTTATTTTCCTTAGCTTCTTATCTGAATTTGTCTGGAGAACATTTTACAAAATTGTTCTCCAGACAATCTAAGAGATCTCTGGGGCCATAAATTGAATGCCTGGTCTACAAAATTTTGTAGACTCTTCCTGTATTGATTCACTTGGTAAGCTCCTGTAAATGGCTACTCTGCTAATTTGGGCTTATTGCAGAGGAAGAGTAGTAAAGGTACTTCAAGGTTTTATGGAATAATTTCTACAGTCCTACCAGGGATGGACCTTAGACATCTACATGCAAAGCCAGTGATTTGCAATTGAGCTAAAGCAGTCCCTCTCAGAAGAACCACGGGTTGCCTTGTGGTTCTAGGAAGGTTGACAAAAGTGTACTAACAGACATTGGTTGTCCACAAGAAGCTGCTTTATGCTGAGTCAAACTTTTGATCCATATACTTTAGTATTGTCCATTGTCAGCCCTTTTCATGGAGATACCAAGGACTGAACTTGAGCACTAAACGTGCTCTCTACTTCTGAGCAACAACAAAGGACTACAGAAAATTCATCCTCTCCACCCCAGCAGGAAGCTCACAGAGGATAATCAATTTGGATTCAGTGAGATTTAAATTCCAGTTAAAAACTCACCTTCCTTTCTGGACTTATCTAATTCCTCTCTTTTCTCTTTATTTTCTGTATATTCCACTTATTTAGATTGTCAGCCTAATGGCAGAGTTTTATGTCTTTATTTTGTTTCTGTACAGTACCTCCTGTAATTAATATAGCAGGCACTTTATAAGTAAATAATGGAATTGCATTTTTATATTAAATTACATCTTTCTATTATTAATTTACATCATTAAGGTTCCATATGAAGGGCATTTACTGTTCCAGTATTGCTAACATTAGTATTTTCTGCTACTGATCTGTTTATAATTACTGTTCTATTGTTGTTTTGTATTTATCTTGTGGCAACTTGAAACTGAGTGTTCTCAGACTTTGCTCCTACATTGTAGAATTTACTCCATGTCTACCTTTTTTAGTCTTTCAAGACACCTTTAAAAATACATTCATTTATCATTTTCAGTACTTTAAAAGGACTTTCATATTAATCTTTCGTTGCTGTTAATCTGTTGTTTTGTTTCAGTGGATTGAAATGATTTCAGTTTAAATATGAGTTCTGAACTACTTAGGGAAGGTGAAAGAAAAATAAACTTACAGTATCATCAATATTGTTATTATTCAGTGTTTTGCCAAATGTATCACAAGTGCCCTGTTTTGCAGATTCTTCCTGTATTGATTCACTTGGTAAACTCCCATAAATGGCTATTGTGCTAATTTGGGCTTAACAGATAACAAATCATAAAGTTGCAGAGGAAGAGGAGTAAATTTATTTAGCACGCATCTATAAGTGAATGCAGTACAGACATAGAATAAAAATAGCAATTCATACTATAACATATTAATCAGTTGTCAAATCACAATGTAAAATAAGGGGCCTCTAGACTAGTAGGCCCATAATATAATAATATCAACATATATGCATTTAAATTAACTGGATGTGTGAGTCTGTGAACCTCTGTGTCTGTGTATGTGTACTGTATGTATGTACTTTTTAATAGCATCATAAGGATGCAAAGAAAAAAGCATTTTAGCACTTTAAGAGATCTGACTCTAAGTATAATTTTGGTGGGGATCAATTCCAGAGAACCAGATCTAGGTGAGAAAAAGCTTTCAACCATGGCTATTCTAGTATGCTGGAGAACCAGTTGACACTAACACAGAAATTGGAACTACTGCCCAGACTCACGAATCAGTAGCAAATCTTCAGAAAAAAAGGGGGATGCCCCTCTGCAGAGCATGATGTGTTAACACCAGAGATTTACATGGTATCATTCACAAATGCCCAGGTGCTGTGAAGATTGATGGAAAAAAGAGATAAGGGTGAAAAAAAGGAGTCCAATATAATTCTAACAGCAGCATTCTGGTCATAACTGGAGGGTAAAATGAGGTCTTGGATAACCTGGAAACTTGCTGTTACAATAATCCAAGCATGACACAACAGAGCATGAACCCACTGGTTGGCCATATTGGTTGTAAGGAACCAACAGATCCTGTGTAGATTCATTAAATAGAAAGTACATATATGGACAGTTTTTTCTATGAAAGGAAGGCTTTCAAGGCAGTCTAACATCGATATGGGCATCTGGGTTCCTCACAACCAAGGAGATCCACAGCTGTCAGCTTTAGTATTCAACAAAAATGTGGAGCCTAAATGCAAAATATCTGGCCAACTTTTGACCAACTGTTTGACATAAAGATCCTTTCTGAACTATACTTCCTCTTTCTTCCCCTGTCCTTACTTGTTTAGGATTACTACCACAGCTGCCTGTATGATGGATTTACGCAGATATCCTTTGGATGAACAAAACTGCACACTGGAAATTGAAAGCTGTAAGTTGTCTTACTGTTCCCAACTGATATGTAAAATTACAATTTTACTTGGAAATAGATCACACTATGAAGAAGCATACCATGTTCTGACTTTGTTTCCAGCATTTAAAAAATCCCTGTCAACATTACTGGCATTTTCTCAACTTTAATGAAGTCATTTATAGCCACTCTTGCATAATTTGAGGCCTTGTCTAAATGTTATGGTCAAGGACTTAGTTAATGGTTTTGCCAACCTGCTATTAATTTTTTTTAAAACTTTGGAAATATCATGTTGCCTCTTTATCATACCTATAAATAGCTTTCTCATTATGATACTATATATATAAATTAATTACTCTTCCTGAATCAGTATAACTCTCTATAATCAGTTAAATGTATCTATATAATTGCAACAATATTATTTAATGTTATTAGGCTAGCAAGCTTTAATTTGCAGATTGATGTACCAACCTTGATTAATCTGAGGATACCCATTTTACATGGGGGCAAAAGCTTTGAACTGATTTTATAAGAACATTTTAGTTCTAATTATATCCATGAAAATATGAAGGATATTGGTCGTGTGAAACAAACAGCCTTTATTAAAAAGTCATTTATTCTGAAGCAAATGCATTTAACTATAAGTACTTGAATAATTTGATGGAAGAAAGGTGGCTAATTAACTAAAATTGATTTAGTTGATGGTTGATCAATTAAAACAATTAGGGCTGTCAGTGAATCTATAGACAATTATTTCATTAGTATTCAGTAGCAAAAAGTCTGCTTGGCAGCCTGTTGAGCAGGCATGTCAAGAAATAGCAGAGATTCTAAGAATGCTCTTTATTGTTGTAGGATAGAATAACAGAATCTTGAAAGTTGACAGAGTTTATCTCTGCCCCTTCTCATACCAAACAAAATCAAGGCAGGATTGAGTTTCTGCCTCACACATTCTTCTTTCCCAGGACTGAGTAATCTTTTCTGAACTTCCTTTTTTTTAATAAGAATTTTATTAAGTTTAAAGCAAAGATAAAAACTACAAAAAAGAAAAAAACTACAAAAAGAAAAAGAAAAAGAAACTAAAAAGTGTGACACACAAGAAGAAAAGATTTTAAAGATTACATAAAGAATTAACTTCTGACTTTTAACAGCAAGGATATATAGCAATTTTCATAATCAAACCCTTACTCTGTATCAAACCAAAATCACATTATTTCTATAAATCATTCCATTAGCACATTATGAAAATCACTAAATACAATTGTTCCCTCCCCTTATATTAAAAGAAAAAGAAATATATAAACCTCCTAATCAACTTCCTCCCCCAAAGACAACATTTACTTAATTATTTCCTTCCTACCACTATTCTATACATTTCTGTCTACTATAATAGAAATCAAACTAAAAAAACTTATAAATTGTCTACTTTTATAATTAACAATACTATGACAATCTTAACCCTATTAACCCTAAAACCAAACAATTATTATTATACCTTATAAATCTTAATAAATCATTAAGAAGAAATAAAAACAAGCAAACCTTAAAAGCAATCCAGTTAATCTTAATCCAAATCATTAAAAAAAATAAAATCATACCAACTTAAAAGCAGTCCAAATAAACATTCTTAAATTTACCCCACTTCAAAATATACCAGAGCATTTACATATCTCCATAATGCACACAAGGCATTTTTCAAAAAAAAAAGTCAAACAGCCCAACTGTCACCCTTAGAAACTCAGGCTTTTCAGCAGAAAACCTCCCACAGAGCAAAGTCTCTTCTTTCCCATAACATTCCACCAGAAAAACAATTCCATTTGTGATTTGTGATTCAGTCTGTCCTTTTAACTCCTTCAGCACCAGAATCTGGTCATCATCATCCAGCACAACAAAAGCTTCAATTTCACTGTCGGTAGAAACATCTCCATCTTCACTAGAATCAACTTTTTCTACAACCTCCTCAGCCAGATGAAACATTTTAAAGCTGATATTTTCTACAATGTCCTGAATATCTTGCATAATAGCTTGACAGGAACCAGAGAAATCTGTTTGATCTCACAACAAAGCCCTGAGAATGTCTGCTTAAAATCCTCCATGTTACAGGCAGTAGATTATGGTGCTCCCTAGATACTTAACTGGCAAAAGTAAGAGTTAATAGAAGATTTCCGGCAATGTTTACAAAAGTAAAAGTGATAAGGGGCAACTTCCCAGAAAAAGTAGCAACAGAAAGCTGAGGATTCAAAACAGCAGATTCAACGTGTAGAGAAAAATCAAATTCTTCAAATTCAATACAAAAATAATAGCAGGGATCCACTTATTTATTCTCAGCCCCCCTTAATATTTAAATGGGGAAACAAGCCAAAACTTAGAAAGATTTTTAAAAATTAATCCAAAAAAATAATGATAAGCACCAAGAGAGATAGCTTCTCCTTGCTATCTCTTTAAGTCTCTCTTGGGGTACATAAACTTCACATCAAATTATCCATTCAGTCATATCCAGCCCTTGGCGATTCCATAAGCCAGCTCTCTCCATGATTTCTGATCTTGTACAGCTTCTTTCACTTGCTTCATATTTTGGCTTGTGTCTGCCTTGATTACATCCAACCAGCGCGTTCTTTGGCATCCTCGTCGTCTTTTGCCACTGACTGTTCCAAGCATGACACCTTTCTCCACCGATGTTGATCTCATGACATGACCAAAGTAATTAAGTCTAAGTTTTGTTATTTTTCCTTCTAGTGGCATGACTGGTTTTATACACGTCAACACTTCTTTATTTGTTATCTTTGCAGTCCAAGGGATGCGCAAGAGCCTCCTCCAACACCATAGTTCAAACAAATCAATTTTCCTTCTATCCAACTTTTTCATCGCCCAACTTTCACAGCCATATGTAATTATGGGGAACACAATAGTGTGAACTAGTCTACACTTAGTCATCAAGCTGATATCCTTGTTTTTCCAAATTTGATTCATACTCATCATTGCTGTGTGACCCAGCATGATCTGGCATTTAATTTCTTGGCTGCATTCACCATTTTGATTGACCAGTGATCCTAAAAAGGTGAATTCCACCTCCTCTCCATCAATTACTATTCTGATGTTTCCATTCCTTGCAGTTGTCATGAGTTTGGTCTTTCTGATATTCAGAAAGAGGCCAAACCTCTCACTTTCTTCTTTGAGCCTCATGATTAGGTGCTTTAGGCCTTCCTGGGTTTCTGAGAGGATGGCTGTATCATCCACATATTGAAGGTTATTGATGATTCTTCCACCAATTTTTACCCCAATTTTTGATTCATTTAGTTCCAGTTTCCTGATGATCACTTTGCTGTACAAGTTGAATAAGAAAGGTGACAGAATGCAACCTTGTCACACACCTTTCTCGATCTTGAACCAATTAGTGTCCCCATATTGAGTTCATACAGTGGCTTCCTGATAAACATACAGTGATTTTACCAACTTCACCAAATGTAGTGGCACCCCAAGGTCTGCTAGGGCTCTCCATAGTTTGTCATGGTCAACACAATCAAAAGCTTTCCTGTAGTTGATGAAGCACATATAAATGTTCTTTTGAAATTTGTGACATTTGTCCATTATCCATCATATGTTTGCAGTGTGATCACGGGTGCCACGACCCCATCTGAACCAGCTTGGACATCTGGCAGTTCCCTTTCGATGATTGGAGCCAGGCGTTGTATGATTTTTCAGTAGAATTTTGCTAGCATGAGATATGGAAGCAACAGTGCAGTAGTTGAAACACTCCTTTGAATCCCCCTTTTTTGGCAATGGAATAAACACTGATTGTTTCCAGTTGTGTGGCCATGTGTTTGGTTTCCCAAATTTTCTGGCACAAAGCTCTGATAACTGCAGTTGGTACTGGTCTTAGCAATTCTGCAGGGATGTTATCAACTCCTGGGGCCTTGTTGTTTGGCAGTTGGTTCATTGCCCACTTGACTTCTTCATCAAGGATGGCTGGTTCTAATTCTGTTTCCTTATCCTCCTCTCTTTGATGTTGCTCCTCTATATAGATGGGCGGTGATCAATTTGATTAATAAATAAATAAATAAAATATTAGTAGCATACAGCTCTTCCGCATATTCTCACCATTATTCTTGACATCTTGTTGGTCAGACAATTCCTTCCCTTGCTTATCTTTGTTGATACCTTTGCGAGCCTTGAACGGTGCCCGAATCTTTTTGATTAGCGCAGAAGCATTCCTGGTGTGTCCTTTTTTATAATCTTCCTCTAATTGTTTGCAACACTTCTCACAGTAAACTTCACTTTCTTTGCTCCCCTTTGGAAATCAGCATTCAGTCTTCTTACTTCTTCATGATTGTCCATTGCTTTATCTGCCTTTCTCCTCTCTGCTATTCGAATGGTATTCTCTGAGAGCCATCTACACCTTTTCTCTGCCTTCTTGCATGGTATGTAATCATCTGCTGTGCCAATGATAAGTGATTTAACTTCTTGCCATCAGGCATTTTCTCAGCAGTGTCTAGAACTTCAAACCTATTTTCAACTTCAATTGCATATGTGGAAGGAATTTTGGTGACATCAAACTTTTTTGGTGGCGTTGTCCTCTTGATGTTACATAAACTTAAAAAAATATAAATTGGGTGATTTAGAAATGGGGTGGCTTGACTTAGTGTCCCTTTAAGGCTACAGCGTGGTTTGGAAATGTTGATGTCCCAGCCTCCCGGCATCTCTTACCAGATTATTGCTAACACTGTTCACGATCATCTGGCTGTGAAGTGCTGTTCTGGAGTACAAATGGGATGATTCCAAGTGTTTTCTGTCCATGAAAATGCTCTAGGACTTCAGAGCCCATAAAAAAGCCATGTTGTCAAATCTGCCCGCGGAGCTCGCAGGCACAGCTGTTCAGATGGCCATGTCCCCACTGGAAGTTCCTCTTTTCTGAACTTCTTTTTCCTTTAATAGTTCATTTATCTCTTCCTCATTTCCAGGCCTACATTCCCTTACACTGCCAAACTTGATGGCCAAAGAGGGATTTGGGTTCCTCCTTGTTTACTGGTCCCACTTCTCTACCCATAATAATTTGGTTGTATTAAAAGCCTTGGTGACAGATTCGATGGGGAGCAGAGGGCACCATCTCATGTCATTTCATCTGTCACTCAAATCAGGAGTTAATATGTACAGTCCTGTACAACCACATTGATATTTTTCTCCATGACAATCTGTCCCTAATCTGGTCCTTCAGGTCTTCCTTTTTATTATAATTTTATTCAATTTCAAAAAGAAGATAAATTATAAGGAAACAAAAAAAAAGTAGAAAAAGCAAAAATCAAGGAAAAAGAAAGATTAGGAGTGTAGAAAGAAAAAAGAAAAAGAAAGAAAGTAGAAAAAGACTTCCGATTTTCTACGGTACAGATACAAATATAGAATACATTAACCTCTTCTTCTAAAATTAAAAATAGAACACAGCATTTCTATAGTCACATACAATTCTAATCATCAAATCCCAAAATCAAAGTTTTGTTTCTTTCAGTTTCAAGCAAAAAGTCCAAAAGTGGTTTCCAAGCAGAAACAAAGCTAGACAAAATCTTTTCTTTAATCAAAGTTGTCAGCACCATTTCAGCCAATTCCATTAACTTCACCATCCATTCCTACATTGTAGGTAAGTCCTTCCACCTCTGTGCCTATAAAAGTCTCACTGCTGTTATCATATATAAGAACAAAATCCCATATTTTCTTTCAATCTGTTTATCCATCAAACCTAGAAGGAAAACCTCTGGTTTCAATTGTACATTCTCTTTAAGAATTCTCTGAATTAAACTACATATCTGATCCCAATATTCCTTGGCTTTCTTACAGATCCACCAAAGATGATAAAAAGTACCTTCACAATGGTTGCATTTCCAACATATATTTGACACTCCCTTATACATCTTTGACAATTTACCAGGTGTTAAATACCAACAATACATTATTTTATAAAAGTTCTCTTTCAAATTTTAATTCAATGTAAATTTCATCTCTTTACTCCACATGTTCTCCCATTGATCAAGCATTATATAATATCCATTTTTGCCCATTTAATCATATAGTCTTTAACATTTCATCTTCCATATTCATTTTTGATAAAAGTTTATACATCTTAGCAATAACATGTTCATCATTAGTACAAATCCAATCAAAGTCAGTTTTCTCATTTGTAAACTCATAATTCTTCTTGTCCAAGTTAAATCTTCCTATCAACTAAGCATAAGCAAACCATTAACAGATGATCCTTCAGGTCTTCCAACAATGGGAAAGGACTTTAGAGGTCTTCTAATTCAACCCCTTGACCTCAGCAGGAATCCTCAGAGAATTCTGGACAAATGGCTGGCCAACTTTAGCTTGGGTAATAGAGCTCCCATGATTCCAGGAGAGAGGCTGTTCTACGGCTTAATCAATCTTTGTGTGTTTAAACTGATTTCCAGGGGAAGCCCTCAATATATCTAATTTTACAAAGTGGAATTTAATTTAATTAGTTTTACATCCTGGTTGGTTACTTCCACATGCATGCATTTGGCTGTAATAGCAGGTTGGAGATTTGGAATCACAGCTCATTAGCTGGAATATTATTAGACTGCCACAAATAGGTGTTCTTACACGCATGTGATGAAATGCCTAACAGACCTTGGGAACACAGAGGAGACAGCAAGACAATTAAGGGAGGAAACAGGGCCTTTACAAAAAAAGACTATTGAGTCCAGAGGAGGGGAAATGTGAGAAAGAGATTCAGAGTTACTTCATATTAATTAATGCAGAACTATTCTGGTAGGTATTCGAGATGCTGTTATGTTTGTTAAACATATGTATATGGCCACCTATCTACCAAAAGGAATTCTGGGCAGTGAACAAGAATAAAAACATGATTGATTGATTGATTGATTGATTATTTGCCATCAAGTTGTTTTCAACTCCTAGCAACCACATAGATAGATTTTCTCCATGAAAATACAATACAGTCATTAAAACCCATTAAATCAAAAAAGGCAATGTTGAGCCCCCAGTAAAGCTCAAACAATAGACCAAACATCCCAAGCTAACCTCATTAACATGCTGTCTAGTTCTAGCGGTACAGGCAGAAACCATCAGGGATAGACAGTCTAAAAGTAACCTGGCCCCATCCATGTAGGGCTTTAAAGGTGACAGCCAGCACCTTGAATTGTAGCCAGAAGACTACTAGTAACCAGTGCACGCTCACAGCAGCAGCACTGTTACATGGGTGTACCACAGTGTGCCCACTACTGCTGTGCCACTACATTCTGGACCAGCTTCAGCTTCTGAATCCTCTTCAAGTGCAGCCCCATGTACACCACATTGCAGAAGTCCAATTGGGAGGTGACTAAGATATGAATGACCATGTACAGTGCTTCCCGATCTAGAAAGGGCACAACTGCTGCACAAAATGTATTTGTGCAAAGGCTTTCCTGGCCACAGTTGCCACCTGCTCTCTGAACAGGAGTCCAGAAGGACCCCCAGTTTGCATACCGACTCTGACAGAGGGAGTCATAGTTAAAGATGGCAAATCACTAGACTTGGGGGGCCACAGAACCCACAGCCACATTACCCTACTAGCAATAAATATCTTTCTAGAAATTTCATTGCTTCTTGTTTCCCGAGTTTGCCAGCCTCACAGAACTTGACAAGAAGGCTAGTGACTTATCAAGACAAATGCTTTTAACCTGCCTTGAATGAATGAGGTCTTCATAAATTACTTGTATAGTGATTTACATTGGCCAAAGACCCAGGAAATAAGAGTTTAACTTGCATAAACCCACTGTAGTAGGATGGTATTTCTAAGAGCTAGCTTATTTCTTAGAGTGGTTGTGAGGATAAAATGAAGAGGAGGCAACCCTGTCAACCACTCTGAGCTTCAAAGAGGAAAGGCAAAATTAAAATGCAAACCTTAATGAGTAGAAATGCAAAAATTGGACTTGGGGTGGGAGTTATCACATATCATGCTATGTTCATCTCTCTAAATACCAAACTGTGCATGCCTGAATAAGCTATTTTTTTTATTTGTGTTGTCTTGACCAGTATCCCTCTGTATAGAGCTGTTTTAACATTCTTGTCATCTTTTACTCATACAGTATATTATCAGCCTTCATCTCTTACTCTAAAATATAGAACGTTCATTGCTGAATACTAATTGCCAATGTAAAACGCTAAATATCACATTGTGAGCATTTAGTGGGTGACACTATAAAATTGGCTCCCACATTAAATAAGGGATTGTGGGAGGAATAGAAAATGTCTTATTAAGGTTTTTGCTTTTTTCTTTAAACAGTCTGCTGTTAACAGGTTTTTTTTCCTCTCTCTCTCTTTCTCTCTGAACAAATTGGTATGGTCTTAAATGTACATTACTTTGAAACAGAAATAGGGGCTAGTTTTAAGAGGCATTACTATAAATCAATGCAAAACATTCCAGCAGGCTCCCTGGCTGCAGTCAGACAAGATGCTTAGCTGGGTTAGCGAATTAATTCATTTTCTAGATTAACTCAATCCATTGAACCATAACCTAGCCAACAGGACTCAATTCACATAATACACAGACCCACAAAAGCCTTAACCAAAGTTAACACTAACCAAGCTTAGTGTGTTGTATGAATGCAACTATAAACCTTTAAATAGCCTGTATGCATATTGTGTGGCCACAGCCTCTTATGTATAGACTTATTTTTTTCAAAAACCACAAGTAGAAGGAGTGTGCCAAAAGCCTCCTTGCTAGTTGCCTGCATTTATAAGGCTGATCACAACTGAGATCTGATCTTGGGCTAAAGCTATCCCCAAGTTCTACTTTCCCTAATACCATCATCCCTTTCCCCAGAAGGACAGTCTCTTGTATTCTCCCCCTTGTCTTCTGATTCCTGAAATCCCTACAGGAAGCAGAGATCCCTTATGTTAATCGTATCAGCCCTTCCATGTGGTTACTGTTTCTCATGACACAGCTGCAGCATGGCAAATGTTTTAAACTGTTCAGCATGAGAAGCTGATTACCATGCAGATCAAGCTATTGTCAAAAGGCCATTGCAAGTCTCTGAAAATGAATGCTGAAAAAATGGAAACCTGTTTGATATAAACGGTGTGTGTGTGCCTTCATGTTAGTGTTAACTCCTAGTAATGCCTGTACTAGTCCCTGCAGTTTTCTTGACAACTTTTTTGGAAATGGTTTGCCATGGTCTTCTTCTTCCCCCCAGGCCGAGAAAGAGTGACTGGCCCAAAGTCACTCAGCTGGATTCATGCCTAAGGCATGCGTAGAGCTCGTGATGTCCTAATTTCTAGCCTGATGCCTTAACCACAACACCAGACTGTTATAAACTACTGGATATACAGTAAATGGCTTACTTTGGCTTCTGTCACACCCGCTTCTTGTTCAAAAGAATATCTATAGTGTTCCTTAATACACTTTGTTGCTGCTCAGTTACCTGTAATATCAATGAAATTCTTTCACCTTGGGATGAAGGCTGTTGAATGAAGCCATAGGCATATAGAACAAACCGCATACAATTAAAAAAAAAAGGACAAAAAAGCTGTGTTGCAATGTCACCATGCAAACCATAACCTTTTGTACCTGCATTCTGACATCGGACACAAGCACGTCAACCACAGGGCTTGCATTGTGATTTCATCAGACATGTTTCATCTTTGCCCCCTTTGACCATTCTGTGGCCATCAGGGGTGTCCACAGGGTGGGGTCAAGATAGTAGCCATGACTACACAATCAAAGTCCCATATCATTCTTATGTACGACACATATACTGTAAAAAAGGAGAGGGATTAGATCGTGCAGTTAGGGACGGCATCTTGACTTTTCTGACACATGAACATACCTGGCTTGGGCTTTCATAATGTTCACAAGTTCTGACAATCAAAACAAATCTTCAGGGAAAACCCCTGATTTGTTCCCAGGTCTGTTGAATAGACAGTCTGCTTTGATAGCTGTTTGTTGTTAATTTGTTTAGTCGCTTCCGACTCTTCATGACTTCATGGACCAGCCCACGCCAGAACTTCCTGTCAGTCGTCAACACCCCCAGCTCCCCCAGGGACGAGTCCGTCACCTCTAGAATACCATCCATCCACCTTGCCCTTGGTCGGCCCCTCTTCCTTTTGCCCTCCACTCTCCCTAGCATCAGCTTCTTCTCCAGGGTGTCCTGTCTTCTCATTATGTGGCCAAAGTATTTCAGTTTTGCCTTTAATATCATTCCCTCAAGTGAGCAGTCTGGCTTTATTTCCTGGAGGATGGACTGGTTTGATCTTCTTGCAGTCCAAGGCACTCTCAGAATTTTCCTCCAACACCACAGTTCAAAAGCATCTATCTTCCTTCTCTCAAATTCCGTCATGCAGGCATTGTGAGTTTTGTCGTTTCACGTTTTTAGGAAAAAGGAAGAAAGAAAAGGCTACTTGGTGATAACGGATTCATCTTTGTATTGTTTGCCTTTGGCCCAGCTTGCGCATTCATTGGGTTTCTGCCAATGTGTGAACAGCTGTTGAAGATCAGAGTCGAGCAAAGGATGCTTAAAGATTTTACTGTCTGCTGGTTAAGTCAGAGAAGCATTTTGTTAATTCATTTCTTATTCTGATAGAAACTCCATTTTGTATTTTTGTACTTCACTTTAATTCAAATACTTAGTGAATTCAGTATGTGCCCTCCATTTAGATTCCCTCTATAGCAAGGGATATAATTTCCCTTTCTAATTAATTGCAGATTAGCATTATTTCCAAACCCAGGGAAACTATGTTAAGCCTTATTTTGGCTTCCTAGAAGGAATAAGAAAATCATGGTTTATTAATCTGGTTTGTTTTAAGATTCAGTATAGTTAGGGTTGAAATGAGATATTAAACAGCTATTAAGTGAAAATAAAACAAATGTTACCAATGACAGTGGAAGAAAAGTGATGAGAAGACCACAAACAAGGTTAATCTAGGCTTTTTCCTCTAATGCAAAATCCTAGGGTGGTGAATTTTTTTTCTGAAGAAGCCATCACCCACATTGGGAAAAGGCCCATTCTCTTGTAGAGTGCTTATACCTTAAAACATTAGTGTGACTTTTTCCTAGCTTCTCATCTACTGTCAGTTGGGGTTGCTGTTAGGAATAGAGAAATATAGAATGTGGTTAAATCAGGACTATTACATAGTAAAGCAAGACCTAAACATTAAGTGTGTTTGCCACCCATTCTGTTTGTAGATCATGTCATACCACCTTTGAATCACTCTGAATCCAACACAGTGATTTTAAACCAATTAAAAGTTTTGGTGCAAATTTAAGGTGACCACATCCTACAGATAACATTGATCTACCTTCTTAGGGTAAATGCAGAAAGTCACAGCTCAACAGCTAGTCAGTTTTTTTGGATTTTCTATTGTTTCAGTCTACCCTGCCCTGGTGTCTGGTTCTGGATACCATATTCAAAAAAGACAGAGACATGAGCAAATTCAGAGTAGGGCTTGCAAAATGGTGACAGGTCTAGAAACCAAGTGCTATGAGGATTGGTTAAAAGATCTAGGTATGTTTAGCTAACAGAAGAGATTGTTGAGGGACAATTTGATAGCACCTATTCAAATACCTGAAAGGTTGTCATCCAGAAAAGGGGATGGATTTATTCTCTATTGTCCTGAGGGCAGGACAGAACCAATGGGTGTAAACTACAAGGAAGCAGGTTCAAGGCTGGACACTAGAAAGAATGTCTTGATTGTATGAGCTCTCAGCCACTGGAACAAAGTCTCACATGAACTGGTGAGTTCTCCTTTGGTAGAGCTTTTGAAGCTGGGTGGTCACCTGTCAGAGAAGTTCTGGTGGATCCTGCATTGAGTAGGGGGTTAGACCAGATGATCTCTAAGATCACTTCCAACTTCATCATTCTGTATTTCTATGACTAAATATTCCACCCCACTAAAGACTTTGCATTAGGCCTGGATCTATAATCAAATCAAACCAGCTTCTGTAAATACCCATTGTGCCAGCCAATGTGTTTTTATCCTTAGATGAAACTCTTAGGGGGTTTTTTTCCTGTCATTGATCTTTGTATGGAATGAATTAACATGAAACTCCTTTTCAGGCAGCAAGCTTGAGTAATGTTATAGTCACATGTGGGATAAGTGAAAAATAGGTATGAAAAATAAGCAAACCAGAAACTTGAACCTGCAGGGATTTCTTGGGGATGGAAAAAAGCCAGCAGTGTGTTATACTGTAACAGGGAGCACAGAAGCATCCTGACAGTTGTGACTGCCCTCTTCAGCAGCTGTTTGGACACAGTCACATCCTGCTTTGCTGGAGAAATTGCTAAGAGTAGCTACACATGTGTGCTATATATGAAAAATCTTGTTTTGCAAACTTTTCTTCTTACAAACATCACCAGCTATTTCTAAGTGGTGATTACAGAAGAAAACTTCTATAAAGCGATGGGAGAATTTTCAAAAGCTCTTGGTCTCAGTCTTGATTTCGTAGCTTCACATTTATCTACGTCTACCATATCTCTTCTTTAATTTTGTTAAAATGCAGCTGGATCATTTAAATACATACAGAGAACGTGCAGATACAGGGTTGCTTTGGCTTATCTCGGAGAAAAATTATGATCCAATCCTTTGGAATTATACAAGAGCAGAGCTTCTCTGCTGGCCCTTCTCCTACAAAACCCAACCACCTTGCTTAGGTTGTTACTGAAATGAATTAATGTGCAAATGTGATTCATAAATATTTCAGTGTAGAAGAACTATATATTTATGGATTTGGCTTACGTATCGCCTCACTCCAGAGGCTCCTGGCAATATGCAAAGTAATCACAGTATACCATAAAATGGCAATGTAATATAATAAAAAATAATAATAAAAGCTCTAAGCAATGACAAACAATAATGGCACAGATCTTTCTTCAGCTGCTTAATCTAGATTTAATTAATTATAGTTAATACATTTATTATTTAATAATAATAAATAGACTCTCCAAAGGCCTTCTAAAAAAACTGGTTTGATCTATTGTCTGAGAGGCCATGAGAGTGGGGGCCGTTCTTGCCCTGGGAAGTAAGCTGTTCCAAAAAAGGAACAGCTATCAAAAATGCATGCCTTTGTGCCCCTTCCTGTCATTAGTCTGACAGGAGGGGACCTTCAGCAGGGGGTCTCTATTCTCCAGGCCAGAATTTACTTGGTGAAGCTTAAGTGGTGTCTAAGATACTCAGGTCCTGAGCCATGCATGTGAAACCTTGATTTAAATCAACCTCCTAACTTTTGCTCTTCAGTTTACTTTCTACCAGGTGATGCTTCATTCCAGAAGAATTATAGAATGTGCTACAAGCAGTGGTGGCCACAACTTGGTCAGCTTTCATATGGAATTAGGCAGATTCATGGACAATACTGCTATCAATTACTGCTTGGTCCTGAATGCCTATATATTAGTCCAATCTGATTACTAGTACCAGAATCCAGGAAAGATGTGGAGAAAGACGCTGTTGAGCCTGGCTTTCCATGGACACCTTGGATGGCCACAGTTGGAAATTGGATGCTAGACTAGAAAGCCATTTCATCTGAGCTAGCATGGCTCTTCTTAGGTTTTAAAAGTTAAAACAAATTTCAGAAATGCCCCTTCCTTCCTTCTCAAAAAAAATATCTATGTAAGAGATAATAATGTTCAAGGTCACATTCTAGAATCAATTTAAATATTTCATGTTAAAGCTATACGAGGACAAGACAATGACTGAGGTATATTTCCCAGATTTGCTGCAATCTTTTATGGGAAGAATGAACTACTTAATCATTTTCAGGTTGCCATAATGCCCTGTGTTTATTTATTCAGCTCATCACATTTCCTCCATGTCATAGCTCAGTAATAGCAAACAAGAATGCTTTTCAAGTCAACAAGGTTTTATGTAATTTTTCTTGCTATGTAAACTCTTAAGATACGGCCTTACAATTTTTCTTTATCATTATAGTTAGACATTTTTCTATTGAAAGCTTTGCCCCTTAAACATCACCTTCAGAATACTAAAGGAAGGTGTTCTTTTCCCAAAGAAAGGAAACCTCAAATAAGATCCCATTATTTTGAAATTGTGTGATTGGGCTTCCAAGGCTCTGTTGTATGTAGCACAATTCTATATGTATGTATATTTCCTATGCATGCTAAACTAGACAGAAGTCCTGTAGAAGTCCTGTAAACTCAGTAGAATTTACTTCTGATTAGACATTGATAGAATTATGTTACTAATCTAAATGACACACTGTGCAGTAAACTAAGTCTACTGTACTAAGCAGAACTTACTTCCAGAGAAATAAACCTAGGATTGCTGTCTTGCTGAAATGTGCTATTCTGTTTTAATTTATTGATCTGGTTTAAATCACTTAACTTTCTAATATTCAGCAGCTCTATGTTGCATTTGATAGAAGACTGGAGAAACATCTGTAAAATCTTTTAACTCTTGAATCTCTGCTTTTTAAAATGAGAATTTAGTATGTACTATAAAAAGGAACATTAAAATTAATATGTAGCATTAAATGGAACAAAAGTGGCTTGTTTAAAAGAAAAAAGACAGTCCTTATGGCAATGTATCATTGTAGTCTGGATTTATTGACACACAGCTCTGGAATATTTACAGTGCTATAATTCGGATTATGTCTCTAATGTTCTGTCTCCTTTGCAATTTTTTTAGAAAGAAAATCAAACTGCAAAATACTTAGCTGACAAACTAACACGCTTGTTTCTATGTCTCCAACTGGTAGATGGATACACGACCGACGATATTGAATTCTACTGGAACGGAGGGGAATCTGCTGTAAGCGGAGTTAATAAAATCGAGCTCCCTCAATTCTCGATTATTGATTACAAGATGATCTCAAAAAGAGTAGTGTTTGCAACAGGTAAGCACTAAGCATCTGCAAACATACCCTGGAAACATTAGTAGAAGACAAATGCATTTCTGACATCACTTGTTCATTTATTCATTTTTTTTTAAACAGGGGCTTATCCCCGTCTCTCACTGAGCTTTCGACTGAAAAGAAATATCGGCTATTTCATTCTACAAACCTACATGCCTTCTACGCTGATTACAATTCTGTCATGGGTATCCTTCTGGATCAACTATGATGCATCTGCTGCAAGAGTTGCACTGGGTAATTTATTTCTTGGACCGTGCTATTGTTGGAAAATTATTGTGGGTAATTTCCTCTTTACTTTGCACCCAGCACCCTCCCAGCCAATCCTTGTATCCAGGTCAGAGCAAGCATAGAGGTCACACAGTTCAGCTAGCAAAAAAAATATAGCCTGATATTTATTTATTAAATATTAGCAAAGATCAAAACATGGTTTACTTGCAAAAATGGGACAAAAGGTGGGTAAAAGCAGGGGGAGAGGGACATTAACAATAAGCAAAAGGCGTTAATATCAACTATCTAAGAGAGCCAGTGAGGCATAGTGGTTAAGGCACCAGGCTACAAACAAAGAGACTGTGGTTTCTGGTCCCATCTTGGGCACAAAGCCAGCTGGGTGACCTTGGGCCAGTCACTCTCTCTCAGCCCTAGGAAGTAGGCACGTGCAAACCACTTCTGAAATCTTGGCAAGAAAACTGCAGGGACTTGTCCAGGCAATCACTAGGAGTCAACACTGACTTGAAGGCACACACAAAAAAAACAATGTACATTATCTATGTCTTCCTGTCAAAAGGCACAGAAGTTTCCAGTGTCTCTGGAAGCAATACTGGGGGTAATTAGCATGGATAATCCCAAAAGGAGTGGCCTTTGCTTGTTCCAGCTTTAACCCTTTTATATATGTAACAGCAGCAGCATAGAGATGGAAAGTAGGGCACCGGGTTATCTGTCCTTTATTCTGCACAAAGGAAACAATTTGATGGATGGGGATGATGTATCCAACATTCCCCTTCTCATTAGCTCCATACACTAATTTGTGCACTGTAATTGGTCAGATCATGCATCATTTCATGCTCTGAGTCCCAATGCTTCTCTCTACCCAAGGAAGTGGTCCCAGGGCTGTAGCTTGGTAAATTCGTTTACCACTGCATCATCTGTTGGGCACTATAAAAGTTTTACTTGCTAATTTTCTTGCATGTCCTTCATATAGTGTAGTTTAACATTTATATATTTCATATGGGATCTAGACTGCTTTGTGTCTGCAGCTCTGATACATCCCCTATGGTCCTCAAGTAATGTGGCTGGGATTGATTCTTTGATCTTGAAGTCTACTAGTAGTTTGTTTAGCCAAACTGATTCAAAGAAGATCAAACAAAGATGGAAGGAGCATCCTGAAATTTGGTACAGAAAGGTGTCAACATCCAACATACCATAGAAGGTATTCCTTATATACAGATGCCATGCCTTGCAGGCAGTGGTTTTCCCTATGTCACTCTATGGAAGCCAAAGCTGAAAAAGCAGGATAGAAAGAGTATTGATGCTTTTGAACTTTAGTGTTGGAGGAGACTCCTAAGAATACCATGGACAGCCAAGAAAGCAAAGAAATGGATCATAAAATCAATCCAACATCTCACTCAAGGCACAAACACACAGGCTTAAATTATCACATTTTGTACACATTATGTGAAGAACCAAGAAGGAAAAAGATGAGGATGACCATCAGCCAGGTGGATAGACTCGATTATAGTGGCAAATGGTGTACCATTGGAAGACCTAAAGGGCTTGGTTGGGGACAGATCATCCTGAAGAAAGTCTCTCAATGTGGTCACTAAGAGTCAACACCAACTTGATGGCACATAATCAGGTAATCATATCCTGCAGGCTGGGAAAACATAGTGGAGCAGATTTATCCTGAAAGGCCAGACGCTTTGCAGCATCTGCCAGAACTATATAGGTTTAACTTGCAAACTTCTATACAAAATCTTGACTCATGCATATCTCTCACTTCAAAAGACTTTCCTAGGAACATGTGTTCCTACATCAAATATCCACATTCTAACCTGGTGAAATGTGGTTGCAGAGAACTTAATATAACTTAAGAACTAGCACACACCCTGCAATTTATGAAGTGATAAAATATAAAACATTGCAAAAAGAAATTAACTCCAATAATTAATACCTGCAATGTGTTGCAAAACTTTGCCACAGTGTGGAGCCAACGTGGCACATGGAATATTGTTACCGCACGTGGTACTTAGGCTTCTGCTGCCCTTAGAAAGGAACAAACTCCTAGCCTTTCCCAATGTCCCAAAGTCTCAAAGGTCTCACCCGTTCACTGTGGCAAGTCTTGAGGGCTGTAGTTCCCAAATCTGATTGATACAATGGAAAAGATGCTAAAAGATTTAGAAAACTAGAGCAATGTACAAATGGCTCAGAAAGCATGGTGGGATACATGTGTTATGAACTCTTTAAAATGTGGTATCTTCAGAAGTGAAGGATGTCCTTCTAAGGTAACTCTTTCCTTCTCTGTAGGAATCACCACTGTGCTGACAATGACCACCATTAGCACTCATCTCAGGGAAACCCTTCCCAAAATCCCATATGTGAAGGCAATTGACATCTACCTTATGGGCTGCTTTGTGTTTGTGTTCCTTGCCTTACTGGAATACGCATTTGTCAACTACACATTCTTTGGCAAAGGCCCTCAGCATCAGAAGAAAGCGGCAGAAAAAGCCACCAACGAGAGGAAGAAAGTGGAGATGAATAAAGTTCAGGTAACCAATTCCCTGAAAGTTGATATAGTAGTTTCCTATTTATCTGGACAAGCGTTGTTGAAGCAGAAGACCATAACACTCTTTACAAGCTAATATCTTAGTGAACACGTGTTGTAAATATGCTTTTAAAGTGTTCTAGTCCCCCTGCTTGGGGAGATCATTGGGAAAACACTTTTCAAATCAGTCAGTGTGACAAGAATGTGCCTCAGAACATATTCAGAGTATTCAATAGTTCATCCCTTCAGTAATCAGTATAAGACCTTCAATGGTCAGCTATTTCAATACCAATATTTATTGTTTATAAATATCTGTCTCTCACAATTAGCCTAGAAATGTATGTGTCCTCCATGCATCCAGATACAGACCAATGCAAAGCCCTTTAAAATTAATGTGGAAAAACTGTTGATCAATAGGGCTTCCATTGATTATCTGTTTTTATTGTATTGTGGACGTTGGTGTGAGAGATCATTTTTTTTAGAAATGCAGTATCAAAGTAAAGTAAGTAAAGAACTAAGTAAGAACTAATATATGTGCATCCATATACAGTATGTATTAATACAAATGGAATGTGTAGGTGGTAGGAATGTGATCTTGGAAGCACCTTTTGGTTATCTGTAAGGTAAAGGTAAAGGTTTCCCTTGACGTAAAGTCCAGTCGAGTCCGACTCTAGGGGGCGGTGCTCATCTCCGTTTCTAAGCCTTGGAGCCGGCGTTGTCCATAGGACACTTCCGGGTCATGTGGCCAGCATGACTCACGGAACGCCGTTACCTTCCCGCCGAAGCGGTACCAATTAATCTACTCACATTTGCATGTTTTCGAACTGCTTGGTGTGCAGGAGCTGGGACGAGCAACGGGAGCTCACCCCGCCGCGCGGTTTCGAACCGCCGACCTTCCGATCGACAGCTCAGCGGTTTAACCCGCAGCGCCACCGCGTCCCTTATTTGGTTATCTGTAGTTTCCTTTAAATAACCCATATCCGCTTTTATCCCTGTCCATCCTTCTTTTTCCTTTCCTAACTAATATAAGGTATCTGCTGTTTGGGATTGGAAAATAGTTCTGAGGTTTGGCTCTGTTGGTTCCAAGGACAGAATAGTGCATGCTAGCTGAACCAAATCCTTCATAGAAGAACGGGTTTTCCTAGGTTTTATTTACACATGATACTTCTTGACTGACTGGCCTAAAAATAGGAAGGTGATTGCTCTTTGAAGAATGAAAGTCATCCTTTGGGGTCATTTGAGTCACTAGAATAATAATTGCCCCATGGTTTCTTGGCCTCGGGGTCATTTAGCAATTAATTTTTTTGTTTAGCAACTCTGTCTTCATTTTAGGACATCTTGCATTGTTGATGTGCAGTTCAGAAGCCCAGATTGCCTTCTCAGTTAACTCCAACTGACATGGAAAGTTAGAATAGGACAAGGAGTAGAATAAGCAGAGATACAGATGATCTCTCCCTCCTTCTGTTAGAAGAAATGAGTTCATTTGTTAGCCATCACTATAAGCTCTTTCTTATGGGTGGTAAAAGCTACAAAATGAACAGCCCAATGATTTATGCAATCAGGTGGTTGAAATGATTTAGAAATTCATTTAAAAACGTAGCGGCCTTGTTCGTAATGCTTTAAATTAAAGCAGTAATTCATTCATTCTTGCCTTGTAATAAGCTACCAGAGTACAAGTCTTTCAACTGAAGGGGGCCCTATGAATCATCAGTTTAAGCCATTAGTGCTCATGAGTTATTTGTCTTTAAAACACCGAAGAAATAATAAACAATATTAATGATCTTTACACTCCTCTTGCAGGTGACCGTATAACAACATTTGGAAGTCTTTAATTTAATGATTTGAATGCTTGGTAATTAACACTTTATTGATTTGTTTGTTTGTTTACAATTCCGATTTCTACGGCTGCTCCAAGCCAGTTCTGGGCAGTGTACAATTTTAACTGGTATAATATGTAGAAAGCAACAGAAATCCAGAAAGAGCATCATGTAATAGGGAGGAATATGCAACACTGCCATAACCAACAATATACATCAAATGGACACACTAATAAGCTATCCCAGAGCTTGGTGAAAAAGCCCAGTTTTTAAAAAATGTTTGAAGTCTTGGAGGGTCTGAATCTCCAGGAAGATGCTCTTCCAGGTGCCACAACAGAGAAGGTATCCTTCCTGGGTGTCATCAGATGACTTTGCTTAATGGATGGGACATGAAGAACACCCAACCTGTCACATCTTATGGAGTGGGCAGAAATAATGCAAGAGGGACAGTCCCTCAGATATCCAGATGAGTGTGTATGCATTTTAGCCGCATGAGATATTGGTATTACCTACTTTTAGGTAAAAGCATTTCCTTGTTGCTTTTACCCCCAGCATCAGACATTGCAGTATTCGGTGCCACCGGTCATGGAAATCCCATAACCCATTTAATACTTTTTAAAAGCTTGAGGGTGTCTCTCTCTGTTTTGTGACTGTGGATTTCAATCTATTTCTACATTCAGGGAATTCCTTTTCACCTGATTTCTCTACCACAGAGTTCCTGAAAAGCATTCTGAGAAACATTTGAGGAGGCAGAGTCTGGTCTTGTGGATGACTGCCAGAGGCATCCAGAGGGTTCATCGCTTTTGTCATATTGACAAAAGCAGTGTCACACGGCACAACACAACCTCTGTTTCAATTGCCTGCCACAAGGCATGAACAAAAGAAGGGGAGTTTGCATTACATCAGGATGGCACTGTCTTTGTCATTTGCCAGCCCACGCCCCCACCCCAGCCACCCTGTGGATGCCACTGAGCACATCCCAGGCTTATTGGGTGCCATCATTGCCCCACTTCAACAGAGAACACCTATTCTGTAGTGACAGTCTATTGCAAGAAACTGTCCTCGGTGATACCCATCACAGACTGTCCGTCCTCCTCTTCCTGATTTTTCTCATCAAGCAATAGCTTTTACTCTGGAAATCACCATGGTAAAAAGTGCTGTATTAGTTTCTTAGACTTTACAGGTAGTCCTCGTTTAGTGACTGCCTCGCCATTGGCAGTTACAATGGTGATGAAAATATAACTTTACAACCAGTCCTCACATTTATGACCTTCGTAGGTGGGTTAAGCAAAGGAAAGCTGAAGTAAAATTGTAAGCACAGTTGCGGTTTCACTTAGTGACCACTTTGCTTAACAACCGAGTTGCTGGTCCTATCTCTGGTCCCTAAACAAGGACTTCCTGTACAAACAGAGATCTGGCCAGGGGTATCTGCAGTGTACATGATGCACATAAAAACAGGCGAAACTTTGATCACACCGTAGTAGTTGCCATGTTGACTTTTTTTACCACGCCCTGCAGACATCCCTAGATTTGCCCATGGTTGGAGCTGGCCCTGTCATCAGGGAGACTGAGGCAGCCACTTCAGGCATCAATTCTAGGTGTCACAAAAGGCCAGCATACTGGTAGTTATTTCTACTTTGTTATTACTGTGTTTTTTCTTGCCAGTGATGGAAAGAGGTTTCGTTCAATTTGTTGTTCTGGCATATCAAAATAACTAGCCTTGATGGGTGTGTATGTGGGTGTGTGGGTGTGCATACACAGAGGGCAGCTTGCTTCGCAGCCTCAGCCAGCAAAATGTTGTGGTTCTGCCCTGCCTGAAATCACATCGTAATGACTGAGCCAAGCCTGCCTGAATCCACCACACCCTTCTCCATGTTTGCCATCACAACGTTTCTTTCATTGCACATTCCTGCCTAGCAATGAATTCTTAGATGGTAATTTGGCAGGCACGATGCGATTACTGTGACCTGGTGTCATTTCCTGGAAAAACAGGGAGAATACAGGTGAATCTTAGAGACTCTGCAATTTTAACCACTGTCAGGGCAGTTGTGCTGAACTGATGGGAATAACTTCTTGTATCATAAGAAGGACATCCCCATAGTAACTCACCTTCTTGTCACCCATTGGTATCTGGGACAAGCCACAGGGATGTCATTTGCATCATGACATCTCCATATCAGTGTCTTGAATTATGTGATTTGTATATTTTGTGTTATAATATCAAGGTGCATGTAGCATCACTAGTCCCTCCTATGGACACTCATGTTCCCCCCAATTTATCTCTGGCACCTTCCTGATGTACATCCCTGGATGCTGTGAAGTCAGTGTGAAATAGGCAATAAAGCGTGTTGCCATTGCCAGAAATGAAAGAGCAGATTCAAACTGAAATAAAATGACAAAACTTCAGGGATACAGACCAAGATTCTGTTTCAGCAAACTCCTTCAATATTCCCTGAACAGGCTGGCATTGGGAAAAATCCAGACTTGGTGCTCCCTAGAGTAGACCACTTGGAATCTGTAGGGCTGAAGTTAGTTTTGGCTACTCTGAGTTTCACTGAAAGCAATCAGACTATTCCCAAATAAACAGCACAATTTTTGAATTGTTAACAAGACATTCACTAAAAGGAATGGACTTTCCTATTCTTTTTTTTGGGGGGGGGGGTTGTCATTCATTCTTGGGTGGGCTGTTGTTTCAGCTAACTTGCAGGAATGCAAAGGGCCCTAGCGATATAGAGGCGCTCTCTAAAGTCTACCCCTCCTTTAGATTGACACCTGTGGGAATATCCTTCTTACTACCTTGGAAATGAGAAACGAAGTCAGCAGCTCCGATGTGCTTGCGAGTTTGAATGACCCAAGAGCCACCATGTACTCCTATGACAGTGCCAGCATCCATTACCGGAGACCAGCAACTATGAAAGACCTCAACAGCAGAAGCACCTTGGACAGACACACAGTCCGCCAAAAGGGGCGGCTACGGAGAAGAGCATCGCAGCTCAGAGTCAAAATCCCAGATTTGACTGATGTTAATTCCATAGACAAGTGGTCCAGAATGGTCTTTCCTATCACCTTCATTCTTTTTAATGTCGTCTACTGGCTTTATTACGTGCACTGAGTTACTCTGTGATCCCTTCCCCCAGTCATCCCACACACCATTTCGCCCTCTCCACTTTCTGCCGACCTTAAGGAAATTTCACAGTACAGTGTCCAGCCATTCAGTGGGCTAGGGTGTCCTTTCGCTCACCTCCCCCAAATGAAACCCTGTTTACTCCAAAAAAAAACAACACAAGAGTATCTCTTTGAATATCTTACCATTCTTTTAGATCTGCTTTCAAAGAGCAATGACGTTGAAGACACAAGTGCTTTTCTCCTGTTTTGTTTAAGACTATTTCTGGTAATCTTTCCTTTCCTTTCTTTCTTAACATTGAAAAGGCGAAATGAAATTCTGTCTAATTCAAACCTCCTCCAAAAATCGGTGTCCAACGGCATCACAGTAGTATTTGCCAGAAACAAAGTTCAAACATCTGTCTGCAAAGCAAGACAGATTACAGCTTCAATGCTATGCACATTGACTAAGAAGCAGACCCACCTGCACAACTCCTGAGTAAACACACATAGGTTTGCAGTGCATGTCTTTTATTATGAATAAGCTACCAGAACAATAAATGATTTTGCAGCGAAAAAAAAGTACACGGGTATTTAGAGATCTACCGACATTAATGGGGCAGAATTAGAGCTGCATTGTTAAATAAATTCATCTGTTAATTTGTAAATTTCAAACGTTTTTATAAATTAAAATGTGCTCCTGCTGAAACAGGTAGCATATATTTTTCAAATGATTAATGCTTTTAATACACATCTTTAAATATTGGGGATGGTAAGAAATAGCTTAGAAGGAACTTGGTTTTCCTCACACAGAGAATAAAAGTTCATCTCTTGAAAAGTGGTATGTGCTGTGATGAATTAAAGGATTTCCTTCAAACAAAAAGTATTATTTTCTTCAGAATTATTCCTTTATTCATATGCACATCTACACAGCTTTAATTAATATTTGATTAAAATTCACCCATTCAGTCAATAAAGACACCTTTAAGCAGTGACAGTCCTAGAAAGAATATATAATATGTGTCTTAGTATCTTGGCCAGCGGCAAGTCTACAATAGTTACAAAGCTTTACTGTAATGTATTGATGTAACATAATACGTTAAGTTTTGCTGGAAAAAAAGGATGTTCCCTTCCACTTCCATTAAAGGCTGCTTTAAACCTGCATCAGGTTATCACTTTAACCATCATCCCCCTATCCCAGGAATCTTGAGAATTATTGTTTAGGGGGAGGGAAAGACACTGAGAATTCTTTATGGGTTACTTTTGCCAGTTAATAGAAATTAAAGTCCCACGGGGAAAGCTATGCTATGGCATAAGCTTGCTTTAAGAGCCAAGGTGGATGTATCTCTAGTCACATCATTGGTTCTTGTATATCTTATTTAGTAGGGACCAGCCCTAAGGTGGCCAGACCAGGATCATGCAACCTTGAAAGCTCCTCTCTGACTGTGATTGCTAAAAAACAAACAAACCCACCAATGGCACAATTTCCTTTTATTTTGAGTTGGGAAAAGTTGAAATCCGACAAATGGGCTCACCCTTGTTAAAAAAAAGGAGGGGGAGGCTGCCAATTTCCTCCAAACCTGGCTATATGTGTGATTTGAACCAATCTACTTCATGGCCTGCAGTCCTTGTCCCAAAATATTAAATATTGGTTGGTGCCTCTTGGACACCAAAAGTTGGCCCACTCCTATGGTAAGGGATGGGGTGAGAAAAGAGGAACTTAAATATTGTCCTTCTTGCGATTGTGATCCAGATAAATAGCCTATTACCCTACAACTGCTGTTTTCAGGAAAGCTGCCCTTAGTATCCATGGAGGTTTCTTCCTGATGCAAGTAGTAGACATGGGAAAAATAACCCGAACTGAAACCATGATGTAATGGAGATAATAAAAGCCTCCATCCATCACTCCGCCTTTGGATAATAGCCTCTGCTTTTGAGTTAAGGGGGTAAAGCATGCCAGAGTCAAGTAATTAATAGCATAGCAATTAAAACTCTTTGATATAAGTACGTCCATACCCCAGGGTAGGACCGCCAGATCTGGCCTGCAAACATCACTATGATCGCTAGATGGCAGAGATGGCAATCTCTTTGTTGCCATCTACAGGTGCTCTGGATTTTTGCAGCACTGATCAGAAAGCCCCAAAATGCATGAAAGAGGAATAGAGTAACTTGAGTAATACAAGGTCCGTTACAAGTATGAGCAGGACCTGGTCCTGAAAATGTGAGGAGAGAACTAAAAAATTCACTGGTACAGTATAGATCTCCTCCCTCCCACCCCAACTTAGATGAGTGAGCAAGTTCATAGGGATGTATTTTGATTACATCATCTTACAATGTCCCCAACAACAGAGGCATTAGAACGGCACAATTTTGTGTTGACTGTACCTTAGAGATCATGTTCTTTAATTTTCCTGGGGATAACAAAGCTCCTTTTTAATTTAGCTACACTGGTAATGTGTGGCCACAGGCAAAAAGCCTTAAACTATATTCATTATATATCATCATCAGATTTTCTCTCTCTCTCTCCCCCTTTGAAAATAATTTAGAATATCCTTTGGACCTCAAGTAAACACAACCCTCCTTTGCTGTGAAAGCAGTATCACTTTTTTTAGACTACCACCCAAGTCTGAAAAAAAGAGGGCACAGCTTTAAGAGTCCAATAACCAACAATAGCTGCTTTGAAGAATAACGGAGAGGTGCTGTGCTCAGTGAGGTCCAAAGCACTTCTTTCAAATTGTTTTTGAAGAGCACACAGCTGTAATATCACCACTGTATAGACACACAGAGACACATGCCAGTGTGTGTGTGCATGATGTTATATCACGCAGGGAGTGGTCCATTATACTCATGAGTACTAGATTTGGGTGATTTTCAAAAAAAATTAACATTGCTTATCTAATGACAACATTCTGCAAAACCTCATGTGCGCATTGCTTCCGTTGTACATGGAAATTGCTTTTCAGACAGCAAACTGCACCCTTTGAACCTTCTTCCCACAGTATGGCTGTGCAACTGAACCTTCAAGGAACAGAAAATGTGAATGTTCTATCACTGCTGGGCAAGAAGGCCTATAATTTGACTCCCCTTCCCCGCCACACATTTTCCTGTCCTCACAATCTTCAAACAGAAAGTGATAAACTGTGTCACCTTGCAAATTCTGTCTCCTTTGTCCTTGTTCTGCTTCCACATTATTTTTTCCCCCCTTAATTAGAAAAATGGGTTAAAAGCAGCTGGAGTGGTTCCATTGCAGATGCTAAACCAGGGCTTCTATGGAAGTTGAACTTTCTGGAGAATTAGCAGAACAGAAATACTTTTTCATATATACGTGTGCGCATGTGTGTGCGTGTGTATAACCAAAAACTTTTTACAATATGAAACAACCCTATACATTATTAAGTATAATTTTCTGTAAGCTGTAGAGACAATCTGCTTTCCTTGTTAGATAGTTTGGTGGCAAATTTCACTGTAGCTCAAATCCCTGCCCATCTTTTTTAAAGAGGGAGCTAACATGCATGAATAAAAGTGTATCACATCTAACTTTTCCTGCGCAATGAGGGATGATCATAACTGATCAAATGTGAGAGGGTGGGTGAAGTGTGGGGTGTGAACCATCTCTTCAAGATTCAGTTCACACTTTTGATAATGTCACCTAGCAATTAGACCACATCAGTTACACTCAGTGAATTTAGTGTCCCGAAGTGCCCTTAGTGTGAAACCTTGTATTTATCATATCACTGAAAACTCAGGACAGAGAACCAATACAAAGCTTTGACTTAGTCTGTAATTATATAGCATATAGAGAACTGGAAATGGAAACATTAGCATATAATTATTTGCTGAAAAATTACCTTCAAAGCATCTGTTGCAAAACTTGATATGACACAGTACAGCTGGCACACACACACGGGTTTCCATTTATTTGTTTGTTTATTTGTTTATTGCCTTTGAGTCATTATTGACTCCTCACGACTGCTGGATAAGTCCCTGCAGTTTTCTTGGTAAAGTTTTCCAGAAGTGTTTTGCCATTGTCTCCTTCCTGGGACTGAGAGAGAGTGACTGGCCCAAGGTCACCCAACTGATTTTGTGCCCAAGGTGGGACTAGAACTAATGGTCTCCCGGTTTCTAGCCTGGTGCCTTAACCACTACACCAAACTGGCTCTCTTTATTTCTTATAATGACTCCCAATGAACAATGGTCAGCCCAGAAGAGGAGTGATTAGGTTGCTGATTCTCACATATACAACCCCATTACTAGGTGTGGTAAAGTGGAATTGTTGACTGAAATAAGTCAAGAAAGTTCATGTGAAATAAAACTTTCCATTCCAAACTAATCTTAGGCTGCAGTTCCTTGCCAACACAGTTTGTAATGAGCAGTATTCAAACCCTGTTAGATTTGCTACTCAGTCTTCATTTAAGGAAGTAGGTAGAGCAGCTAATGTATCTCTGGAGCAGTGTTTGTCAATCTCAGCAACTTCAAGGTGTGTGGCCTTCAACTCCCAGAATTCTCCAGCCAGCTGAGATTGACAAACACTGTTTGTTTGTTTGAAGTTGCTGAGATTGACAAACACTGCTCTAGAAGGTAGGAATAACACAAGACACTGGTAATGTTAATTCATGCAGGAAAAATATCTGTAGAGTTAAAAGGCAAAGAAGGGAAGCAGTTACAGTAGAGAGTGTATTAGTATGGAAGACTTTAACCTCTTCCTTGCCAATTTAACATATTTTAAGCAGTATGGTGTGGTGCCCTATTGTAATCCTAAATATATGTTGTGGGTGTGTGCATGTGTGTGCGCATATAAGCTCTATTTTCCTCTGCTCAAAAAACAGGCAATATGAAAAGGGAATAATTGTGCTATCAAATGTCAGTCCAAAATTCTCATATAAGCCAACTCTCATTTTCATAAGTTACTGTAATCCTAAATTCACTTACTTAAGTGAAAGCAAGCTGTGCTGAATAGAGTAGAAAGTATTTCTAAATAAACATACTCAAGATAAATCTATGGGCTGGATCTATCCCAAAGGAAACCAGACTTCTATTGGCTGTTAGAAAAATAATTTAGCTAAGAAGGGCATGTATTAATAAAATAAAGTTTAGAATTTAAATGGAAATTACACAAAACATTTCCCAATGGTCCAAGCTCAAGAGAGTGATACAGGAACAGCCAAGTAACTTGCCATTCCTCCTGCATTTATGTACCATGCTGCACAGTTAGGCTTTTAAAACTTACTCTTATTTGAGTATGGATTTAGTCCCACGTATTCTGTGATAAGTGCAGAAACGTTATCCTAGCTGGAATCTGATGTGTATGGCATTGAATATAAAACTAGCCACTGCTCCTGCTCATACAATTTTCAGATGTTGAGGTTCTGTACCTCACGGGTACACAAGGATCACAGATGTCAGTACACACACAACACAACATATATACAACATTGAGCATATAGAATACTATCAAGGCTTTTGGAATCTCAACAGAGTTATCATTTGATACAAAAAGGCAATTTTACAGTTACTAATTGTGGGTGGGTAGTATAGTTGGACTAGGGTAATTGTCATCCACCTATTAAAAGATGTGATCTCCATCAAAAGTTGCCAGCTTTTGTGTAATTGAGGCTGTAATCCCACTAGCACATCTCATTCAGAACGCAACACAGCAGGATTTCCTACTGTGTGCTATCCGTGGGAATGGGTGAAAAGGGCAAAACAAAATTGTTCTTAAGAAACAAAGTAAGTAATGAATATGACTATCTTGTGTTCTATTTGCTCATTTGGATGATCCTCCTAAAAATGATAGATGTCTATATATAATACTTTTCCAGTAAGTCTTTTATTAAAAAAAGACAGAGAGAAAACCTCAGTTTAGGTAATGCAATGTAGCCATTAGCAAATAAGCTGTCTGTCTGGATTTGGTGGCCCCAGAAAAATTAAAGTAAAAGCTAACCGAAAAAGGGGACCTTTTGGACAGTATTGACTGAAATAGATACCTCCGATGTGACTTAATCTTCATAAAGCCAAGAGTTAAACTATCAGTTTTATTTCTGTTCAGTTGCTCCTCAAGTGCCATCTTACAAGTCCTCTGCTGCTTTTTCCAACCTAAATGTCTCAGGGCATTTGAAGTTTCACTAGTAGTAGTATCTTCTTTCTTTATCGTTTATTCTGTAAGTGTTATCCTAATATCCTTACAGCTAAAGAAGTACCCAAAGTGCAGAGAGTTTCTTTGAAGGTGAACTAAGTTTAGTTAAAAGAATTTGCTCACACTGTGCCTATGCCATCGCTCTTGAGAGTGGTATTGAAATCCATGAAATATGAATCCATGCTTGTTACAAAAGTGCCTTGTTCAAATAAGCCTTGACTGAATTCCCTTTTGATTGAGCCAAACTTTTTATACAGAAGTGTGTCCCCTCTCACTGTTCTATCAAACTGTATATGTAAATACTTAATATTATGATTAGATAAAAAATTTATTCACTGCCATGTGCTGTCAGCATGGGAAGTATACGCAAATAACAGGATACATTTGGGGTGATGGTTAGGAGGTAGCTCAGTAAGAAACTGAGTCAGGATCAACTTCCTTGACATTCATAAAAATTGGTCCCAAATTTCAGTTCAAGTCTCTTTTTTAAAGTCTGATTTCCAAAAATATTTTAGAAGCACTCCAAACATGCGTCCATAGGATAGCTCTATTAGGCAGCAATCCTATGTGCACTTCACAAAACCCTGTCCTAAATTTCTTTAATGGATATTTATTTATTTATTTATTTTATCAAATTTGTCACCGCCCATCTCCTCCGAACGGAGGGACTCTGGGCAGTTTACAACATAAAACTATCATTATATAATAAAATTCCAATATAAAATATAGACTAAAACCAATTTAATACACTCATAAACTGCACCTATATCCAAATGCTGATGTGTTTTCTGCCACTATGATTCCTGAAACTGGTCATCATCAAAAACTGACCCCAACGAGTTGTTCTCCCAGCTCATTAAACCCGGGTGCACTTGTCAAAGCCTAGTAAGTGAGTTGGCACTAAACAGAAACTAATGGAACAAATAGCTCCATTTTCATTCACGTTAACCTCTGGCCCTGGGAAATCTGGATAAAATATCACCTGTCAAGCTAAAGAGATCAATTGGAACTAATGGCTTGCCTCATAAGAATATTATTGCATGACAATGAGAGGCCTTTCTACCGCCATCACTCTTCTTTGTCACTTCTGAAGAGCTAATGCCACCCTAAGATTAAAAGCAAAGTGGCACCAAATTTAAATGAATCCATCAATGTGCATGATGGATATGGCCATGGACACATTTTAGTCATTCCTGCAGCCCCAGTTAATTATTTATTTAACCAAGCAAATGTGTCTTTCAGTCAGACAGACTCCGGCTGCAGGTAATGTAATACTCTCAGAACATGGATGGAATTCCTATCAACCTTGGGTGTGAATTTAATGGGGAACAAAAGCCATCTATGTCCATCCACCACCTTTTGACAATAAGGCAGCCTGCTCAGTTCCTTTTCTGGATCCATGTTCTGTAGAATATCGATGTTCCCAAACAGTGTGAAAGTGTTCCTTAAGTATAGGCATTGGAGTCAGTGGGATGAGCAAAGGGTCAGGCAATGAAACATGTGCTGTGATGTCATGACACACATTTCAGCCTTTTCACATTTGTGTTGGATGCCTGTGCCCGTAAGCTGGAAAAAAAAATCATTAGAAGGCTTTTGGATGGACAGGGCAGAATATAAACTTCTAAATGAAAAAAACATTGAAAGTCCTATTGTCTTTTTTTCAACAGAACTTTGTGCAAGTAGACATTCAGCACTTACTACCTGACAGCCAAGTATCAAAACAGACTAAATGTTTTGATTTTCTTTAATAAACCTCAGTCTAGCAATTGATGAAATACACCATCATCTGCAAAGTTATACTTCTTCATCTGATCTACCTAGAATATCCTGTGATTTTATCTGATATTTACTCCCAATATGAAATCTTGCAAATGAATATATTTTAGCATCTAATTTTGTAAGAAGGATAATTTTGCAATGCTGACAAATGTAGATCAGAAATCTCTTGCATTTATGTCATTTACCTAATATAAACCCAACAAATTATCACTACTTAAAGTCTATGTAATATTGCTTAATGGTTGTGGTAATGCAGTACTTCCATGTCTGAAATTACTCTTCTATTAAATAAAAAAAGAACAAGACATGATGAATATGTGGAAGTGCAGCTCAGTAAGATGACTAAATCACTATATTAACTTGAGATCCATCAAGGCTATACTGGCTGGAAACAAAACTAGAATTTATCATAACTCATGGTGGATTATTATATGTGTCTATGGAAACTGTAATCAGCCTGCTAGATGGCAAGTTATGCAAAGTTACTGAAATGTATTTATTTATTGGCATTATTTGTATATCATTGACTCCACATTGACTCTCAGCACAAAAAAAAAATACACAATTCAAAAGCCATTAAATCAATAACACAAAATCCATCTGCATCCCAATTAAGCAATCTCTCGGTTATAAAAATCCTCAGTAATCTTCCATTAAAAATTACTCATAAATACATTCCTCTGTCAGGTACCACCATTTAATTAAGCTGTCAGCACCTCCTGCCTAAATGTGTAGCTATCCTTGTGACCATCTCATTGTATTTACATAGGGCGAGGATTTTCATAGAATTCTCTTTCCTTCTGTTGGTATATTACCATTGGTGCCTTCAGGTGCCAATGAATTAAGCCTGGTGGGTTGATCATATACAGAACTTCCCCAGAAACCTGGAAGAAAAAAATGGAAAAACTCTATAATCATTTTGCCTATTATATAAAAGTTTTCTATTGCCACTGACTTAAATCACAACTTACTATGACAATGGATAAGCAAAAGCAACATATCTGAACTCCACAGGCTTTTAGCCACAAGAATAATGAAACAATGCCCAATATAAATTTTAGTTATATTGTATGGTTATTGTTATTGCTAGCCACTGAGTGTCTTGAGAGAGTCAGCAGCACAGAGTTCTAATAACTTGTCAGTTGTCCACTAGTGTTTAGGATTGCATCTTCCCTCAAAGAACAACAGCTGGTAACAAACTGATGCTGCCCAATATGATGGCCCAAATCTATGGTTCGTTGCTTGAAACCTATAACAAAACCTGTAAGATTTATTTTCCTCAAGAGCGTTTCACAATGATTACTAAATTGTCATTGTCCAAGATGACATGGGAATCTAAATCTTCTGCCAACCTGTTGAAAACTATGGTATTTCTGACTTTTTCCAAAACAGAAGACTGAGGCTCTATGCAGGGGGGTCTGCAGCCACCTAAGATGTCATCAAAATGACAAAACAGGCATTGCAATGTCATGTAACATCGTGCAATGTCATGAGGCAAATTCTGCCCCTGTGCAACACTGCGATGCAAGTAGGGAACAGAGTTGCGGTTGGGAATCATGTTTTGTGTTTCATCATTTGCCCCCCTCTCCCCTGTTCATGGACACTTGTAGTTCAGAAAGAAATTAGATGCAAAGATGAGGACTCAACTAAATCTTGAGAAGTGGCTCTTTCCCCAAGCCCTGGGATAGTTGGAGATAGAAGATAGTGGTGTGGGTTGCATTGAAGGAGATGGGTTCTGGGGCCAGGTGTTTGTTTCTGCTTTCATTGTTTTTTTGCTGTTATTGTTTTATGATGTTTGGTTTTATATGACTGTTGTGAGCCGCCCAGAGTTGTGGGTTTAAGATGGGTGACCATTCAAGTCTTTTAAGTAAGTAAGAAAGTAGGTTGTGGATGGAATTATGCTTCTCTTGAAAGTGCCATTTAATACAGTACTCTAGAAGTGATTTTCAAGTATAGCTTGCCTCCAGGTAGCAGCTATGGCAAAAACTGCATCCACATTCTATTATTCCTGAGCCAATTGGGTCTAGCAATAGTTAAATATGCCTTGGTTCTTTCATGATCACACCTTAAAACAGTTTAGCTTCTGGCAGTTTGTTTTGCTTTAACCCTTTCTAGGTCCAACGATATGTAGGGACAATTGCTTTAAAGATGCTCCCTGCCCCCGACTTCACAGCAGCAGCAACTGCACCAGGAGTCAAAAAAGGCAAGATGGTGGTTGCAGCAATGCAATCAAAGCCCCTCCCCTTTGTTGCAGACACACGTAAAGGAGTGGAGCTTCAATTCCGCTACTTCAGCGCCATCTGTAGCTCCCAAATACAGGGATTTTGTACAGCCACACAAACTTTAGAAAAGGAATGAAAAACCAGGTTTTTAAAATTCTTTTTAGCAGTATATTGCAGTGCTTTGACTATGTATTTTGTTTTAATTGTGTTTTTTAAATTTTATTTCTGCTTGTTTAATTTGGTTGCTTTTAACTTATTTTGTATTTTTGTTGTTGTTGTTAACTACATTGCCTGTCCTGTTTGCGCAGAAAGGTGGGTCATAAATGAAATTAATTAATACATCAGTGGCACTATTAGAGCTATCACTGTGTCTTGCCCTAAGCAATTATTTTTCATTTAATAAAAAGAAGTTTTGAATACAATTCCACAATTACAACATCTCCCTTATAAATGTAAAGAAATTCTTTATATTCCTGGCTCATGGCAATCTCATGTATAAGATCTTCGAGAAGTGTTTTAATGAAACCATCCATTTTGAAATGCTAAATAAATTTTTCATGACAACTTAAAAACACAGATACAGATTTCAATTCTGTTATTGCTTGTAGATAAAATCAAAATATTTTTGAACCATTCTTTTGACATGGTTTGGAATAGCTTTTACACAACTGTAATTTATGGGAACCAGTTGCTTGAAGGGATCACCTTAAATGTTTATTTTCCAAACTGAAAGGAAAGATTTCTAGGAAATATGAAAATAAACAGAATGCCAAGGAGGAGAAATAGACTTATTTTTTATGATTAACTTTTCTACTTTGTATAAATAAATGCTGCATTTTCCAATTCAAATTCCTGATCTGTTAGAGCTATGTGAATTTCTGTATATGCTTTTTACACATTCAAACCTGGATGTTTGTTTTGTGTTTTGTGTAACAGTTTGTGTATTATATTTGTTAGGGTAGTTCTTTATTGTTTATAAATGCATGTTTGAGGAGGATGTTGCACATCTGTAAAAAAAAAAGCCCACTTAATGTAGCATTAGTGTTGTTTGCTGTCAACACAAATGTTTAGATGTTTTTCCAAACTGTTCTCTTGGACTAGACTGTACATTTTATATGTTTCAAAACTCTGTAAAGCCCACAATACTGTGATTATTTACACATGCTGATTCAACTGATCTATCTACTCAATCAACAAGAATGAATCCCATGCAAGGCCATTATTCCTGCTCATTTCACATCATTGGGGCCAATTTCAGCTGGGAACAGGGTGCCATTGGCCAGTTTAAAAATTAAGCTGCAAAAAAAACAAAAAAAAGTATGTTAAGGGCACTTATTACCATTTTCTTTAGAATCACAACAGTTACAGTAGCACTCCCATAGCTTCCATCCTTGTGTTTAATCAAGGATGGTAATGTTTCTGAGCTTCAAACATTTCCGCCTGTGTGTGCGCAAATGTCAGTGAGTTGGCTTCTTCTGGAACCATCTGTGAGCAAAACACCTCATCCCCCTTGTTTTCCTGATTAGGTGCTCCTTCACACCCAACATCCTTCATTAAGTTGCACTCAGAATTTTGCAGCCTTAATTCAAGTAAATCACATAAAACGTTCTTTAGATGACCAACCTAAACTAAAGATTATAGCAAGGACTTGCCAGCAACAGAAAGGATTATGGCATTAAATAAAATTGTGAGAAGTGCTTTGTCATAAAGCATCTAATGTCCATAGCTAAATTGGTTAAATACTCAAATGCCCCAAAACTACATATCTACACACTGACCCGAATAGAAGTATCAGTCCAAGATGGAAATAACCTCACCACTCTTCATGAATGAACTATTTGTTATGAAAGTGTAGGTAAACTTGAGCACTCTCTTATCATTAACCGATTGCAAAGTGAGGGGTTTACTCTTCTGTTTAATCAACAACAGCTTTATTGTCCACTTTGTTCCTATCAGTGTTCCAAATACCAGATTACCGTTGATGAATCACGTAGACTTTTCCAAACAGTCTTGCAACTAAAACAAGGCCTTTGTAAAGATACTCATTTGTATTTTACATGACTATTGTTTTGTAAATAAGCAAATTGAATCTTAAAGTGACAGACAGCACACACCTGTTTACCGCGTTACAACAATGTCTTTCCTCAGGGTACATTTAGCCTAGATTATCCTCCCAACAACCCCATGAGAAAAACCAGGTTGATAGTAACTTTCTCTAGACCAGCTAGTGAGCTTGGTGTCCAGTTGCAGATTGGAGCCCAGGCCTCACCAGTATTCAGCCCTACCTTGAAAAATGACAAAATCTGCATTAAATTTGGAAGTCAACAAGCACCCCTGGTTGGTAGCCATGCAACGTCTACTTAAAATATTTGAGAATCATTTTTCTGATCTAACCTGCTATATCACAGAAGTATATTCCCATTTGGGCCATTTGTATATCAATGTATGTTATCTTTTTTCCAGCGACATAGGTACATTTCTTTTAAATATTTCATCGGCCGTCATCACTTAGAAACTTCAGTATCCCTAGTCCCACCGTTTCTCCCTTTCCCAATTATTCTATTCTTGCTTTTTCATAAGGTTTGATTTTACTTTTCTGTATTTTAAGAGACAATGCCGAATCAAAGCATAATGAGAACGATGTTCATTACTGCAATATGAAAGCAGCTACTGGCCTCCTGTTTCTTATGCTATATTTATTTCTACTTTCCTGTTAAATGCTGCAGCAGCTAGAAGATAAAAAACAGCAACACAAAGATGAATTAAAAGAGAGTAGCATTATCTACCTTTTACCATTAAGCCATTTTTCATAGCTTCTGAAAGTGTAATACATGTAAATTTAGTCGATGTATTCCTAGTAACCAAATAAACATTTTTAAAATAGCTTTCAATTGTAGTGACTTACTTTCTATACACCCAAGATGATAGTTTGAGGTTTTATATGAATGGGGACTTCAAACATTTGTTATAAATCTAAATATACAGAATATATTATGTCTAAGTTGCTTGCCTCCCTTTTTTTAATAACTAGTTTATGGCAACTCTCACAGAAAAGGCTTTTACACCAGTTCTGGCTTTGTCACATTTCAATGTTATGGATAATTTTCCTGGTTCAAAAACACTCTTCGAAATACTGGCACTTAAATACTGGTGGGGCATTATGTTAATATGCAACTGTCTTCTCAATTACATACTAAAAACTGTTCACACTTTTATATGTTGGGGCTACACCACCCTTTTCTGGCTGTATAAAATGTAGGGGGCATTTCACAAATGTATAATTCTAGTCCCCATGACAAACCAGTATAAATAAAAATAGCTTACTAAAGGTAGGGCACTTGCTGTATATTCAGACCTGTTTGATCACCAAGGAGATCAGAACTTGAACTTGAGCAGTTACATGACCGCAGCATTGAAAGATTGCATTATGTTGGGTGGTGCAAGAGTGGAGACAATTCATAGTTCAGGGTTGGATTGTTGGCATTCTCTGTGTTTCATTATATTCTTCAATAACGTCATCAATGCCAAGTGGGGAAGGTAAGGTTTGATGTTTGTTGATATACAACAGCTTACCCAGCTAGCTGGGCATTTTTTTCTATTCATTCTTGTTCATCTAGTGTTGGGTCCCTCTTATGTGGTTATTGGTTAAAAGTACCTAACAAGGGTGATTAGATTGACAGAAACTTTCAAAACCTTGCAGTTAGTTTGACAGAAAAAGGCCTGTTTATATGGCTATGGACCCATAAAAAACAGTTTCTTTACTTAAGTATCAGCCCAGATCATTACTGTTCACTGAAATAGTTTAAAATTATTTAGGGTCTTCCTTTTTTCTAATTCCTCCTGTGGTTCCAAGTTCTTGTTTTTCCTGCAATTCCATTTCAACTGTCTTATATTTTGAGTACATTGTTAATTCACAATATAAGCACCATGCATCTACCTACCATAAAAGGCTAGGGAAATCATGGTATCACCAAAGACAGGCCTGGAGAGTAAAACTGTGATTGCTGTTGTCCAACACCCAGCTTTTCAGAACCCCAACTATCCTCAAATGTTTAGTCAAGTCAGGCTCTAGACAAATTGATTTTAGTAATTATGATATCAACAGATGGATTTGCTGTTCACTAGCCTAGCCAAAAGACAAAACATATCCATATAAAACAAGAGACAGATTCATTTAAGAAATTTATTTATAGCCTTTTACAAACATTTACTGCATTTTGCTTTCAAGAGGGAATAGTATGTTAACATTTACATTTCCACAAGTAGAATTATGTAAGCTTGGATTTAACAATAGCAGCGGATGTTACGTGGGCTTGAGTTTTGCAATAATCATTTTGTTGCTATTCTGTAGCTCAAACTTAAAATATCTCATGACCAAAAGAACACATCTAAATTTGATCCACCCAGAAATAGAATAATAAATCTGGTCTAATCAGACAGAACTAAGATACAACATTGCATCAATTCTGTGACATACTTGACAGCTTATGTTCCATTCATTTCAGATATACCCAGTTATAAAAGTATTGATTTCTCCCACATACAAGTATTACTCTAATGTCAAAAGTCTACTTGACATGGATGGGAGTGCTCATAATGCCACCTTCAATCTGATATGCTTAATTAAGTGGATATGCTCCTTTGTATTTGAGGACAGAGCTGAATTTGGACTAGAAAACATTGTCCCTATGCAATTCAGAAGCAAAGGTATTTTGCTTGTAAGTATGACAACCACATGGTAATCCTAATAACTTTAAATAAATCCCAAATTGGAAAAAGAAATTTCACACTAAGTATTTTGACACAACTTCTGCTATTGTAAGACATCCAGTGAATTTTCAGCACCTTCAGTTCTTCAAAACTTTTCAGACATAACTGTAACAATCCAAGAAAGCTTTGTTCCACTGCACATTTCTGCGACTTAATTGTAAATGTACTTAATTGATTTTGGTCTAAAGCAGATTATCAGTCTGATTCTTGATAAGCTTGTGATTAAAATTCCTCATCTTCTTTTATGTGCTGACCTTAGCATCACAGAAAAACATTTCCTTTTGTATTTTAGAATAAATGTCCTGTTTTTCATGACTGGGAGGCTCTGAGGTTGCTTGGAATCATTTTAGTTGTAAAACAACCTTCAAGAATGAAAAAGGTAGAAACAATTAAATGACAACAGCTTATTCAAATCTTCTATAATGTTTTAAACTTTACTGTGTATACATTATTGACCTTGTGTCTTCTCAACCAAGTCAGACCATGAAAACCCAACAGTTTCCATGCAGCTATGGGACTGGCTACCAATCTCCTCCCATAAGAAAAACGGTAAACTTTCATTTGCCTAATGAAACAGAAGTACCTCCTGAACATCCCCAAAGATCAAATAAAACTGGGACATAACACATGACCAGAAAAGCAATTTCAATCAAGATTAGAATTATCACCTAGTTTTGGGTGAAAGCATCCTGTATCTGCTGCTAGGTTGGATTTTTCCCACTGCCAAGATATTCTTCTTTAGAAACAGGAAAACCCAGTTCCATAGGTCTTTGGTACCCTACACCAGGGTTCCTCAACCGTGGCAACTCTAAGCTGTGTGGACTTCAACTCCCAGAATTCCCAAGCCAGCTTTGCTTTCAACTCTGGGAGCTGAAGTCCGCACAGCTTAGAGTTGCCAAGGTTGAGGAACTGTCATGAGTAAGGATGGCGAGCAGGGGGCTCCCATCCAGACTGTCAAGCGCATGCGTAGCCCTGAGGAATTGGTCAGCCATTCAAAGAGACACAGATCGGGACCGCCTTAACCTTTGGGGTTTATATGTCTGGGTTTTCCCACGCTTCTTCAGTTTGTTAGGATTCCTGTTAAGTACTAGCAATAAATATTAGAGACCAGTTCCTTGTCTCAGCGTGTTTCCTGGCTGTTAGGACAGGAACCGTGCCCTACACTATGGCGGAATATGGAGCACTGGTTAGACTTCCTTATAAGTAGAATACAATTTTTTTTTTAAATCTTCCACTATATTCTTATCTTATCCAAAGTCTATCCCACCAAAGATGAAGTACTAACTGGGCAACAGGACTGTGGTAAAAGGAGCCATGGGCAATATGGCTGTGCATGCACAGACATATTCAGAGTTGGACACAGTCTTTGAAGCAGCTATTCTGGGCCATCTGGAGGACAGAGCAGCTTTAATGATTCAAGACAGGATTCTGTGCTTGTGCAATGTGCTTTGGGATGCACTCCTGTATGCTCTGCACAGCCTGGTTGTACAATGACATCTGCGGTACTAGGCAAAAAGGCTCTAATGACCAGCATCACTAGCTTTGCCAGAGGAACCAATTTGGCCATTTCATGTTTTAAGCAAGAAGACACACCTTGTTTGCCGCTTCCAGTGCGTTTATTAGAGTCTGTAACTCTTCTTTATTCATTTCAACAGAGAGAAACTTGACGTCACCACTGTCAGACAAATCCAGATCAAGGTTTAAAAGTGGCATCTGGAGCGTGGACAACTTATCGCTAGAAAGCGCAAGCTGTATAGGGAAGCAAAACAAAATGCAGTTAGGAACAGCTTTGTATCAGAATTCATGGAAGATAAAACTCGGCAACACTTTTCCTCTTTTTAACTTTATAACATGATAGTTGAAAGGAACCTAGACTAAGCGTAAATGGGAACCTTCATTTGCACTCAGAAAGAAAACATGAAATTTTAAACAGCTCCTCTTTTTTCTGAGTTTAAGTATGTTGTGCCTATGAATCTTCTTCAGTACCAACTTCAGCTGCAGATCCTATTCCCTTGGAGCTTTAAGGCAGAATCAAGGTGTGAATCAGTTGCCTTTTATTTCCTATCATAAATGAGGAACATAATACTGGAGATATAAGTAAGCCTAAGGGAAAAGAAAAATTATTAGCTTTTCAAGAGGTTACATATAATTCTGAGCGGTATCTTGCTCCTTTTTTTTCCAATTCTGCAAAACACAGATCTCTGCTAAGATTTAAAAAAATGAAATGTATATACAAACTTCCAGAAAGAGTACAGTTGATACTACAATTAAGCAAGTAAAAACATGTAACAGTAATTATTCTTCTGAACAAATGATTACTTTGTAGCCAGATGTTCTGCAAACAACTGGTTGCACTATTCTCCTCCGTGTTGACAAAACTACTATCACAAGACATAGCCTTTTCTGTCACTTTTTAAGATTTCTTCCTTAACCTAACCAGGAAATGCTAGTCTGAGATTCATATAAAGCTCAGGGGAAAATCAGAAGTGCTGGCATGCTTTTATTAGAAAAATAGCAACCTAACAACTACTACACTGCTAGAGAGTAAGAAGATCCTACAGCAGATCACATTTAAAGGGCAAACTTCAGTGGTTATTGGTAACATGTGGAATCTTGGGAACATGCTGCAGGTGCATTCACAAAATGGCTGTCCATTTGGGCATGGCCAGTCATAACATACTCATTTTCCTGAATGCTCAATGTTAAGGCCATCCTTTCTAGTCACCTTGGACACTCCTTATTATTTTGGGGGTTTGCCTGAAAAGGTGGGAACGATTTCAAACAAAGCTGTAGTCTAAGAATGCCAACTTACCCTTTATGAGGCATAGAGATGTTCTTGAAAATCAAGATGATGCTAGATTTCCTATTTATTTTTAGCTGAAAGAATTTTTAAAAGGCCTCCCAGGGAAGACATTCACAGGCATAACACCCATGTTCAATATATTAAATAGATCATTCCTACACTGCACAGTACAGCTTTTCTTCAACGTGCCCCTTTCCAGATGTGTTGGAACTGCAGGCTGGGAATAATTCCAGGTGAGTACAATCTGAGCACATCTGGATGGTTTTCAGTTGAACAAGGTTTTCCTCTTAAGTACCTTCAGACAAAACAGATTCTTATGGGTGATATTTCATTTCACTTTGTTACTAGCAGAGGATATATTTGCACCATACAGTATTACATATTCATGTGTTCTAATTTACCAAATATCATTAAGAAGGCATAAGCTAATTTTGTTTATTATCACAGTCTGTTATTTTTAGCACATGGAATTTTATTGGTCACATTTTTCGGCACCTTCTCCACCAGAAACTGTGAACTACTTCCTTCTCCTCTTGTCTTTCTTTCCAGACCAGCTTCATCGTGACAAACAGCTGTTGTAGCTGTTCCTCAAATGCAAAACCTTTTCCTTCCTTTTGCACTCTGAAGACCCAGGTAAAATTAAAAGTACCCATGGATGGCCTATATGGTACCTCTGTACAAGCTGTGGTATTATTTATAAAACAAAAGTAAATTAGCATGCTATATTAATGGACATGCTACATAAATATCCCCTTTTTCCCCCATAGTCAAACGTATCTGAGCTTAAATACTGCATTAGGGAAAAAAGAAATCAACACAGCATCTAATCCACCATAATATCCATCTACAGAGATATTACGTATCACTGCTCACAAATTTTATTTCTGAATAAAGAAGCACAGGATTGTCCATCTAAGTTTTCTTTGAAAAAAACAGTTAAAAGTGTGCACTTTAACACATCTTATGTTTAAGGCAAAAAGAAGACATTGAAATCTAAAATACTTTAGTATGCCCAAACAGCAATGTATATTTAGAAGTCTGAACAGAGAAAAGCCGATTGCAATTGTGGAGTCCTTGGTGCTCTCTGAGCCTGGTTGTTTTCTTACAGACGTTTCATTACCCGACTAGGCAACATCTTCAGTGCGAGAAGGGAGGGGGGGTTTGCTCTCTGTTTATATACAGTGGCTTGCCCTGTCAGTGTTGGTGTTGTTCTCTTCTTGGGAGTTCCTTGATTGGGCTGTTGTTTGCTGCTTGGTTGTTTGTCTCAGCTGGTAGTTCCTTGGTCGGGGTATTGTATGCTGCTTGATAGTTTGTCTGATGTTAATCCTGGTGTTAATCCCTGCTTATCTGGGTGTTGATTGCTAGGAAGGAGGTATTCAGGTCTTTTTGTTTCCTTTTTTAGCTTTTTTGTTCTCTCTTTTAATGGTGTGTAAATGTTGTTTATCTCTATGTGCCAGTTGATGGCTGACTTGTCTGAATACCAAGCTTCCAGGCATTCCCTGGCTTATAAACAATACCCTAATCAAGAAACTACCAACTCAAACAATCAAGCAGTAAATGACAGCCGAATGAAGGAACTCCCAAGGAGAAAACCACACCCCCACCAACACTGGCAGGGCAAGCTACTGTATATAAACAGGGAGCAAACCCCACCCTCACTTGCACTGGTGATGTTGCCTAGTTGGGCAATGAAACGTCTGCAAGAAATCAACCAAACTCAGAAAACACCAAGGATTCCACAGTTCAACCCTGAGCTACAAATATTCTCTTCTATTGGTACCAATTACAATTTTCAGGCAGAAATCTTTTATCACCTACACAGAAATAAGAACCATTAGACTTGGACTTTTTTTTTTAACAGCTACATAAAGCTGCCCAATTTGACTACTTACTGTAACTATTAATGTTACTAATTAATTTTATCAGATAATGCATATTTACTTGCTGAAATATGCTGGTCTATGACAATAATAAAGATTTGATTTGACTACTTCCTGAAAAACATCCATAGAATGATACAGCAGTGATTGCTTTTCATCACTAACTGCCAGGCACAATAAGACTTAATAGCCATGCACATCTGGGCTTTAAAAATCTGAACAACCACCAGATGATTGCAGAGAATTAAAGTATAATGTATCTTTTTGTCACCATTTGGTGGTCATCTGCATTTTTGCAGCCCAAATATGGCAGCCTTAGACTTCAGAAAGGTTGGATTTCTGAAAACCAGGATTGTCTCAATACAAAGCAGTTGCTACTTACTGTACATTTCTAATGAATGTTTTTACACCTGATTTTACCTAGTTAATATACGTGCAATTTTTTACCAACTGTTCATTTTTATGAAGGCCCAGTGTTTTATACATTCCTCTATATAATCAGCCTTCTCTGATTTCTCTCTGCTTTCTTCTATTTGTTTTTCATTGATACCTACATTGCAAGCCTTGGACAAACTGTGTAAAGGGTTTCAGTTAGTGGATGCAAATGGGTAAATAATAATAGATACCACTTTCCCTGAATCCCTGCTATGGAAGGACAACTCCCTTCCCCATATCCCATCTGGCAGTGTTTCTTATTATGTTCAGACCCTGCACAGTCATTCAGTCACCTATCCACCCAGCTGTTTTATAGCCCCAAGGAGGCTCTTCCTATTGCAGGAAGATAATTGCTAGTCATACATGGGCTTCACTGCCAACCCATTTTTATTGGTGTTTCTCTCAGTCTCTCATCTAAGAACTGCACCAATGTGGAACTTTCAGTCTCATTCCACATCCTAACAGGCATGCAACATGATTTCCATGCACGGCCTACAGACTTAGAAGGCTTAGAAATTCCCAAGTTAAACAAAAAGCACTTCAACTATATCATCTTCATTTGAAAACAAATGAAGAGCAAAGGATCTTTCTTTTGTTTTTGTTGAACTTTGCTTCGGAAGCTTTTACAAACCAATCTTTAATTTAAGTCCCATCTTCTATGTTCTCAGATTCTTGGATTCCTTAAACATTATACAAACAAGAATGGAAATGTTCATCTAACCTTTAGCTGCCAGTCAAAATTCAGGAGCTGTGTAGAACAAATGGCATTTGTTTTTTCAATCAAGGCATGCCTGATATCAGGTTTTCTGCCTTTCAAACAAGTCAGCACTGCTCTTTGAGTGTCAGAATTTAACTCGGCCAATGGCCAAACAGCCTACAAAGAAAAGACAGCAATTAGCTGCAAAAGAGCAAAGATCAAATGGGCACATTTGTAATCCAATAAAAACTAGACTACTCTAGTGCAGTTGTGAAACACACATGTACTACCTTTGCCTGGAACTGCTCCCACTGCTTGAAGGAGCAGGCAGCTGACCTGCTGCAAAAATTCACATGTTCTATGCAAGATCTCATATTGCTCTCTTGCTTTCATTTAGTCCTATGCTTCAAAGCTGTCACCCAGAAGATCCCAAAAGAGCGGAGCGTTACCCCAAGGATCCACATTTGATTTCAGCTGTAGAAATTTAACTAAGTGCTTCACTCTCCCCACCAAAAGACATGGGCCAGAGATGCTTCAGCTTGATTGTATCAAGCCCCTGCAATTTTCCCAGGTCATCTATAGTGATGGTGAGATAATATGGGCTTATCGTTTAACAATGAAAAGACAAACACTACCCACTTGTTGCTTTTTTCATTTGTTATTAAATTCTTGAAAGGTTTATATTTACGAATATATTTAGTCCTTATACATCCATCTGCTTTCCTCCAGAAACAGCACCGTGGTCATTTAATGGCTATTTTTCCAGAGAGACTAGACAGGAAGGGAACTCTTAGCTAAAAGATGCCTTCACTTTAAAACCAATGAAAAGCAAACTCGACTCAAAAATCCATAAAATCTACTGAAATGAAGGAAGGAAAAAAAATAAGTCGCTTTTAAACACAGGCAGGTGGACCTGCAAGCATCTGTTGCACTGAACTCCCATCTCCAAAGACAAGATCTCCAGCCAACTAAGTTCTCCTCCACATACAAAGCTTTGCTTACAACGTTCCTACTAAGTTTTTGTCTATTAAATAATTTTGACTTAACTAGCAGAATTAAGACTCTCTTTTTAAAGCCACAGGCCTTTATACCTCTTCATCAGAAAGGTCTTTTCCAACTGTTCTCCTGAAGTATGATGCAGTTTGTTCTAGAACCTCCATCCATTCTGTCAAATTCCAAATAGTGTTATAGTCCTGATACTGAGGGAAAACATGGCCGCATAGCCCATCAATGACTTTGTGAAAGAACTGGAAGAAATTAGCATAAACAAGACTTGACGACATGATTTCTTAAGTGCCATGACTCAATGGAAGCAATGCATGCGTCACTCTTCTTTTTGTTTCGGTACAAAAATAATTCCATGGCAATCATAATCATAAGAAACAATAACAAAGTTATTTTACTGTTCAGTGTTGGATAACTTTTAAATCAACAAGATAGCCACTCCTGAGCCAGTAATAAAATAATTAAAAATAAAGACAGGCTCCTTTAGAGCTTCTGACTGTGTGTCTCCTTTTCCACAAAGGCAGGCCATTTTGCTCAGGTTAGCAAATGAAACACCCAATAAAAACTTCCCTGTATAAAAAAGATGAGCTGCAACCTTTGCAGATCATCTGTTCCCTACATACCATGCACAAGTCCATATGCATCTCTTTCTAGCCCTTTCAGATGCCCCCAGCATATGGACTTGTGTACATCTGAAAACAAATATACAGAAGGCAAACTGAGAGAGGTGCTACTTCATTTTAACGAACCATGCAGTATTATGGAAATTTTTGGAAAATCCTATTTATTGCCCCAAGAGAAGGCAATAGTGGAAGAGGAAAAAGTGAGGCATGGAAAAAAATGGCTGGCAGTGTTCAGTGGGAATCAGAGTTACAACAAAAAATTAGTATCAATCTTTAAAGTCCCATTTAGTGCAGCCCTCAGTCAGTCAATGCCCTAAATCAGTATCAAATTCCATGAACTGTGCAGGCCCCACCATGAACATGTTTAACATAACAACCTCTTTCACTTTGGCGGGGCCCATCCCATGGAATAAAATGCTGCTGGAGCAGAGATTGCCCAATCTCCTCTATTTTATGGGGCATTTATAACTTTCCTCTTTACCCAGATCTTTTACATGTTACATACATAAGCTTGTTAAGTCAGCCAGAGATACTGGAAAGGGCAGGATATAAGAGCTGGGGAGTTGGGAAGCTTTATAAATTTGATAAAATAAATCAACATATAAATAAAATGTAACCTTTTCTTCCAACTATATTTTTGTTGTGCCAAGCAACTGAGGACCAGAAGGGAAAGATTAGAAAGAATAGAGAGTTATTAATCATACAGAGGTGGAAGGGGCCACGTAAGCCATGAAGGACACAGAAAAATGGCTTTTTTTTTTCTTACTCTCAGAGTTCTGTCGGGACAAATGTTACATGGTCTCTTGTCTTGGTTTTAGGGAGTTCCTGTGTGTACAAACAACACACTTAACAAAATTAGGTAAAGACTCAGCAGCTGCATTCACCCAACACACTAAACATGGCTAATATTAACCTCGGTTAGCAATTTCATGGATGAATACGTTGCATGAACTATGCATGTTTGGTGAGTCCACAATTCAGTGTATTGGGCAAAACCAGAGTTTCGGTTAATCCCATAACCAGCGTTCATGTGTTGTGTGAACACAGCCCCCATGCCCAAAAGTGCTGCTGCAAAGATAAAATTGGAGAGAGCTAATTCCATCGCGCAGAAGGAAAAGGAGGATACAAATGCAGCAAATGAACCAGCCAATTAAATCAGGGGATGCTCCTGTCAAGGGCTATCGATCAAGATAGACCTTCCAGGGAGAGAATAGGTATAGTGCCCTACTACGCATGTGTAAAACAGCTCACACGCGCGAAGGGCAGCTAGTTTCGAGCGTTCTGTGCCCGAACCAAGGGGAGGTGTCCCAGAGGAGGAGTGGGGGGAGAGAAGGTGCTGCGGTGATCCGGGTCCTGGTCGGGCATGTGACCAATCCCGGAAAAGAGCATAAAGCCCCTCCCCTCATCCAGCGCTCACCTTCGCTGTGTCGGCCGCCGGCAATTTCTCCAAGAGCTTCATCTTCCCCGCGCACGCGTCCCTGAGGCTGCTTCCCTCGACATTTCCGCCTCGCGCCACATCCGGAGAGAGCCACTTCACTCCCCCCTCCCTTTCCGTTTTGAAAAGGGCGTCGCGCGCATGCGCGGTGCCCTTGTCCTTCTGCGGGGAAAGAGTGCGTGGACCTGCGTCTGCAGAGCACCTGCGAATAGTTGCAGACTTTTTGCAGACGCGGGTTTGGCGTTGCTGTTAACCGGGCAGGGCTGGGCGTATTTTTTTTTTCTTGCGGCACCCGGTTCTGCTCACGTAGGAAGAACTTCATCCCAGCTTTATGACTCCAAGGCACTTGATTTATCACACGTGTTACGCGTCTCCCATTGTACCCGTGCCAGCGTTGTTGCTCAAAGCCCCACTTCGACGGCTTCACTTTTTTTTTTTTCCAGGGTAATGGGAGGTCTGTGCTATTTGCAATGGAGCAAGCCCTAAAGCAGGTCAGATAGGAGTAAAGTTCGTCCTTTTAAACACAATAGCTTTGAAAAGGTCGGTGAATGCGCGCTCCCACGGGAAAGAAAAATGCGCAAACTCACGTTAGGAAAAGCTAAGCAAACCTGCTTAGGACTTAACAGAAAAGCACAAAGTATTTTCAGAGTTATAAACTAACTTGGGAAGAAAAAATCCTCAGCAAGCAAAGAAGTTCCTCCATTTTGTTGCCAGCAAAGCTGTGTGGCTGCATCGCCAAAAGTTAAGCTTCATTCGTCCCACGACTCTTCCTAGTTTTTGCGAATTGCATCTACAACAGTATAAGGGACAATGTCATGTTCGTTTGTCACTCAGTACCACCAAAAAGTAAAAAATAACAGTGAAGGGGGCTTGGATTGTGTACCAGTTAATATTGAATCCTTTTTTCGTGGCAGTTTCAAAATACTACCAGTAGATATGTTTATATGCATATTACCTCATGTCTTGACAGCTTCTTTCCTTCTCCCATCCTTTATTACAGAAAGATCCTACCTTTTAGTGAGGATTCTGATCTAATAGCTTGGAATACCATGAAGAGTTGGAAGAAGCTGAAAAAATGAGTATTAGAATAGTCAAGCAAGGAAACCTAATATTTGAGGGAGTTTTTGTTTAGAAAAAAAATGAGAAAAGGAGACATAACAGATTTATGTTCAGGCTCTGAATGAAGGCTTAGTAGGAATAAAATACAACCAAAGATGCTGGGTGGAATTCAGGAGAAATAATGAGAAATCAGAAGCTAATTCAGATACATAAATCTGTAGTCTTCCTGTGTATGGGAATTGGAGTTGTGAATAAAATGGAGGACGAAGTAGTTGAGGGGGAAGAAAATGTTAAAATCAATAGTAATTGCACAATGAAGAAAATAATTTGAAATAAAAACCACAGGAGAAAGCACTTCGTTACAAGAACAACCAGAAATTCTTAATTAAAAGTTACCATCATAAGCATAATAACTATTACAAGAGGAGCACATAATATCAGCTTGCATCTTATTTAGTGATGGTGATGCATAAATAAATGTAAATAAATACTTACATACGATTCATAGACAAATACAGTCCCTGCCTGCAGACCTAGAATCTATCTTAAGATTTTCATTATGAGAATAAAGCTGCTCCTTAATTCAGCTGAAGCTCCATTTTCCTACATCTCAAGTGTTGAATTATTCCATTCAGCAATATTTTCCAGTCTATTTTTAAAAGCAGTTTATAAAATGGCCCTTCAGGTATCCTGATCCTAGTCCATTTAGGGCTTTAGATAATAAACAGCCCTTGAAGAAGTTTCAGGGATGAACAAACTACTGCTGAAGATGGTATTGAAAAGGCGTATTGTGTGCCTGGTAACTTTCTGTACAAAAATTTCAGAGCAGTCTTCTATATTTGTTTCCAGATATTCTATAAAGGTAGTCTCAGGTAGTATGCATTCAAATCCAATTGATTTGAAGTGTGACAGGCATAGCTTGAAAAAAATCTGCATCTACTCAGTTCAATAAAAGATAAGGCCCTTTAGACACAGGTTTCAGTGGAAAGCATTATGTGCTTAAAATATATATATGAGAAGTCATGCAGAATCATACCAAAGGGTTACCTAGTTCAGTTTTCTGTTCCAGAGTGGCTAACCAGGTGTCACCTTATATAAAGGGTATAAAGAGAAGAAATTCAGCAATATTCTTGCATTTGCATTCCCCGGCAATTGGCATGGAAAAGAATGCTATCTTTTTTTACTGGAAATAAAATTAAAATGGCTGACTGTAATAGATGACCATAACTATATATGGTCTTACTCTCCATGAATCAGTGTAATTTTTAAAATCCTTTCACTTGATAGTATTGACAGTTGGGTGGACTTGCCTATAATTTTAAACAGATTCATCACTATTTGTTCCATTTCGCTTTTGCTGAACCTGTATACCAGGGTTTCCCAACCTTAGCACTTTTAAGATGTGTGGACTTCAACTCCCAGAATTCCCCAGCCAGCAAAGGAATTTTCTTCTCTGGCATCCCATTTCATCTGTGGTATTTGGGGGTAGGGGGGAGACAACACTTGGGGACCAGCTGGGTATGCTTCTCCCTCAAGTCTTCCATGGATATATGAACACATGGGTTATAAAGATAAAAATAGAATCCATATTCAAAGACCTCTAACTTTGTATATTTAAGAATCTATAGTGCAAGCATACCCAGAAAGGTTTAAATGTTAAATGAGCGCAGCAGTACTTCTCTTCCCAGTCACTTAGGCAAAGTAGAAATATTCCAGAGGATTAGTCACACAATTGTAATTTGCACCCTCTGCCAAAAGATCATATTCAAAAAGACAGCTCATCACCCATTTTCTTATTGCACCAGCCAGGAAAAGGAAAGCTAGAACAAGCCTGTATTGCTCCCAACCCATGGAGTTCTCTGAGTACAAACTGTCAATGGGCAGGCCCTAATCCAGACACAAAGCCTAGCAGTGTCTTTGGTGGGGAATCTCATCTGTCACTCATGGTCTGAGTCTATCCCATTGTTGGGCTCATCCCCCAACTGTTTCACCAGACTGCCAGAGCTCTATCTCTTGATGTGGAAGAGTAGAGGAGCAATGGAAGAGGGATACGGAAATCTGGTAACAGGGCAGCCATACTGTGCAGGAGATGTGTTTTGGATGAAAGGTGGAGAACAGCGGGGTTCCTCTTGCTTCATTGCCCAGAGAGCTAGAGGCTGTGTGGTAGACTGCTGGCAGGAGAAGGGTAGGTGACCATGGAAAACGAAGACAGGGGTGTTTGCCTCATGTGGCATCACAGCAGGACAGGGAAAGAGTGGGTCAACTTCAGGCACATTAGAGCAAACAACTCGCCTTTGAAACACTTCTGGAACACTGTGCTTGGAGAGAGATCAGAAAAACTGTAATTGACGCTGATTTCTCAAGGTCCAGGGAATTGACAAGCACCATCTCCTCCTCCTCTGATACCCTGGATATGATGGGGAAAAGACTCTTTCTGCTGCAAAGCACAAAAACCTGTCTTGGGGATCCTGAAGGCCACCCCTAGGATAAATGTGGAGCTCTGCAACATGTGAAGAGAAGACGACATATGCTTAGGGTGGGGTGAGGTAAGCAGGCCCTAGTGATTGGGGGAGGATACAAAATGATAAATACATGCAAACATAATGTACATGGCAGAGCTTTGATAATGCTGCCATTTTGACTTTTTTGACCATACCCTGCCAACACCCATGACAATGAAGCAGGTAAAACTGTCCCACAGCAGTAGCTTTGGTATATCTTTCAGGCAGAAACCTAGGAGACCAATAAAACCAATTCAGAGGAAACCCCGCAACCAAGAAGAGTTGGATTGCATTCTACATGCATTCCATTTCGATTTTCCTGCTTCAAGCAAAAAAAAAAAAGGGGGGGGACTTGGGCCAACTTTCATTCCAAACTTTTGCCATGGACAATGTGAAGCACCAGAAGCAAACTGGGATGAAAAGAACGTGGTTCTGTATTAGTGCCATGAAGTATAGTTGGAAAGCCAGTTGGTGGAGCAGAACCCAGCTGGTTCCCGCAAATTGTTAGGACCCTGGAGAAAACCGGGAGATCCCCCCAGGTCTGAGATTCGAGGATGGTCAGCAAAGAGTTTGGTTGGAAATGCTTAATTCCACTAAATACCGTATCCCTAATCCTAAACTTCTAAGAAGTTTCTCTGCGCTAGATACAAAGGAAGTAATTAGAAAACAACAATAAGGCAGATAGGAAAGAGCCATGGGCACGTACGGTGTCCTAAATCCGAATCGAACTTTTTTGAAAGAAGCAGAGCGAAGCGAAAGGCGCCTGAAGACGTCATCTGGGCGGCAGAGACCAAGTTGGGGCAGATTTCCTTCTGGTGAATGCGTCCTTTGCTGCCCGCCCCCTTTCCCGGGAGGCGCAGGTGATCGTTTTGCAGCAACAGCTGTTTGGCACCGGCGTCTGCTTTGGATGGTGGTGGGAACGTCGGGAGCGGAGACGGAGTCATCCTCGGGGGGAACTGGGCAAGCCGTGCTGGAGAACCGAGTCCGTGAGACGATTGTAAGAGGAAGGGTTAAGTTACATTCACTTTTTGCTCTCCGCTTTGATACCGCTCGCTTTGTACAGTCCGTCAGAAGACTTAAAATTGTACAGAAGGTTCGTTGCCTATTTTTTTTTCCCTTTATTGTAGTGTCTTCCAAAAGTGCAATCTTGTGTAAGTCTACTCCTAAGTTTAAGGAGTTTTCAGAGTTGCACCCACTCTCGAGTAAGTATATTAGATGCATTAACCCCAAATCTATTATCTATCTATCCATCTATCTATAGATTTATCACATCTATTATTCATCAGTCTCTTGATAATGGAAGTTAAATAGAAGTTCTTCAACCTATGGGTCTCTGGAGCTTCTTTAGGATACACTGATTTTATTCTGTTTTTATATGGGACAAAAAGCGAGCATTTTTTCAGGCAAATTCTGTATCCATTTTGCTCTGTGTGTGTTTGAGTGAGTAGACCACATAGGACAGAAATGCATCGGCTTTGCTTAATACCTTAGTACTGCTCAACTCTGAACTGGAATATCTGGGATCTTGAAAATAAAAGGAGATTGCATGTGATTTGGGGGAATATGGGAATATGGCAAACTGTGCACAGTTTTATAGTTCCAGTTCTTCCTCTGTGTCCCCGTTAAGGTTGGCCAGTTGGAACCTACCAAATCAGCCACAGTTTTAAGTCCAGTAGCCTAACCCTGGAGGCTGTGTCAGAAGATGTAGATTATATATTCCATGATGGTCCTGCAGGGTGTGACTTGCCCATTTCTGGTACAAAGTGTCATGTGAACCAAACCAATCATAGCTTACTCAACACACCTCCCTTACATCCTTCCTGTGGATTGTTTCTAAAGATGAAAAAGCAGAATATTTATTTTAAAAAATTAAAATGTTTGAATCCTCTGGTCTTGGTTGTATTAAACATCCTGTGTGTGTGAGGAGGGAGACAACTGTCCAGAAACAGAACTTAGGCCTCAGTTTTGACATGATAGCCAACCTCAAAGCTTCTGAAAGCAATGCCCTCTTTTCCCTTTATCCCCTAATTCTTCCTTGAATCATGTGATATAATTAACTGTGGATAGGATGAATTAGAAAGAAATTGGAGCAAGAGGGCTCAGATGCTGAAGTCCCCAGTGTTTGTTTAGATAACACCAGCCATTGCTTTGATATTCTTAGGTCCTCATATAACTATGAATTCTTGTACTTCCATTTTTTTTCCAAATTATCACCTTATAACTGCGACATTTTATGGGGAATTACTGCCACAATATTGGTTCAGTCTGCTTTCATGGTCTGTTGGCTACAGTCTATTGAACCAGACTCTTAATTTTATTTGACAAAAGATAGGATGAGAAGAGACATTTGGTCCTGGAGAACGGCAAAAATAAGAAGTCATACTGACAAGGGTGAGAGATCTCAAAAATACCATGGAAGTCTTGAATGAATAGCATTAATGAATGCTATTATTTGAATGGCATTCAGATAATCTTTCCATCCACAAGAGGTCCAGCATCATGTTTTGCTCTTTGTGGGGCTATCTTTGAAGACAACCTGGAAGCACTATGAGGTGTAGTGCTGGCTTATTTGAGGGACTGCCTCCTTCAACATGATGCTTCCCATCCTGTGAGGTCACCAGGAGAGAGGCTGCTTAAGGTCTCCATCTACTGTGAGGTGAGGGGAACCTGGACCTGGGGCAGGCTTTCCCCATGCAGGGCCTGATGCTGTGAAGGTGTGCATGTTCCCTTTGTTGTTGGCCTTTTATAAGTCCATCAAGCCCATTTTATTTAGGCAGGTTTCTGGAGGGTGATGGTAACTTGGGTGGACTTTGGATGATTGGTTTAGTTTGCCACTGGCTCCAGCAGTATCTCAGGGGTGGTTGTTAATATTGAATAATCTTTGTGGATTAGGCCTCAGTTAATTACATTAGAAAATTAAGTTTTGTTCTTTCATTCAAAGGAAATAAATAAATAAAATTAATACCTTGGAGCAGGAACTGCTTATAAGCTCCATCTATGTCTTGGTAAAAGCTCCAGTAAAGAATATACATCAAGTATTTTTGTACTTTTTTCATCAGATGATAGATCAGGAGTAGAACTCAGAATCTCACTTTTTTTGTGGTTTTTAATGCCATTTTTAAATTGCACCATTAGACTGTGGTAGTGCAATTATAATATTTTGTAGAGATGAGACACAATGAATCTGTTTTATGTGTCAGAATTTTTTGCTTTGCACTGGAGTATGTTTTTGAAGTACTGTAAAATCATACTTTATTCCCATGGAAATGTTCCCAAGGAATAATAAATCCAGATTATTTTTATGATCTGATACAGTTTATTAACAGTGTAATTAGGTATGTAAATGATTCAATATAGATAGTTCTGGTGTTGCAATATTACAATGCATTCAGATTTTTAAAAGACGTTTTCCAATATAGACCAAGCAATTGATCCTAAATCTCTTCTTTTTATAAAAAACTTCACTCTTCTTACAGTCAAAAAGGTTATTAGCTCAAACGGTCACCTAACAAAATTACATTTGTGGATCATTGCTCTTCCTTTATCTTTCCATCAAAATATTTGTGCTATTACAAGTTTCTAATACTGTATTAAGGTAGAGACCGAAGTGCCAATCACTTAATTTCCCCTTTATTGCAAGTGAATGAAACAATTTCTCTATTCTCCATTAACTGACAAATATGAATTTGGCCAATTTCAGGAGAAGCGTCTCCTACAAATGCATATGTGTCCTGTTACAACACGGGTCCTTCTCAGGCAGAGGGGCAACCCCATAGTTTTCCCAGCAGTGGGTCTTTTCCATTAATGAAGGGAGCTGCTCCATAGTCATTTATCAGCACCTAAAATTATTACCTGCTTGAAATCAGTTGAAGTGGAGTAGGCTGATTTGGAGCAAAGGAGGGTTCCTCTCATTCAGGTAAGTGGAGCTATTTCTCCAGTTGAGGGGTGCTCGCAAGGCACGGTCAGAAAATCAAGAGAACAGCCACAATGGTGCAATTGACGCTCCGACTGTTTTTTATGCATGACATAGTGGAGGGCACTGCTCCAGTTCCTTGAAACAGAATAGAAGGAAAGTATAATGATTTCTTCCTTGCCCCTTTGTCACCCTATATGTGGGCCTGGTTTGTCTCACTTGGTTTGTCACCACTGTATAAACCATTGTTTCTCAACCTCAGCAACTTTAAGATGTGTGGACTTCAACTCCCAGAATTCCCCAGCCAGCATGCTTAAAGTTGCTGAGGTTGAGAAACAGTGGTAAAAGCCCCCTTCGGTGTCTCTGTTTGAGTCAGTCTCTGCTGGCTGTTTTTTGCTGACATTCCTCTGTCTCTGCCAGCATCCTTCCCTGAGAGAGAAATACCAAGAAGTTAAAAGTGGGACCACCCCCAAATTGTTATTGCACAACTGTGGCAATCGATTGGTAAGTCGCCAACCCACCAATGATTGCGGGCCCCAAACTTTTGAAAATTGCCAATTACGCCTGCAAGCTCAAAAGGCTGTCTTTCTCTGCTCTGTGAAATATGAAATGTTTCTATGAAATCCCAACTCTGAACTTACTGTTACTTTTTGTCTCCTAGAAAAGAATTTATGTCTTTCGTAACAGGCCTCCTGGGAATAGAATATATCTGTTATAATGCTGCTTGCCAATTTTCTCCTGCAATAGATATTTGCTTTTTTCTTCTCTCAGCAGATTCCACTAGCTTCTTGGTTACCAGTATAAAGTAACCAGTCTTCTACGTTTCTGAATTTTTAAAAAGATTTTCCACCTATTGGAAGAAACTAAGAATTCTCGATTAGGAATTAAATTTATTATTACTTGGGTAATTAATGTATTAATATGGTTAGAGAGGAGTGAAGGTAATATCATTATGTGATTTGTCTTTTAGTATATTGCTGTATCAATTTGTTTCACTCCGTTATTATTCTTTTAAATTTGCTGGTCGTTGACCAAATAAATATCTACCCACCTCGCTTTAGGAGGAAATAGTCTGAGAGGTTAAGATTAGGCGTCTCTGAGGTTTATTCTGTAGAATTTGTCCTTTTCCAGAAAAGGGGGAAAAAACTATGTGCAACTCAGAGGACACGTTGCGACCTGTAGAACTTAGGAGAGCCACCTCACCGTTACACAATTCTCTGTCTAACCCTTCTAGAATGTTAAAAACAATGGGCTTTAGTTGCTGGTTCTGAAGATTCGCCAGGCTTGAAACCCTAGCTAGTTTCATGCCATGTGCTAACATTTTCAGCCACAATGGCTAAGGAGCTGCTAAGCTTTGTTCTATGAAAATAATGTTATTGGCAGTAGATCCAAAACAAGTAAGACCCTGTATTTTAAAAATTTTGCCTGCTTTCTTGAGCTACTGTTAATGATGTCTTTTCTGTGTGATCAGATGTGGGCAAAGCCATACCCTGGGCAAGGAGTAAGATTCCTTGACAGTTCTAGTTCAAAATAGTGGTCTTAGCAGAAACATGTTACCCTGTTATCTGCTGGTTAGAAAAAGATTGCCCACCTTCGTAATGTGCTTGCCGGGCTCAGTATGTTCAACCGGCTGGCTGCATCTCCTCCAATTTATATCACAGAGTCATAGGTTTGGAAGGGACCTTGGAGGTCTTCTAGTCCAACCCCCTGCCCAAGGCAGGAATCCTCATACATCTCAGACAAATGGTTGTCCAATCTTTTCTTGAAAACCTCCAGTGATGGAGCACCCACGACTCCAGGAGGCAAGCTGTTCCACTGCTTAAGTTCTCACTGTCAAGAAATTCCTCCTTATTTCCAGGTTGGAAATAAAAATATTACTAAAAACTGTTTATTTGGTAATCTTTAACTGGGCCAAACAGTGCTTCATAGGCCAACCATTTTTGAACCAAGGTCCCTCAAGTGGGCTAACTTCCAGAATGCATCCAAAATCCAGGACCCATGACTCCCGTGGGATTGAAATTTGGCAAATTTTATAAAACATTTTATGACATAAAAATTATCATAAAACATTTTATGACATAATACATAATGTCATAAAGCATTTCCTGTGGTCAACTCCTGATGTGCTTGTTTGACTGCTATGCAGTTCAGCATGGGTTACCTTCAAGGCAGGTGTATCTCTGAAGGTCTCCCTGGATTTTTAAGAACTTTTCCTGTACATTAGAAGCTCTGCCATTGTTGAAGGCATTGAGGAATCTGGTAAGGAAATATCTCAGAAACGATGACCCGGTGGGTCACAAGTTGTCTAGTTGCTTTTAATTTTCTGCTCACAGATGTTTTGTGAAATGCCTAGAGCTGCTGCTGCAAGAGAAAAAGAGGACGAATCCTATGTATTTATTCACTGTAAGGCTTGCCATTGGCAGCCGCTGTTTTCTGAAGTTGGGAAATTCCTGTGGGCAATTTTCAGTTTACTTGGCACCCAGCACACTCCCAGTCAGACGCTTGATCCAGATCAGAGTAAGCACACACCCCACTCAGTCCAGCTAGCAAAATATTTATTTATTTATTTATTTAGCAACAGCAAAAACTTTGAACTGGCCAAACAGGGAGAGAGAAACCAGAACAGGCAGGAATTTACAATATCTATATGTCCATATCAAAAGCTACACATTTTTCCAGAGCCACTGGAAACAACAGTATGGACAATTAGGATGGACAGTCACAGCTGAAAGCAACTAAGCTTCATGCTTTGCTTGTCAAATAAGTTTTGTTGGGCAAGTGGCCTTCAAGAATAAAAGAAGTGTTTTAGAGGTTTAGGATAACTTTACACAAAAACGAATGTTCAGTGATTTGGATCTACATACTGCGATTTCAAGATGATTGGGGATTTCAGCATTGGAGGGGAAGGGATATTCTTCACTCTGTTAAGATCAGTCCTTACTAGCTAACCTTGTACTGCATCTGTCTATGAGCAAAACTTCTTGAGAAAAACCCTAGAGCAGGTAGCCCCAGGGGAGAATGAACAAGTTTGGTGGCCACAGAATATGTCTGACTTTTTGGTGGGTTATTTAAGAAAGGATGGAACAGATGAGGATGGCATCGCTGACACTAAAAAGAAACACTCCCCTCCACATGACATCTTTTCAGTCTCCTTTTTTTCTTTCTATAAACTTAAAGGTAGTAACATCCTGCAAGAGTGATAATCCAGATATGCTGATCTTTATATCCATTTTAAGTACAGGGGAGTTGATTGGCAGAGTTTTAACCATTTGATGGGTCTCTGAAAGTATTGAAGGAGTCTTCCCTTAAAGGAAACATGTCCATGCTTGGAGTGAAGACTTCTGCTCTTGGCCTTTCTTGATCTTCATTGTCCTGTAATTCTGTGCAGAGCTTGAAGAACAAACTTGCTTTCTAGTGTGTGAAGCTTATATTTTTATCTCTTTGGGTCATCCAATGCAATAGCTTTCCTGCATGGGAAAGTTAAATGTTTTTAAACATAAGAAGTGACTTAATCTCTTCATACAAATTAAGTCTCTGTTAAGGCAAATAGATATTTGCAGTTGGAAGTAAAGTATAATGGCTTGTACATTGGTAGTTGTCCAGTTCAAGCCACAATGATGTAACACGCATGACATCATAGCACCAGTGGTGCATATTACATAATTTGCATCATTTGTCCAATGACATCATGGCATACATGACATCACTTTCCCCACCCCACTGCCTGCAGACACCTCAGTGCACCCTGGCTGCTCACAGGTCAAATTTTAGAAGGAAGTTCCACTGATCTCAATTATTATTATTAATATTATTTATTGATTAGCCAATAGGCTGTATCAGAATCCAAAATATAACATACAGAACAATAATAAGACAATGTGTTACAAAATAGAGTAAAAGGCATGAGTAAAAGAAAATGCAAAATCATATTTCGGTCTCACCCCTACAATTTACCCCAATCAGATCCACATACGCAGTTCTCAACTGTACTGTTTTGTTCAAATAAAGAACTGTATTATATGTAATTTTGGGGTTCTGATCACACATGAAATATGTTGTTTTAATTTAAGGATAGGCTGTTCATCTAACAGGCAGGCCAAGATATTGATCTCTCTCATTCAGTTGACATTCAAATAATATATTGCTATGTCTACTATGGTATGGATAGTACCCAGCTTGCTGGGGAAGGTGATGACTGGGGAAGGCAATTGCAAACCACCCTGCTATAGTCTGCCAAGAAAACTTCGCGAAAGCGGTGTCCCCCCAAAGGGTCAGACATGACTTGATGCTTGCACAGGGGACCTTTCACCTTTCACATGTCCTCTACAGTATCTCTGGGGCTCCACAAATACGTTTGTCATAAGGAACTTGGTTAAACCTTTCATATTTAACCATTGAGTCCAGCTGCTCAGATCTCGCTTGAATAAATACCCCCCTAAGATGCTTGGGCATTTCTGTGTTTAAATATTTTGCAATTTGGAAGGTGCGTTTATAGTGGATCATTCATTTCAGTGTGCCATTGATCTCAGTATACGGGGGGAAGGTTAAAATTTAGGGTTGGAGTATAATTGTTTATTCATTCATTTATTTAAAAAATTTAGAGACCACCTCACTCTGGGCAGTTTACACTTTAAAAAGCAAGAACAGATGATATGCCTCCTGAAAGAAAAAAACCAAACTTAATCAACAGAAGTCTTACAAAGATTCACCAGCCATCCTCCCTCAAGGCCAGGGAGAGTAGCCAAGTTTTCATTGCCTTTTGGAACACCATTAGGGTGGGAGCCATCTGGGTCTCTGGGTCCAGAACACAAATACTGTGACACAGAGGCTCTTTTCCAACTCTTAGTTGGAGTTAGCCAACTCTTTGAGTTGGCCAACATCAAATTACATTCCTCTAGTTTAATGTTGAATTCTGGTTGGTCTCTACATGTTTAATTAGAAAATTATTTTTTTAAAACATGTTAAGAGGATTTATATGAGGACATAACATTAGGCAACTTTTGGGCACACCTGACTTTTTAAAGACATTCCAAGGACACAAACGTTTGTGAGATGCAGGTAGTCATGATGGTACAGCCAGTGATAAAAAGTTGGAAGTGCTTTCCCTGTATGTTCCCCAAAGAGAAAAGAGAGGGACTAATGGGGTACGATGACAGGGATAGAGAGTGGGTCAAGAAGAGGTATACAAAGTGGGAGACAGACAAGTGGGAGACAGACAAGATGGCAAAGGTGGCAAGAGAAGGCAGCAGGTCAACCAACTTGACAAATGAATCTAATAGACTTCAGCAGGGAGGAAAAGACTTCCCCAGCCCAAAATGAATTTGCAGGTGATTTAGGCCAAAGGCATGGATGTTTGCAAGAAGGGGGCAAGGGTCAGAATGTGCACCGCAATGCAAACACTGCCCCTTACACACCTCTGTGCAAAATCACAGTGCAAGTAGGGAAGGGCAGAGCTGGTGTCATGCCATCTGTGAGGTTTTTGATTTTAAGGCCTACTTTTAGAAACTCACAGCACAAGCCACGATGGATATGCGAAGTTCTTTATTAGGTCTTTATCTCAGTCTGTCAACCCACAACTGGCCCCACTTCCGCCTCCCTTCTTAAGCCTCCCACCTTTTCTTTGTTCTACCCCTTCCTCTGCGTTGACAGCTTGTGTGATGGTGGCTTCGCAGTCTCTCAGTTGTGAGTGGGGTTGTTGCTAGCTGCTCTCTTCTCATCCCTTGCCCCTCCATTGTTTCTCCTCTATCTTTCATTCCCCTTGATGTGTAAGGTTGGAGCACCCAGTCGCAATTAGCTATTGCTTCTGGGTTCTCCATTCTTACACCATCACAGGACACACTTCCTTGTTACTGTGGCTGGGAATGGATACCAGTGGGGAAAGAAAGGTTTTGCACCCAGTGAAAGCCTAGAGAACAAATGAATCTGTAGATGTTTATTCAGAAAAACATACCGCCTACAAAAAAATTAGTTGATGTGGGAGGAATGACACCTGAAGGGAATCCTTGACAGGGAATATCCATCTCTCTCTTTCCAGCCAATTTTTGATGTGGGAGCCTTTCCCCTAAATGTGAAATGAATGGAGATTTTGCTTTATTCACTTGGAAATTGCCTGGAATATGCCAGTCTTGGAAGCGCAGGGGCTAAACATCCCCCCCCCCATAATATGTTTGCTTAAACTGCTCTGGTTATGAAGGACAGTTCTAACTATTATCTTGAAGTTTTGTGTTTTGCTAAGAGAAGACTGGGCTTAAGTACGGCTGCAGTAGTTTATACACGTGCCAACATTTTTGTATTGTTTCATGTTGAGGGAGCTATTTTTCATTTGAAATCTACGCTTTCAATTTGCTAAAGTGAATTGTTTGGTAGGTAACTTGAGTTTGCCTGAATAATGAGGAGTTTCATTTTGGATAGGAAATGAAACATTGATAGATTAATTAAACAAAGGAAATTGTAGTTGTACCTTTCACCAAAGAATGACATGCTTCTTTGTAACTGAAGCATTACAGTCAATATATACAGCTGTGACTGAAAAGTTTTTCTAGAGTACCTTCTAAGGCAAAGGCCTTCAAAGGTAGCTATGAAGTAAAATCTATTATTATTATTATTATTATTATTTCATGGTGTGGTCTAAATATTCTTACCTAGATATTATTATCATGCACAGGCTTATGCCATGTTTATTTCATAAATATGTCTTATAGTACACGTTTCTATCTGAATTATAAACAGTGAATATGTCCACATCACTAAACAATTACTTTTCTGCACCATCTCTTGCACTGAGTTCAGGGGCGGTGTGTTTGTGTATTAAAAAAAAAAATCAAGATAGCAGCTGTGACCAAGTGATCAAAACCTCACCACTTTTTTACACGTGTCACATGAGCAACACACATTTTTTAAAAAGGCAGGGCTTCAGTTGCACAGTCATAGCCACCAGCTTGGTGTTTTTGACCTCCCATTTTGTTATGGAAATTGCAGGTGAGGAAGGAGGGGGGCACCTTCCAGGGGGAAAAACGCACTCACAGTGTAGAAGAACTTGGGCACCCAGCCAAGAAGGTGTGGCAGGACCCCCCTTAGAGTTTCTGGAGTTTTTCCCCTGGAAGGTGCCCCCTCCTTCCTCTCCTGCAATCTCCATAACACCTTTGGACACTCCTGTTGATAGTATACCCAAAATTACAAAGAAAGAGAGATGCAAACAGCTTAGGCATGTACTACCTAAGAAAATGTATATTGGTCACTACTCCCAGAGAAAAGGAGAAAAATGAAATGGAAAAAATGAAAAAGCCAACTTTGTAGAAGAAAAATGTGTTATTTAGACAGAAACATTGTCATACGGTCTCAGTATTGGGGGAAAAGCAGCACAGATGAATGGTGAATTCTGAATATAGATTTTGAACTCTACTGTAAAAATTATCATTCTGTAGTAATTCAGCCTGGGTTACCTAAAATACCCGGAGTGCACATTTTAAGAAAATAAAACCATTATTAAAGAGCATTTCATTCCAAACAGAAACTATTTCAGCAAATAGTTTTTTTTGAGGTTCTGTAAAATTCTCAGTTCTTCTTTTGAAAAATATGGGTGGAAAAACAGGGGAGAGATATATAGTTGACCACCCAGTCCTTTGTATATCTAGTTTTTAAATTGTATGTAAAACTCCTTTGAGAAAAGTGCACCATCCTTGTTTTCTCCAGACAACAGTGATATTAATCTTTATATATTGCCTTCAGGGATGGGTAGGAATAGCATGTTGTTAGGATAGGCTCTGAGATCTAAGATTGTTCATGAATCGTTTTAGAGAATGCACCATGGATTTATGCTGCGAGCTGGAGTTGAGCCACCCTGCCTTGTAAGCAAGATCCTTCATTAGTTGAACAGCAACCTTGTTGTTCCTTAATTGCTTTTGCAAAACTCGATAAAGTGGTGGCTTGTGCTCCATTCTCTGTTCTCTGTGCTTCTGAAAGTGGTATAATTAGGCACCAAGGTGTCTGTTCCACCTCTTAGCAAACAGGGAAAGTGTACAAAAGCCCAGATATAAAAGTGAAGTGGTTGAACTGAATTTTGCTCCCCATGGTTATGCTGGGTTGGAAACAGAATGAGTATGAAACTTGGCCCTCTCCCAAAGCAGAGCTGAGTGATTACCCCAAGAAGCTAATGCCAATGTCCTGTTGGAAGACAAAGTAATCTGCACATTGTAGCTTATTTGTATCTCCTAAGCTAATTTTCTGTCCCATTGCTCTTGATGAAATAATATGAATAATACACAGTTACCAATTATCTGGGACAAGTGAACCAATATGCAATTCCATGGCATGAATGGCATATCTTGCCTTTTGCCACTGGCAGCAAAAGGTCTCTGCTGTTCCCCTTCCTTTCCAACTCTTGGGCTTTTCCTGGTGTCCCTTTTTCCATTTTCTTTTCTTTGAAAGCTAGGATCCATTCTGGGCAGCTGGACCAAGGGTGAGGATTCATTTCCACAGTACCTAACCAGAAGCTATACCTAAGCTTGCACAGGTGAACAAGGCACCATACTCATTGTGGGTTTGTCCTACGAAAGTGTCAGTCTTGCTCACATTTGGGGTCTATTGAGTGTGGTGAGAATGAGATCTTGGTTAACAAGATCTTGCTTTTTTTTTCTCTAGCAGGATCCCTAGGCACAGTGGTACTGAGTCTCTCAACAGCAGCTCTTGCTTAATGCTGATTCATGGATTTGAATGACCAGCTATAAGCTTGCATGGTTTTTCCTTGCAGAATGCTCACCAGCTCAACTTCACAACTTTTCATGATATCATCCTATCCACAGTTACCTACAAAGATGGGATATCTTATTCTGTGCCTATGACTACAGTGAACTGTGCAGGCATCACGGCAACTATGGAATGGAATATATCATATTATCTGCTTATGTGGGATAAAGTAGAGAGAATATGTTTTTGTGCTGCAGTAGGGAGATTTACCATGATTTAAAATTAGAAAAAATCTGGGTAAATTAGTGGAATGGCATTGATCAGTGCCGGCTGGGGAATTCTGCGAGTTGAAGTCCACACATCTTAAAGTTGCTGAGGTTGATCAACCAGAACCTGCATCTGAATATAAAGTCCCTTCCTAGGTACTACTGCTTTCCTTTCCTTAATGGCTCATCACAGTAACATCATCTTCTCCTACCAAGGTTGAATTAGTAGGCACAGTCCAGTCCAGGCATGGATCTGGAGAGCAGACTGACTCTCCACTGAAGGCCAAAGAAAGACTCCACCACCATCTCTGAGGTAGATAAACAGGAGTAGTAACTGTAGACACTCTGGTGCAGAATTCTGGGATTGTAAAGGTCTACTAGTCCAATGTCCTGCATTACACAGACTCTCCTGTCCTCTTCCATGCTTCACAGAGAATGTTTCACCGGCATCTCTTTCACCCTGTGGGAAGGCAGTGATTTTGTGTTCACAAACAGGGCTCCTTGCAGGTCCTGTAGAGAAGCACAATGCTAAATTGTCCACAGCATTGAGATAAAGTGCTTGGCTGTAATAGAGCACAGCAGCTCCATGGGGAAGGCTAGCTGATAGCATTCACAGACCAGCTTCTCCCAAGTTGTTCCAACATCACTTACAAAATAGGAAACAAAATCCTTCCCATTCTGGTGAAAGATGAGGAGGAAAAGAGAGTGCCTGGGGTGCCAGCCATTTTGCCATTCCTCCTCACTGTTGGAAGAAGCAGCTGTGCTTCTTAATTAGCATCTTATCTAGGCAGATTGACCCAGTAGTCTTCCACTGATAAGCCGTATCCTCAAGTCAAAAACAGAATCAGAATCTGCTGAAAATTCTCTTGGGTGAAGACTTTGATTTTTTTCCCCAACATTTTCAAAGAGCGGTGCTTGTAAAGAATCCACCTTACAGCTGTACTTATATATGAAGATCCCCAGACCTTTTGTTAGGTAAGACATATCTAACACACAAAGACACACAAAATGTTGTGGAAGAAAAGAAGCTGATTTGATGGTGAAGCAGAGGGAGCCAAAGAAGCACAAAAGATGAAAGTGAAGTTACACCAAAGCAGTGGTGTTATGTGTGTTTTATGTGTATATACATGTCTGTTGTGACATCACACACTCGTACAGCAGGAGTGGAGCTTATGATACAACACTCATTCATCATTTTGACAAAAGCACTGAATCTTGTGGTTTGCATCATCAATCTCTTTAGATGGAAGTTGAAAGGAGATTCCAGTCATTCAGATTAGAACAGATGCTCTGTCAGTTTCATATTCCATATTGTACTCTGCAGAGGTGAGCAACAATGGTTGTTTCTTCCATTTAAAAAATGTAGGTAAAATTCAGTTATGACTAAGGGCTAATAGAAAATTTTCTTGCAAGATCATTTTTAGCTTGCTGTTAAGCTGAAAAAAAGGTAACAGAAACTATTACAAGAAAGCTTAAAATTATTCTGAAACAAATCCCCCCCAAAATTCTCTGTTGTTATGGTATACTAATATTAATCTGAATCAGCTGTTTCTAGTTGTTTCAAACAGTTAATTTCTGAATTTAGCAATTGATGTTAGTTTGTTCCCCTACATTTAATCACTGGATGTTTTCAGTTAAAAAAAAAAAGGCAACTTGAAATGGATCCTTTCTTGACATGGGCTTGCAACAACTCAACTGAATTCTGTAACTTTTTCTTGCGTAGGACTCCCCCCCTGATTTGCTGAATCCTTCTGAGAACATGGCAGAGCGGCTGTGGGGAGCACAATATTGTTGGCAGTGGCTGAAATCTGCCATATGCAAGCAGAACAGCATTAGACCTGGAGCTCCAAGTTGTGACACTCTGCTGCCCCCTGAAAAATCTAAGAAACACAGGGTAGTTATACCTTGGCCGACACATTTTAAAGAAGAATATAAAAAAGTATCCAACCTTTATATGAGCAACAAAATACGGACTACAAAATACCGGTTTTGGTCCTTTATTCCTAGGAATCTCTTTGAACAGTTTCACAGGTTATTCATTTATTTACTTATTAGTGTTATCTACTGCTGGTATATCAATGACCAACTTCACCATAATACTGTAATTGTACAGTGGTATGAAATTGTATATTATTAAGGTTGCGTTAACACTTTGTATGCAAAAGGAAACATGTGATTTGGAGCCCACATCAGTATGCACACAGCACTTGGGAGCGATATCTTAAAATGTGTTTTTTCCCGGGATTGTATGATAGCTACAGAGAGCAGCTGTGTGAGTCCAGGAAAAGATGCAGCTGTTTTAAAGAGTCGCTGACAGTTACTTCACAGTTTCCCTTTCAAAACTGAAGCACTGCACAGTCCAACTGATTATATAATCATCTTCTGGTTATATTCCAGAAGGAAACATGTTAATCCATTGCTTCAAAGCAGCAAGCTTCAATCACATGGTTGTTCCTTCCATCTTGATTTCTTTGACCCCCTGCCCCTCCCTCCACAGACATCCCTGTAGTTCATACTGTATATCCCAAATGATGGAGTCAGGGGTCACCAATCTCCAGCAGATTTTAAAAATTGCTGAAATCTCATGAACAAGAAATCTCAAGAGATATGGAGCAAGACACTGTGATCTTGCACGATTTGGGAAATGGGATTGCTAAAAGTTTGTGAGTTTTGGTATATCACAAGATTTCTGATATTTGAAATATTTTTGCTATCCCAGAAATTCACTTGAAAGCACCCACAAATGTTATTGACCTGTGACTTAGGATCTTATGTACAAAGGTGTATCTTTGAACTATAATTTTAAATAGAATAACCTCAAAAAAGAGAAAAAATCTGGATATTTGAAAGTGCACAGGTTGTATAAACGGACTATAGTTTGTGAAATATATAATGTTGTTTTGATTAGACTGGACACATTTTCTGATCTTAGTAATGTCACAAAATCTTTTCAATTGCAATGCTCTAACTTATCTGCCCACAGTTTTTTTAAATTAATCTTTTTACATGAGCACAACCTTATGTGACTTCCATGGCTCTTACTGTACTGTTAACCAAGTGAAGAAATGTAATTCTACCATTTAGCCCACTCTTTTAAACAAAAATGTAAAGTTAGTTGCCATTTGCCTAAGTGAGAAATATGTAGCTTTAACGGTTGCTTACATACTAATATTCATGTCTTGTGTGTGTGTGTGTATTTTGTTTTATTTCAGAGCTGCCAATTTGTATTTCTTATTTATAGTTCTGCTTAACTGGGTTCCAGTGGTGGAAGCCTTTAGAAAAGAAATCACAATGATTCCACTGTGTGTGGTTCTCACCATTATTGCAGTGAAAGATGGCGTGGAGGATTACACAAAGTACAAATTAGATAAAAAGATAAACAACTTAGTCACCAGAGCATATTCCAGGTAAGGAACAACCTTCCCATGGTATATGCCAAATGCAACATACTAAGACCTCAATTTAACAGGTCCCCATTTAATGAACTTTGGATGCAATGGAGGGCTCCCTTTCAAATTAATGGACAAATCCATTGCATCGTAAACAATCCAGATGAGACAGTTTGTTGTTGTTTATTTGTTCAGTTGCTTCCGACTCTTCGTGACTTCATGGACCAGCCCACGCCAGAGCTTCCTGTTGGTCGTCAACACCCCCAGCTCCCCCAGGGACAAGTCCATCACCTCTAGAATATCATCCATCCACCTTGCCCTTGGTCGGCCCCTCTTCCTTTTGCCCTCCACTCTCCCTAGCATCAGCATCTTCTCCAGGGTGTCCTGTCTTCTAATTATGTGGCCAGAGTACTTCAGTTTTGCCTTTAATATCATTCCCTCAAGTGAGCAGTCTGGCTTTATTTCCTGGAGTATGGACTGGTTTGACCTTCTTGCAGTCCAAGGCACTCTCAGAATTTTCCTCCAACACCACAGTTCAAAAGCATCGATCTTCCTTCTCTCAGCCTTCCTTAAGGTCCAGCTCTTGCAGCCATATGTTACTACTGGGAATACCATTGCTTTAACTATGAGGATGAGACAGTTAAATATATATTATTTTTACCTTAACTTTACAACATCTGCAGCGATTTGTGCCATTTGTTTAATGACATCCTTATGCAAATAATGGCATTTTTATGCAGTTGACATACAGTACATTGATGCAAACGATGTCCTTTGGGATTTAATGGATATCCAGGATTAACATATATCCTCCCCTACTTTAGTCCACTAAATTGAGTTTTTGCTATAATTAAGTTTGTTTTATTGTCAGATCACCAAATAATTCTTGGAACCAACCAATATGCCTCTAACCCAGTGTTTCTCAACCTTGGCCACTTGAAGATGTGTGAATTCCCCAGCCAGCAACTGGGGAATTCTGGGAGTTGAAGTCCACACATCTTCAAGTGGCCAAGGTTGAGAAACACTGCTCTAGCCAAATCTGACAGTTTTTTGTCCCTTCAATTTCTGTTTTTGTGGGAAAATGTCAGCTTCAGGGTTTCCTGGAAATTGAGATCTAGATTTCCCTTCCCCTGCTGCCCTCTGAAGTCACCCACAGATAGTGTTCATTTGGTTCAGGAGCAGGTGGGGATGACAGGATGGAGATTCTTTCCAGAATTCTAACAATTTACAAGATCTGAATAAGGTTCACTTTTCCTGTAGGCTCTGGTATGCAATAATCCCACAATGGATTATCATAGCTCATTACATATGGAGGTGTTTGAGGAAAACCTTGAAAAAATGCTACATTACGGAGCCTGCTGCTCAAAGACCATCATAAAATTTACCTACCTGCATTAGGGATAGATCTTATGGCTGTGTGATACTAATTTCTTGTCAGTTGCGCTTGTTTCTAGCCTGTTTCCCAACCCAATTCAAAGAGGTAACATTTTAAAACCCTAGTTGGAGCTGGAGAGGGTAAAGAGCAGCCTGGCCTCTACCTTACTGCCTGGATATTTTTAATAGTTTGTGGAAGTCCTTCTCCGAATACCCTGCCAAGTGAAATTAGATGGATGTTTATAGGATTTCCAGTTACAAGCATGTTATAACTTATTTCTTTTTAAGAGTTGGGCAAAATAATCATTTCTCCTCCCAAGAAATGTTATACTGTGTTGAAATAGTGGTTTCACAACCAGAGCTTGCCATCATTTCAGATCAGTAGTTACCTCCTAATAAAACCTTAAGGCATTTGTTGGGTTATTTTTGCACAACAGTGTTTTATTCTTTTTGTTTTTTTCTGATTTTTGGTGCTACCTTACATAGCTGTGTTAACCTTTTCTTCAGGTACACTGTCCTCACGCAGGGTTTATGCTCATTTTAAGGTCTCACACAGCCATATTGTTTCTTGTGGCTGCCCTTGATCTGTCTGTCCATAACATAAAGATTTTTTTTAAAAAAAAGATTTTTAAAGATTTTTTTAATCCTGCCTTTATTATTTTTATAAATAACTCAAGGCAGTGGACATACCTAATCATCCTCCTCCTATTTTCCCCACAACAACAACCCTGTGAGGTGAGCTGGGCTGAGAGAGAGGGACTGGCCCAAAGTCACCCAGCCAGCTCTCAGCCCTAAGGCAGAACTCGCCTGGTTTCTAGCCTGGTGCCTTAACCACTCCTTAATGCCTTCTAAACCACAGTCTGGATAGAGCCTCTATCCAGCACATAGGAATGAACCATCCATTCAAATCTAGCCTTGGAAGAAAAATGGTCTTTATTAGGTATTTTCAATCTTGCTTAATATTCATGAGGTTCCTCAAGCATGATGTTTGTTGAGATTGTTCCCATGCTTGATTTTATCGATGTTAACTATTGCATGGTGGTTGTTACAGTTTGTGGCTGGTCCTTGACAGAGTGACTCTGACTGAAGATTACACATATGAGCTAGTAGACTCTGTTCTCTCATTCACCTTTTGAATAAGTACCAAGATTCCACCTTAAACACAACCTTTTTTGATTCTAGTCCATTTAGATGTCTGTTACTCTTCTCATCCTAGATATCCTGTCTCCATTAAAGATAAACACTTCACCATTTTTTACACTATTTTTTTATTCCTGCCTTCCAAATCAGATTTCCTGCAGCCAGCTCCTGTTTCAACAGGAGCAATTATGTTGTACCTTCCACTGTATGTTCACACAAGGATGTCATATTAAACTGTGAAATTCTATTTCAAAAATCTTGTAATCTGTTAAAACTTCAGATAAATGCAATCTTTACAAATAATGCTTTTTTGTTATTCTTGGGCTGATGCTGTGTTGGCTTTATTATACATCCATTTTATTTTAAATTGTTTTTACTCCTGGGTAATATACCTAAAGTTTCAAGGCCCAGTACAAAAAATGAATATCTATATAAAACAAGTCAGCATAAAAACACCCTCCACATTTCCCTTCCCTTCCCAGTTTTTCTTTTATTCCTTGTGTTTGCTGTACATTGAAACCACAATTGCATCTTGGGAGGTGAATTTAGATGTGCAGTACTGATCGTATGTAAATTGAATTTCAATATTTTTAGATTAAACTCTGAATTGGACTGTGAACTCATTATACTTTTTAGGACATGTGCAATGTTTAAAAGTGGCAATTACAGTTTAATGCTATTATTTAAGGATGTAAGAGGTGGTCCTGGCGGATGTTAATACAGCTTCCACTGTGTTTTGTACTTATAGTGCTATATTGATTTTGCACATTGATTTTTATGTCCTCTTAGAAAACCAAGGATAACTATCTGGAAAAGGAAGTACAGCTGATTTGTATTTAATATTTTAGATGGTGTAATTCTCTTTGTTGTCCTCTATTTTTAATTCCTTTACATACTGTAAAGTGAATGAACACATTGCCACGAGAGAAAGCATACATGTTACTTGTCCTCAGTAATTCTTCCTTTTAACCCTTCTACATTTACTATTTTGTACTTGTTATGCTGTGTTTCTAACTCTTGTTAGATGCCCAGAATCACGGTGATGAGATGGGTGGCCATATAAACTGAAATAAATAAAAATAAATTCATTGGGAACCTTCTGTAGCTGAGACTATAAGCTTGACTCCTGATTTTGCCTTTAGAACGAATGGAATAGCCCTGGAACAAGGGACATCTACAGAGGGGAAGGTGGATTTGTTGCAGGCATATATGTAGAATAAAAAATGCATTTGTTATAAACCCCAAACAAACACATTCTGTTTGGACATTCTGCTGCACCATTCTGAAAGGATTACATTTGGCAGAACTGATATCTGGATAGTTTGGTTGTTCTGGGTTTCAATCAAAATAAAATCCAGAGTAATTTTATGGGGTGAAAAAGGCAAGGCTGGTATGTCTTGTCCCATACTCCCATCCTGTTCCACATGGTTATTTGTACCTGCCTGTAGGCTGATTTTCCCAGCACCTTCCTTTCCCTACTTCTTTTTAGCTACCACCAGTGTCCTTGGCTTCTAATGCAGCATACGCCCCTTTCCTTGAACTTGTTAGTACCTTCCTTTCCCTACCTCAAGGATATCAGCAGTACTAGCTAAGGTGAGATAGGGAAAGAAAAGAGCTAGAAAGATGGGAAGAGAGGCAGGCTGGTTTGACATGCTACACTTGAAGGCAAGGATATTGTGGCAAACTGGGCTTCAAGTGCAGCATATCTAGTCAGTCTTCCCTGAGCACCTTCCAGCACCCTCCTTCCAATGTCCTTTGCTTTTTCCTGTTCCCACCCTTCATCTGAAAACTTCTACCTGGGACACGTTCCATGCCTAAAATTAAATATCCAGGTCCGGTTGAAATGCGCATGTTCTGGTTCTTATATATGTCCCCTGGAACTGGCTGTTCCATGCAAAGTAGGGTTTATGCATAGAATGATTTGCAAATAATCTAAGTATCTTTGATTAACATATATGGGTGAGTAGAAATCTTACTATAAGATAGTGGGGCAGATACCCATTCAAAGCGCATATACAACATAAAACTTATTTCCCCAAAGAGATGGTGCCTCATATCCGAATGTCTAGGAGTTACTGTTGTAGATATGGGCACATTATGCGAAGACCTAGCTCCCTAGAGAAGGCTCTAATGCTGGGAAAGGTGGAAGGAAAGAGAAGAAAAGAATGACCAGCAGCAAGGTGGATGGACTCAGTTACAGTGGCAATGGGTCACAGTTGTAAGATCTGAAGGACCAGATTAGGGACAGATTGTCATGGAGAAAATCTGTGTGGTTGCTAGGAGACAAAAATGACTTGATGGCACATAATTTTTAAAAAGTGCTTTAGAATGGCAGCTGGCTGAGTCTACATTGCTCCTTTTTGGGGGTCTGGAGGTAAAATGCTTTCAACCAAGGGGCCAGAATTTGAGATTGCTGCTGGAGAATGTTCCTAAAGAGTTCCTGTTCCTGAGAGATTTATGAATTTGTGGCCCATCTGGATGATGTCCCTTACCTGCAGAGCAAAATTTTGTGAAAAAAATATCCTTTCTTAGGCCCTACACAACATACAACCATATGCTGAGAACAAATGTGTTCTCTGTAATTAATGTAGAAGGCTAAATTTCTACAAACACGTAAGGCAGTGTTTCTCAACCTTGATAACTGTAAGACATGTGGACTTCAACTCCCAGAATTCCCCAAGCAACATGGTGGCTGGGGAGTTCTGGGAGTTGAAGTCCACATGGCTTAGAGTTGCCAAGGTTGAGAAACACTGATTTAAGGAATGAAAACTGCATTCTGATGCAGTCATCTGACATACAATAGAAAGTTGAACAGATAAGCTGGTTGCAGAAGGAGTCTGAAATCATCTTTGAAAAGATATACATCCTGCCTTCTTGCTGAGTTTTTCCTGGGAGCAGAAGTGGGAGAATTCGAAACAATGGCATCATCACTTATAATTTTCCATTTATTTACCCATTTAAAAGTCCTCCCCCCCCCCCTGTTTTTCAGAAGAGCAAAGGACTACGTGGATAAGTTTTGGAGGGATGTTACTGTGGGTGATTTTATCCGACTGTCATGTAATGAAGAAATTCCCGCTGACATGATACTGATATATTCCAGCGATGGAGATGGAATCTGTCATATTGAGACTTCAAGCCTTGATGGAGAGACCAATCTGAAGCAAAAGCAGGTGGTGAAGGGCTTTGCAGAGCAGGTATCAATTGTGTTGAGAAAACACTTGCACATTTCTTGTCTCCTGAACTGAAAATGTACTAGGCCAGTGTTTCTCAACCTTGGGAACTTGAAGATGTATGGACTTCAACTCCCAGAATTCCCCTCCCAGTGTGGGAGTTGAAGTCCACACATCTTAAAGTTCCCAAGGTTGAGAAACACTGGCCTAGAAGCTTCAGTAGTTCTTATCAGCATCAGGAAGGAGTCCTACTTATTGAGTGCTTAGGTTATAACCAGAGGCAGCAGGTCAAATGAGCTAATTCTATTATTAGACTGTATGTGATTCCATCAACTACTTTTCCTTAATTATCTGGTCTGCAGAATAATTAAAGGGTAAAATCTCTCTTTTTTCTTCTCTCTCTTTTTTTTTTTTGCTTTTTTTTAATTGCATGAGCTTTGGCAGATTATTTAAACAGAAATCACACAAGAGTAAAAATACAAAAAGCAAAATAGTAGATAAACAACTACTAATAAATCATAGGTCAAAGCATTAGGAAAAAAAATAACTGTTGGTAACATGTTCTTCCCTTTCATTTCATTTATTTCCCCGACTTCCAACCACTACCTAAATATTTGTACTGTAATTTGAATGTTAAACATTGGGAGTTATTGCAAGTGTTTAAGTTGCTTAATTTATTGTTTCTCATTGGTTTCATAACTCTTTTCCTAAAAATTGTACTGCAAATGTCTGAATTTGCCTTGCTGTGTAATATGAGACATCCCTGCTTGAGTTTAGTTAGGCTTCTATTATGAATATATACTGTCAGTTTTGTCATTGCTGCATATTCTCCAATTTTGGTGTGCCTGATCTTGTTTCATCAGCAAAGTTCCACTTTCCAATGTTGCTCCAAATTTGTTCTTGCAACAAGAGTAAAATCTCCTGACTGAAGAAGAAAAAAATCTTACCCCTTTATTTGTCATTTGTTTTTTCCTTCTTCATAAAATCCAGTGAAATCATTATTTATATGGCATATATTATGTTGTTGTTGTTTATTCGTTTAGTCGCTTCCGACTCTTCGTGACTTCATGGACCAGCCCACACCAGAGCTTCCTGTCAGTCGTCAACACCCCCAGCTCCCCCAGGGACGAGTCCGTCACCTCTAGAATATCATCCATCCACCTTGCCCTTGGTCAGCCCCTCTTCCTTTTGCCTTCCACTCTCCCTAGCATCAGCATCTTCTCCAGGGTGTCCTGTTTTCTCATTATGTGGCCAAAGTATTTCAGTTTGGCCTTTAATATCGTTCCCTCAAGTGAGCAGTCTGGCTTTCTTTCCTGGAGGATGGACTGGTTTGATCTTCTTGCAGTCCAAGGCACTCTCAGAATTTTCCTCCAACACCACAGTTCAAAAGCATCGATCTTCCTTCTCTCAGCCTTCCTTATGGTCCAGTTCTCGCAGCCATATGTTACTACAGGGAACACCATTGCTTTAACTATGCGGACCTTTGTTGTCAGTGTGATGTCTCTGCTCTTAACTATTTTATCGAGATTGGTCATTGCTCTTCTCCCAAGGATTAAGCGTCTTCTGATTTCCTGACTGCAGTCAGCATCTGCAGTAATCTTTGCACCTAGAAATACAAACTCTTTCACTGCTCTACATTTTCTCCCTCTATTTGCCAGTTATCAATCAAGCTGGTTGCCATAATCTTGGTTTTTTTGAGGTTTAGCTGCAAGCCAGCTTTTGCACTTTCTTCTTTCACCTTCATCAAAAGGCTCCTCAGTTCCTCTTCGCTTTCAGCCATCAAAGTGGTATCATCTGCATATCTGAGATTGTTAATGTTTCTTCCAGCAATTTTAACTCCAGCCTTGAATTCCTCAAGCACAGCATGTCGCATGATGTGTTCTGCGTACAAGTTGAATAGGTAGAGTGAGAGTATACAGCCCTGCCGTGCTCCTTTCCCAATCTTAAACCAGTCCGTTATTCCGTGGTCTGTTCTTACTGTTGCTACTTGGTCTTTATACAGATTCTTCAGGAGGCATACAAGATGACTTGGTATCCCCATACCCCTAAGAACTTGCCACAATTTGTTCTGGTCCACACAGTCAAAGGCTTTAGAATAGTCAATAAAACAGAAATAGATGTTTTTCTGAAACTCCCTAGCTTTTTCCATTATCCAGCGGATATTGGCAATTTGGTCCCTAGTTCCTCTGCCTTTTCTAAACCCAGCTTGTACATCTGGCATTCTCGCTCCATGAACTGCTGAAGTCTACCTTGCAGAATCTTGAGCATTACCTTACTGGCATGTGAAATGAGTGCCACTGTTCGATAGCTTGAACATTCTTTAGTGTTTCCCTTTTTTGGTATGGGGTTATAAGTTGATTTTTTCCAATCTGATGGCCATTCTTGTATTTTCCAAATTTGCTGGCATATAGCATGCATTACCTTGACAGCATCATCTTGCAAGATTTTGAACAGTTCAGCTGGGATGCCGTCGTCTCCTGCTGCCTTGTTATTAGCAATGCTTCTTAAGGCCCGTTCAACCTCACTCTTCAGGATGTCTGGCTCTAGCTCACTGACCACACCGTCAAAGCTATCCCCGATATTGTTATCCTTCCTATACAGGTCTTCCGTATATTCTTGCCACCTTTTCTTGATCTCTTCTTCTTCTGTTAGGTCCTTGCCATCTTTGTTTTTGATCATACCCATTTTTGCCTGGAATTTACCTCCGATGGTTCTAATTTTCTGGAAGAGGTCTCTTGTCCTTCCTATTCTATTGTCTTCTTCCACTTCCACGCACTGCTTGTTTAAAAATAATTCCTTATCTCTTCTGGCTAACCTCTGGAATTTTGCATTTAATTGGGCATATCTCCCCCTATCACTGTTGCCTTTTGCTTTCCTTCTTTCTTGGGCTACTTCTAGTGTCTCAGCAGACAGCCATTTTGCCTTCTTGGTTTTCTCCTTCTTTGGGATGTATTTTGTTGCCGCCTCCTGAACAATGTTGCGGACTTCTGTCCAGAGTTTTTCTGGGACCCTATCTACTAAGTCCAGTCCCTTAAATCTGTTCTTCACCTCCACTGCATATTCCTTAGGAATATTAGTGAGCTCATATCTAGCTGATCTGTGGGTCTTCCCTAATCTCTTTAGTCTGATCCTAAATTGTGCAAGAAGAAGTTCGTGATCGGAACTACAGGAAGCTCCAGGTCTTGTTTTTACCGACTGTATAGATGTCCGCCTCCTTTGGCTGCAAAGGATGTAGTCAATCTGGTTTCGGTGTTGTCCATCTGGGGAAGTCCATGTATAAAGCCGTCTCTTAGGTTGCTGGAAGAGTGTTTGTTATGCACATTGAGTTGTCTTGGCATATATTATATTGCATATGAATTACTGATCATATTAAATTCCCTAAACTAGTGAGACCAGTAGTTGCTACTCAGAGAAGTGTAAAGCTTTACCAGCACCTGTTACTGAAGTGATAAAAATATTGTCAGCAAATGGTACAAGCCTCTGGGTCTTTTCTCAATCCATTAAGGGATGTGCTTGAAAATGTTTAAGAAGTAGTTTTCTGGGTGAGGCAAACTAGATATCCCTGAAGGAGGGTGGACGGCATTGCAGTGGAGATTGGTGGCCAGACAGCAAATTCTGGTCAGCGGAGTCTCTCTGGACAAGAAGAGACCATGAGATCACCCACCTGTATTCTGGACAGCTGCTACCCATGAGTAGACCACAGGAACTGAGGTTTTTCTGGCCGACTTGTGAGTCAGGTGGCTGGGAGTTAAAGGATTTCAATCAGGCTCACAACTGAAATACAGCCTGTAATGGACATAAGGTTCGCAAAAGCCTCACTTTCTTAATCACTATCAATGTAATCAATTTACAGTTACAGAGATCGTCTGATCAGCAGGATAGAAGAAAACCAACATTCTTTGTGGATTAAAGAAGGAAGGAAAACTGGTTTTAAAGGATTTAAATCTCTAGCAAAAAGCATAACAAGGACTGGATGCAAGGAAATTTAAATGGATAAAGGGGACAGTAATTTTGAAAGATTAATTTTTGGTGAAAGTGCTTTTGAAAATGTTGGAACTAAACCGACAAATGGACTGGACTTTTGTGGGAATATTGTTTGTTTAATATTAAAGAATGTAGACAATTGGTGGATTTTACAAAACAAAGATAATATGAGCCACACTGTGATGCCAACTCAGACTAAAGTATTAAGGATACAGAAGGCCAAAATAGGAAAGAAAAAAAAGGGAAGCCTGCATTTTACTTTTGGTGAAAATTACACTTTCACTTTTGGATTACAATATTAAAATGGCAACCACTAGAAAAGTGGCAAAAGCAGGAGAAGGGAGGAGAGGATCGTTAAAGCAGTCTGCAGGAAGAGGAATGATGCCAGAGTTGTTGCAGAAAATGTTTGAGAAATTTGGCAAAAAGTTATCTGAATCAGTGCTAATTTGGCAGCTTTTGAAGGGAGAATGGAAGAAAGGCTTGTAAAGATGAAAGAGGAAATGAAGATGTTAAGAAGATGGAAGAATCTGTAGAATAAGTAACTGAACAGTAACTGATAAGTAAACAGAAGTTATCAATAGAGAGATGGAAAAAGATTAAGACAATTTGGCATTACTAGAATTTAGACAGAAAGAATTCTGCTTGAGATTCAGAGGGATTCCAGAGGATTTTGGTGAAGATATTAGGGAAAAGGTTATTAAAGCCTTATCAAATTTTTTGGAATGGGATGAAAAGGATACAGAGGCAGAAACTGACAAAGTTTATAGAATAAATACAAGTTCTGCAAAATGAAGATGTGTTGCAAGGGATGGTGCACTTTGTCAAGAAGAATGTAAGAGACCAAGTTCAGCAGCAGTGTTTTAATACACAATTGAAGACTGATAATACAGATGTAATTGTGCTTAAAGAAATTCTAATTACAATACTACATAAAGGAAAAGAGTACTTCTTTCTGACTGATAAACAGAAAAAGATTCCATTTTGATGGGGCAAACTGGAAGGAGTGATTCTTACTTTCAAACAGCGGAGGTTTCAACTGAATTCTGTGCAGAAGCGAGGTAATTTCTAGAAAAAAAGTTAAAGACAAACTGGAGGAAATACAAAAGGATGTGACAGATGAGATTACACCAAAGCCTCAACAAGTGCAACAGGAAAGTGAAAGGGACATTATTGAATTAGGCGCTGTAGGTATTGACTTTTCTAAAGTTGGCCAACATTATGGATTACAAATGCTTAATGTGGAATATAAATGGAGCAAATGCTCCTCAAAAGAGAAAAAAAAATGTCAAAACTGTTTTTAGAAGAAACACATATTAGAAAAAAGGATATAAAATATTTGACTTATAAAACTTGGGTGAAGAATTTATTTCAGCAGGAACAAAGAATGAAATGGAGTTGTTTTGTGTATAAACCCCCATTACAGCCAGAATTTATACTGATTGATGAACATGGTAGTTATGTTGGGGTGGAAGTTAATTTACATGGGGTTAAGACTGATAGTGGGAATTTATGCCCCAAATGAGGATAAAGTAATGTTCTCTAAAGGACTTATGGACACTAATGGGCTTTTCTTATGAAAATTGATGCTTAATGGGGGATTGGAATGGAGTGATCTCCCCACAAGTAGACAGAACTTCTGAGAAAAATATTAAAACCACACAAGGTAAATTACCAAAAGTTTTTTTTAATTTGATTGACAATTTATAGCTTGTTGATGTATGGAGACACAAAAATGGCAATTCAAGAGAGTATATTTTTCTGAAAGACATAGATCTTTTTCAAGAATAGATATGATTTGGATTTTGAAGAATTTGGCTACTAAGGTTCGTAAAGTAGAGATATTCCCAAAGACTTTTTCAAATCTTAATCCAGTGAGTTTGATTTTTGCATGGAAACCCATTCCTTTCAGATGGAGGTTAAATGAAATGCTGTTACAGAAAGAAGCAATAGTGAAGGACTGTAAAAAGAAATTAAAAGAGTTTTTTTTTAATAATCTTAATAAAGGTAAGAATGGTTTAGGACACAAGCAAAGCTTTCACGAGAGGTTACTTTATACAACATAATAGTGAATTCAAAAAGAAGAGGCAAGAGAAACACAAGAATTGGTTTTCTTTTAAGTCAAGAGCACGTTGTTTTCATCCCTGGGGTTGCTCATGAGCATTAAAGTCAACCATACTGAGGCCCGGTGTCTTCTCTGAGGATGTAGATTTAGACAGCTGTGGGGACATGCATCAGGGTCTTCATCTTAGTGTGGATAGAAGATTCATTATTCCTAGAAGTTATGGCATTCTGCACCTGCACTTTGTTTTTGACATCTTCTTCTTTCTGCAGGTCAACGAAGTTAATCCAGAAGACATCATATGCAGAATAGAATGTGAGAGTCCTAACAATGACCTTAACTTCTTCCGGGGCTTCATGTAAGCAGTTCTGAATATGCTCTTTAAAATGTAGGACACTCCTTTTTAAGCAGGTCTAGTTAGCTCTTTTCTTATCTAGGAAAAGACAACTTGCCCATAAGGGTTGCAGTGAATTTTGAATAGCTATGGAAAAGTAGCCCTAGCATGGATTGGTAGCATAAGCACATTGCTATGGAGGAATGCCCTACACCAATAAGAATTACTATTAGATTTCCATATGTTACAGTGAGAATGCAGATCACGAACAAGTGGGCCTAAATAAGGATAACTTGCTGATGCGAGGATGTACTGTCAGAAACACAGAAGCTGTCGTCGGCATTGTGGTGTATGCAGGTGGGTGCCATGGCTGGATTGTGCAGGGGTGAACAATCTGGAAAAGAGATGTCTACCCATTCATTGGGAAATTAGGAAATACAAATGTTCACATTCAGGAAATACAGCTCCAGAACTCTTAGTTAAATTGAAAGGATTATACCCTGTGAAAACTGTTATTAAGCCCAGTGAGGTATGGAAGCAAAGTTCTGTAAATCACAAGGACATTGTCTATACTTGTCCAATATCTAAAGTAATCATTCATTCATTCATTCATGGAAAAGCCCATGTTTCCCTTCAGTTCAGAAATCCAAAAGCATTTTATGAGCAACATAATAAAAATAAAAAAATTGGGTATGTATGTCATCCCTGGCTATACATCCTGAATAAGATCACATGAATTCTGACACATTGTTTAGAAGTGCAGACTGTAATGGGATTCTTCTGCCATGCACTGAGTCCAAAGTGGAGTCCTTTAGAATCTTCATAATTATCCTAAAGGACTTATAGGGACCAGAAACCCAACCAGTATGTCTACAAAAGTGGATGCATTTATCTTATAAAATTCTTTTGGTGCTGTCCCTAATGTCTTTCAGGTTCTAGGGAGAAACCTTTTCACTTCCCAAGACTTTTAACTGCTAATATATTTTTTAAAACAATGATTCAGGAAAAACCTGCTTTGTCTCAGATGCCTTCACAATTTGACTTGGTGCTCTTCTTTATTAAAGTATTAAATAAACCACCCAGAGTCCCTCCTTTGAGGGGGAGATGGGCAGTAATAAAATTTGATTAAATAATAAATAAATAAATAAAATTACAGGGTCGTTATAGCATCCAATGGCCATTACTGAGGTGACTAAAAGTCTGTCCTCAATCCTGTAATATCAGTTCAACAATGGTTGAATGAAGCTAGAAGGGAGTAGGCATCACGAGTGAAGAAGTGAATTCAGCCTGGCTCTGAATCTCCAGAAGTTCTAAATGTTCTTTTGCTCAAGAGCCTCTATGACTTGGCCTGCTTTTAGTGAAGAGCTAGGCAGATGGAGAGCCACGGGGTTAGCCATGATCCAGAAATATTCCCACCTGGTTCAGGATAGATGTTGTCCCAGTATATAATAGTCCCTTTTTCTGGTTTATATTGTCATGATGTCTGTTGTGCATTATCTGTTCTATCTTACAGAACTGACATTGATGCCACGATTTATCTAAATTGTGGGCCTTAGAATTTCCCCATCCTGTTACATTTATTTTTTAGATATCTATCTCTCCTTTTCCGCAAGAGCTCAAGGCTGCTTACGTGCGAACTTCCCTTCAATTTAACTCTATAACAAGAACCCTGTAAGGTTGAAGTAGGTTGGTCTGGGAGTTCATGACTGGTCCAACATCACCCAATGAATTTCCATGGCTTGGTGTGGACTTGAACCTGGGTCTCTCCATTCCGACTCCAACACCTGAAGCAATATTTCATGTTTTATTTATTTATTTTATTTATTTATTTGATTTCTATAGCTTATTCTATATTCTATGTTGGCTATCCTTTCCAAATTATATGACCATTTTTATCCGGTAAGTGTTAAAATAAGTTCACATGGTTTAGAAAATATTATGTAAGCATTGGGCAAGTGTCATACAGCTCTCCTCCTCTTAATGATTTAATGATTTACCTTGCGTTGAAACATCCAATGTGGGTTTTTTGTGTTTAAAGGTCATGAAACAAAAGCAATGTTAAACACAATAGGATCTCGCTACAAGCGAAGTAAGCTAGAAAAGAAAATGAACAAGGATATCATCTGGTGTGTGCTGCTTCTAATTGTGATGTGCTTTACAGGGGCGATGGGTAAGTTAAAGAGAAAGAGCCAATCAACAGAATTGGGTGTTTTCTCCTTCTGTTTTTAATTAACACAATCCATAAGCTCTCCTCCGTTGGTTTAGTTTTGGACATCCTAAAATACCAATCCTCTGCAGCAAGAGGATTGTCCTGGAGCTATCATCTCAGCCGGAACCAGATGACTCAGGAGGGCATTTGAGTTTTCACATGCCCCTATAAAATCACTGCCTTTGCTGAGTCACTTTTTGTTCAGATACATGCTAAATTCTCCAAATTGGTTCTCCCAGCAAGCTGATGACTTTCCTAAATTCCCACAGCTTAGCTTCTCTTTGGTAATTTTCTCACCAACATGCCTTTAATCCTTAGCCACCCTTAAATGTTCTAAATGTTTAAGACCAAGCTTCGAGATTGTGACCACAAGACACCCCAAGCTTAACTTTGCAGGTCTCAGTCTGGATACAGGAAGTTCTCACTTAGCGACCACAATTGGGACCAGCAATTCTGTTGGTAAGCACCCTGAACACTAAGCAGGAAATCGTGTGACCCTGATGGAAACATCACACGACAGTGACTTACAATTTTACTTCTGCCTTCTCCATTAACTCTGCTTGTCGCAATGTAGTTGAGAAGCATGCAAATGGTGAGCACATGACCACAGGGTGCTGCAACAGTTGTAAATGTAAATAGAGCCAGTTTGGTGTAGTGGTTAATGCACCAGGCTAGAAACCAGGAGAGGTTCTAGTCCCACCTTAGGCATGAAAGCCGGCTGGGTGGCTTTGGGTCAGTCACTCTCTCTCAGCCCAGCTCACATCATAGACTGGTTGTTGTGGGGAAAATAGGAGGAGGAAGGAGTATTAGGTATGTTCACCACCTTGAGTTATTTATAAAAATAACAAAGGTGGGATAAAAAAATATTTAAAAATATGAGAATTGGTCGCAAAGCAGGTTTGTTTTTGTTTTTTTATACCATCATAACTTCGAACAGTCAGTAAACAAGGCGGTCAGTATAGGCGTGTCCTAACTCCACTGATTTGTTTAATGAAGAAGCATTTCTATCTTTGATTTTTCTTTTTGTTGCATGGTCTTTTTCTTCAGTTATGTCAATATATTACCCTGATTGCGTATTTTGAAATTTAAATGCTTAACAGCTCCTTTTTTATTTTTTATTCTCTTTTTTGCTTTTTTTATTTTACTTTTTTAGTGTTTCAAATTGGTTAAACCTGATTTGTTCACTTAGTTTTCCTTTATTAACATGTATAAAAAGACATATACGTACTCGTCCCTGGGGGAGCTGGGGGTGGCGATGACCGACTGGAAGCTCTGGCGTGGGCTGGTCCATGAAGTCACGAAGAGTCAGAAGCAACTGGACAAATAAACACAATGCACCTGTATATATGTGTATGTATGTACATAGGGACGCGGTGGCGCTGCGGGTTAAACCGCTGAGCTGCTGATCGGAAGGTCGGCGGTTCGAAACCGCGCGGCGGGGTGAGCTCCCGTTGCTCGTCCCAGCTCCTGCTCACCTAGCAGTTCGAAAACATGCAAATGTGAGTAGATCAATAGGTACCGCTTCGGCGGGAAGGTAACGGCGTTCCGAGTCGTCATGCTGGCCACATGACCCGGAAGTGTCTATGACAACGCCGGCTCCAAGGCTTAGAAACGGAGATGAGCACCGCCCCCTAGAGTCGGACTCGACTGGACTTTACGTCAAGGGAAACCTTTACCTTTACCTATGTATATACATACACCAAATAACAACATAATGGAGATTTTAATATCAAGTAGTTTAGCTTAAGGCCAAAGCCTTTATTATAAAACAAATACCTTGATATATGCTCTTCCTTCATTTTTTCATTTCATTTCCAATGTTATATTTAACTTTGAAGAAAAAGTCAAATAATCATAATGCTTGTAACATTAATATCCAAAACTGTAATTAACATTGATAGATTATCCATTTTTCCTCTTATCTATTTTTAGTACTCTAAGGCACCTAAATAATAGAATATTGAAAATCTAAGTATATTATATAAATATCATTGGATTGAAATAACATATTGTATTAAAACTGAGAAAATGAAGTGATGAAAAAATATTTTAACCTATGAAGGTCTATAAAAAATATTGCTTTATGTAATTATATATAGATAGATATATATTATCCATTCAATCACGTCCGATTCTCAGAGACTGCCTGGACAAGTTTTCTTGGCAAGGTTTTTTGGAAGTGGTTTGCCATTGCCTCCTTCCTAGGGCTGAGAGAAAGTGACTGGCCTAAGGTCACCTATCTGGCTTCGTGCCCAAGGCAGGACTATTGCTCTCCGTCTCCCAGTTTCTAACTCAGTGCCTTAACCACTATGCCAAACTGGCTCTCATAATTATATTAATATATTGCTAATATTGGTCTCTTTCTGTTGTTTCTGTATAAATTGACTAATGGAAGCATTATCCAGAGACTTGTTTCTGACTGTATGAAAAGGCTTTGAAAGTATTACAGGCTAATATCGCAGTACATTCCTAAGAGTACAGAAGAGTTCAGTGACTTTTTTTCCCAAAGAAATACATCTTCGAAATCAGTGGCAGTCAGATTCCCGATGACTTAAAAAGTGCATAAAACCACATTAGTTTAGAACTTTGCTTTCTATGGTAAGCCAATATCTCTGCTTTAAAGAACAAAAAATAGCGTTTATTGTTTAATATTTAATTTTTCCAAATCGTTCTTCCTTTTCTTTCTTTAAAGGTCATGGATTTTGGCTAGGTGCCCATGAAGGACCACCCCTCTACACAAGTGGAAAACAACTACCTGCAGGACTGGGAGGTTTTTTAATGTTTTGGACAATGATAATTTTAATGCAGGTAATTTCACATCTTGTTCCATCTATCTTTTTTCATTTATGTCCCTGTGATCCTGACGTACCTTGATCTGGGTGGAAGCAGTCCAGACTTTTTTTCATAGCTGGGAGCAAGATCTGGCCATATGAGGAAGCCATATTTAATCTACCTCTCTTGTCTTTTGGCTCACAGGTCTTGATCCCAATTTCTCTTTATGTTTCTATTGAATTTGTCAAACTGGGGCACATCTTTTTGATCAAACATGACCTTGATTTGTACGATGAAGTTACCGACAGAAGGATTCATTGCGGATCGCTGAATATTGCGGAAGATCTGGGTCAGATTGAATACATTTTCTCAGATAAGACTGGAACCCTCACTGAGAATAAAATGGTGTTTCGGAGATGCAGCATTGCGGGATTGGAGTATGGCCATGAAGAAAATGGTATGACTGAGGCAGAACAATAATTGGCTCCTTTTTGGTAAGGTAGTAAGAAATGAAACTAAAGTAGCAGCTTCAATTTCCATAGTTCCTCAGCCCGTACAGGCAAGGGTTCAAGTCCAAAACTTCTGATGGGTTTGAAAATGAAAAAGCTTGAAGTAGTTTATTTTACAGTCTTCAGTATATTATTATTGTGCATCTCTTTCGGGTTAATATATTATTGTTGTGTTATTCCTATCTGGAGAACTAAGTGGGACAAAAGCATTTTAATTGAATAGTCAACACTCTGTAGCTCAGGCTGCTGAGAGTCTGTAACAAATATTAAGACAATATTTGTTCTTTCTGAACATATAGGTAATGTATAAAGCAAGTACATCCATTTATTTATTTGTCTGTTTTATCGTATTTCTTCACCGCCCATCTCGTGTTGCGATGACTCTGGGTCAATGCAGTTCCCCTGCCCCAATGTTCACAAATTGGCCTTGCTCACAAATTACAGTTCCTGTAGCATGAAAGTACCTAATTTCAAACTAGCGTAATATGGCAGATGAATGACACAAGTATAAATCAAGTGCTCCTTCTTTGGATCAACTTCCTTGTTGATCTTGGCCAAAATACTTTCAGTGCTGTCTCCCCATTGCCAATACTCCTAATGCTTAATATGGGGATTTTTTTTGTCCTGAGCAGAATGTTATTCTGAACCTGGATAGAACAGCCTTGCACTGAGGAATGCATATGTCTGTGTGTTCGTTCTCTCAGGGTATCCCATCTTCTCCTCTCTTTTTTTTGGCATATTTAATTTCAGTGGCCTCATCCTCTTTGGATCTCAGAGCCTAACCATAATTTTTTTTTAAAAAAAGTGGGAAGGGGCTTACTTTGAGTTAGCCCACTGAAGTTATTCAGATGCAATCCCAAGCACGTTAGCGATGTCATGATCACTGTGATTTGCTTCTAAGCAAAGAAGGAGAATTTGGCCAAAGCTGGGAGTATTTCAAATGCAGTGTGTGTTGTTTTGCATTTAAGGAGGAAACTTTTTTGTTTCTTTCTTGTTTGTTTAAGAAAACAATTGGATATACTTGGTATCCTGTCCTCGGTATTACTAGACCCACATAGTCGAACTGCCAATCCTTCTATTCAAAGTGTATTGTTCATAATCTGTATACATGATTTTCTGCAAGAGAGAGAAATATTGGAACTGTTAAGACGGATTCCTTAAGAACATGAGATGTATCTGTTTACGGTATGCATGCTTTTTTTTCTAAAAGGCTACACACTATTGCGGATTCCAGACAAATTAATACAGAAAATCCAGAATAAGATGGAAAATAATAATGAAATTAAATCTGAAATCAGGCCCCTTCCTCTCTCATCCATTCAGTAAAACTAGAAGAATAATCACTCTTTCTGGCCCTTTATCTCATGGCTTACATGAGTTTAGTCCTGCTTCCCCAATGCTTACTTAAGTTTCTTTCAGGTGAACTTGATATCTTAGAATTAATTCATGGAAATCAAGAATGACTTATTCAACTATCTATGACTATATGTAAAATTAAAGTTACTGGACATTATATCTGAAACATCTTAGTTAGAAAGCTAGTAATACTCTCTGGTGATTCCTTTAAGGAAGCTTTTAAGAGATCAGGGAAACAACTTGAGCTAGTCATTCATAACTCATAATACAGTTAATTCATAAGCGTCAGTAACACTAATAGAAAGCACAAAATAAAAAAGATAACACAAACAGAACAATTCAGAGATTCTAAACTGAAAACTGTGTCACAATCTTCTGGCACTATAAGGACTAACCCATTTATTATCACAGTTAGCTTAATCACTAGCATTTGTTGTCATAATAAAAAGCATGTAAGCAGCATTCACCTTTCTGGGTCAAATGTGCAAATCTCTGATAGTTTTTCATGTTACCATGTTTTATGATCAAATATTGGCAGCAATTTATTTATTTATTTATTAAACATAATAGGGATTGGCTGCAATCCTGAAAGCTTATTAGAAATAAATGTAGTTGGTATCAGCAGATCTTATTCAAAGGCACAGGCCCATTGATATCACTTGACTTATTTTTGTGTGCATATTAGGACATCCATCCAGCCTCTACTACAGATTAATTCTGGCACAGAACACAATCTGAATGTAGCTTTTATAGTAGCCATGGTGAAGCTAAGCCAGTTTAGGTTTACTTGGGATACCTATGCATGCTGTCTTCTGTATTGTAGAAGAAAGATGAGATATATAAAACCTTCCTGTACTCAGAATTGGTTTTAAATGTTGCATATCATAGATAAAGGGAGCAGATGTGCATCATGGTTTAACATATTTCTAGATGAGAAGTGTCTGAAGTTATGATGATCCTGAGTCTCTTGACCCATTTTGGTCTTCACACAGCAAAGTCACCTTTATGGAAAGCCTGCAGGGAAGGTGTATAGCCCTGTTAGCTCTCCTGGACTGAATGAGTGGTGTGGACCAATCACGTTTGGTTGGAAGTCAGAGTTAGAGTGGTGTGGTGGTTCTGGAAAGACCAGTTTCTGAAGAAAGTGCAACCGGACTATTGGTCAGCCCCTTAGTACTTTTGCTATACGGTCCTATAGGGTTTTATCTTGTTCCACATGCTTTTCCACTGTCCCATGAAATTACTGTGAGAGGTCATTTAGTGATACATGAGTTGCCACTGACAACCAGCAACACTTCTTCAGTGGATTCAGACAAGACAGCAGAAGTATTGAGGAACAGGAAGTTTAGCCCTAACAAGATGGTGGTTCTGTGGATCATCTCTTCAAAAAATTAGTATTCAGTCTATTTACAGTAGGCTTGCACTAATCCTAAAGGACCAGGTTCACAGGCTGAGACAATTTCTGGATCCAGCTTGGTTCTTGTTGTGATTATACCTCACCTTTCTCCTTATATAAGCACTTAAGGCAGCTTACAATAAAATAAGACAAAGTATAAAATATAACAAAATCAGAATTAAACTCAATCAGTACAAATCAAGACAAGATCAATTAACAGTTAAAGTCTTGGCTAAATGGATATGCTTGTGCTATTTTCATAATACAGGATAATGGGCTCCAAACATACCTTCCTGGGAGAAGGTTCTGTCCCACGTACAGACAAGCTTCTGGCAGTGAGGAAATCTTCAGAAGAGCTTCTCCTGCTGGCAGGTCCGCAATTAGGGTCTGTGCCACCCAGGGCAAACATGGATTTTCCCAAGCATTTGCTGTTTGAGGACTTTTGTATTCCATCTACAGATTGTGACTTTGTGCTGTGACTGCTGTACTGTCCTTTGTGAAAGGTTTTATACTGTTTTACATCTTTTGCTTTTTGTATGTTTCAACTGATTGTCCTTCACTCAGAGAAATTCCATAAATTGGTGTTATAAAAACAGAATATTAATCATGGGCAAGTAATGCAACTATTTTTCTTTGGGTGTGTTCCCTCCACCTCTAGCAAAGAGGTTAGAAACATATCAAGATTATGAAATGGATGATGATGAGGCAGGCTTCCTTTCCTCCCATTGTTCACTGAAGCGTCCATCCAGAGCAAAGTTCTTCCAACGCAAATCAAGTGGATTTCTGAATTCCCGGATTTTTCACAGTACCAGCACCATGGGATTTGGTGGTTGGAGATACCTAGCTTTCAGTAGCCCTCTTGTAAGTGTTCCTATATCAACCGGTCTTGCTCAAGAATCTAGCAGAGTTACCAATATATTTGCCCATACAGATCCTTGTTATTTACACCCTAAAAAAGAGGAAAAAGCATCTGACTTGGTAACAATTGTGGCACTTATTTGCCTAATCTTCCAAAGCAGTTGTGACCTTCTGCTGGTGACCACCAGAGGGACCATTTAGAAATCTGTCCTAATTAATCCATCTGCCCTGCTACAACAATGGGATCTGAAAGCCGAGCTTCAGCTTTCATCTGTTGTCTTACAGAAATGACCATTTATCAAAGTAAGCCCAAACAGCCAAGAATTCTGTCTGTCTGAGAACAAGCAAGGCTCTAGGACAGTGTTCTTCAACAAACTTGGCGACTTTAAGATGTGTGGACTTCAGTTCCCAGAATTCCCCTGCCAACATGCTGAAGTCCACACATCTTAAAGTTGCCAAGTTTGAAAAACACTGATCTAGGATATGCTCCTTCCTCACAGACTCCACAATTTGTTTAGCATCGTGTACACACTAGGAATTCTTTTTAGAAGGACAAAGTCATCGGCCAAGGACAATCCTGATTTATTTCTTATCGGAAAAAGTGTGAGCTAGAGCACTGAGCCTGTTTGTTTAGCACTGGTTCCGCTGAGAGAAGGAACCAGATAGGAGTGATCAGGCAGTGAATATCAGCTTCCTTGTTTATTCACCGTAGACCACTATTCTTGGCAATTCTAACTGAAGATGATAGAAAATGCAGTTTTCCATACTTTGGAAATATAGGCTTCCAGAGATTCAGCTGCATCCCCGCTACCTTTAGAAAACACTTAAAAAATAATAAATCAGGACACCACTGAAGTGGAAAAACCTTATCTTCTCTCTCTTTTTTTTTCAATCTTGCCAACAGGAGACTGATGTTGTGCCAGACATGCGACTTGTAAAGAAAGTTCATCAGATCTCATTCAAAGCGTATTCGTACAAAGAAAATCACAAACCAATCCCAGAAACAGTGTACATCACTGAATTCTTCATTGCTCTGGCCATTTGCAACACTGTTGTCGTTTCAGTACCTGACCAACCACGACTTAAGGTGAGTATGGAGAACAGAGAATCCAAGATGTTCCGTATCATTGATCAACCTCCCTTCAGATTATGAATACCTCTTGGAAGTCCCCTATAGTGCTTTTTGCAGTGAGAGAATTCAAGCAATTGTTTATAACCTTCAGTAGTTTATTGTATTTGCCTGGTGGAAGAGATTGCTGGACGAAATCACTGCTTTGATGGAACTGTGTGGTCCAAGAAGTCTATACATAACCAATTAGACAGGGAGTAAAAATTGACAAAGCTATTTTCCATTTTCTCGCTGCCTTTTTACATAGATCAGATTAGAATGATAAGAGGGTTTTTTTATAAAACAAACTGATTTTTCAGGTTTGAAGGACTCTCTAGCACTGTGAAACCTACTCTGATGCTGATTTATGAAAGAGGAATGTAGAATATTGTTTTTCAAACTTGGCAGCATTAAGATGTGTGGACCTCAGCTCCCAGAATTCCCCAGCCAGCATGCTGGGGGAGTTGAAGTCCACACATCTTAAAGTTACCAAGTTTGAAAAACACTGATGGAAATGGTACAAATCACACTGTGATTATAAGAGTACAAATCTGGGCATTTTTTGTGCCCTGGTGACATAAAATAAACTTACTTCTCTACCACCATTACATTTTTTTAAGTAAGCTATGATAGAGTATGGCAGAATCTTCAAAGACCTGTTCCCATTGAAAAATAAAACTGCTGTATAAAGACTTTGGGTGAGCTCCTGAGATAATGTGGTGTGAAATATCACCAGTATATGGTACCAACAGGACCCAGTTTTATTTCTCTGTTATCTGAGTCAGATGACATTGTCCTGAATTTTTAAGTAACTATAGTAATGGACTAGATAAAAACAAATAAACTGAAGCTGAATTTGGACAAGACGTTACATATGGATATATCTTGGATGTGGACTGCAGAAGTGTAACCTGTTTTGCTTGGACTGGACTGCTTCAGAAAGAGCAAAGATGTTGATGGGGGCTATAGTTTGACTAAGCATGCCACCAGGCCTGTGGTAGCACCAACACTCTTTTGCCAGCTTCAGCTGGTGCATTGTGATGGTTGGTTTCCAATTGCTGTACTGCACCTTTTATGGCCAAATAACAGCCAGAAGCATCAGTTAATGTAGAATCTTCTGCTACAGCTCTACGTTATGATGTGGTATCATATTGCAGCGATTCTGAAACAGTTACCAAAGATAATTATATATTCAAAGCTCAGTCCAAGAAGCTAGTATTTACTTTAAACCCATTGTTTCCCAACCTTGGGACTTCTAGCTACATGGACTTCAAATCTTGCAATTCACATCTAGACATTCAGGATACATCATGTTTATTAACTTTGGTTCTTTGTTTTAGTTTCCAGCTAAAAATTATTTATGTCTATTGTTTTCTATTACTGTATTTTTTATTCATTTCAGTCATATCTTTTACATACCACTAATACCAAAAGGATCAAATAAAGTTTAGAAACATTTCTAATGAATGAATGAATGAATGAATGAATGAATGAATGAATGAATGAATGAATAAATAAATAAATAAATAAATAAGAAAACCCTGCGTTATTACCACAGAATAGCTACACTGGGGTTTTGCTCTAACCAAATTACTGGACAGGGAATCCCTTTCAGGCTGTTTTAAGAGTATAGGATTATTTTAGAAAAAGAGAAATGTTGGAAATTGTTCACAAAGAAGGTCATTCTACTGAGTAAACCTTACTTTGTTGAAATCTTACTTAAAGCTCTGTCTCCTTATTGCAATGAAGTATGTACATTTGCCTCTTACTTTTCCTGTTACTTTTCTTCCTTTACTGTCAGACTGTAGGCTGTAGGCACCCAAAGGTTGTGACTTGTGCCTGTTATCCTTCACTAACACCTTGGCAACTTTAAGATTTCACTTCTAAGAAGATCTTCAAACTTTATTTCTCTCAATACCAGAGAGCAGGCTGCATCGTTCAGCCCAGTGCCTTTCAATTACAATCTTCAGCCAGCAGTGGCCACGCAGGAGAAGACTAGCCAAGGCTAAATAGAATACCTTTGAGTTTTTGATTATGGAGCGTGCTGAACCACATTGACTGTGGCACAGGCTCATGCCAGTCTTTTCTGTTACTTAAGACTGTAACCTTTCTGAATGTTTATTGTTTCTTGAAAACATTCCTTGTTTTACAGAGAAGGTGGTCTTCCATGGTCAGAATGCCTGCTTTAAACCTGGGCGAATTTAAAAATATATTCCAAAGGCTGTCGATCCGCAAAGTGAGCCCACAAAGCTCAGGTTCATCCGGAGGACATTCCATGAGCCCCAAGAGAGCTGGAAAGTTGTCTGTTCATGTGAAGTTTCCATCCTCTTTACCAGTACAGTTATCCGACTCTCTGGAAATTCCAGGCTTGTTCCCTGCCCAAAAAGAACCAGATACTTTAAATGCGCCTGATGATCAAAGAGATGAATTGTGTGAATTATTAAACACCCCTGAGATATGCTATGAGGCAGAAAGTCCTGACGAAGCAGCCTTGGTTCACGCTGCCAGGGCTTACCAATGCACCTTGAAGACTCGAAGTCCTGAGCAGGTACAGATTGACTTTGCTCCTTTGGGCGTGTTAACCTTTCAGCTGCTACACATCTTGCCTTTTGACTCCATCCGGAAACGAATGTCGGTGGTGGTGAAGCATCCCATTTTAAACAAAGTTGTAGTGTACACAAAAGGGGCCGATGCTACCATAATGAATTTGCTGGACGTGGAATTCTCAGGTAGGGGTAACGCTGCCAAAGCTTTTTGTTCTCAGACTATTTTTTAAATTATTCCTATCCAATGAATGTTGTGTAGCATGTGAGAACTAGTGATTTGTGTAATCGATTACAGTAATTATCCATTTAAACCCAGTTGTTAACATTTACCTAACAACAAAAGAGCAGACCAGTTTTCCCAATGGTGGAGGGGATGGGAACCTTCTGATTCTGTTAGATCTCTCCGATGCCTTTGATACCATCAGTCTTTACGACCTTCTGGATAGTCTTCCAGAGTTGAGAATGGGAGTCACTGTTTGCAGTATTTCATTTTCTTCCTTTGCTGGTAGCTCCAAGGAGTCTGGAGGGAAAGGGTGAACCTTAGGGCTCTCTGTGGGGTACCAGAGGATTCAACACTGTCTCCCCTCCTATTTAACATCGACATGAAGCCTCTGGAAGAGGTCATTCATTGGCACAGGGTCAGGTATCCTCATTATGCTGACGGTACCCAGCAATATATCTCAACCTTCAGCCAAAGAGAAAGTAAGGTTTATTTATTCATTTATTTATTAATCCGATTTATGTGGCCATCCACCTGTCCAAGAAACTCGGGAGGGCAAGCAAACAAAAACAAAGAATTACATTAAAACAAAAACAAACTAAAGCCTCATCACATCTCAGGAAAAACACAAATTTTTAGACACATGCACCTATTCTGGAGCTCCCAAGTTAAAGTCTCACCCCCAATGCCTGTGGAAGAATCCAGGTCTTCGCAACCTTGCAAAAAGCCAATAGAATTGGGGCAGTCCATATTTCGGGGGGAGGCTGCTCCACAGGGAAGGCACCATATCAGAGAAGCACACTTTCAGGGACCTGCTAGATGACATTGTTTTAGTGAGGTACCCAGAGCATGCCCATTCTGCCAGATCTGGTGGGGTGAGCAGAAACCACTGGGGAGAGGCAGTCCTGCAAGTAACCTGGCCACACACTATTTGGGACTTTAAAGGTGACAGCCAGCATCTTTAATTGCACCCAAAAGCCTACTGGGAGCCAGTGCAGCTCATGTAGCAGTGGTGTCATGTGGGTGTACCACTGCATGTGCCACTGCATTCTGGACCAGCTGAAGCTTCTGAATGTTCTTCAACAACATCTCCATATAGAGCATGTTGCAGTAGTCTGATCAGAAGATACTAAGGTGTGAAAAACTATGAGCAGTGCCTTCCAACCCAGGAATGTGTGCAATTGGCATATAAGATGTATTTGTGCAAAAACTCTCCTGGCCACAGCTGCCACCTGCTCCTCAAACAAGGAACCATGAGTCCAAGAAAACCCCCAGATTGCACACTGACTCTGGGGGAGCCATTTAGTGGCCTGCTAGAACCACATAATGGATGAGAGCTTAACACAGCTGAGAAGCTGCACACAGAAAATGAATATTATCTTAGATAGCTTTAATGAGCACATCAGAGAAACACAGGTTATTGCTCTTACACACTTAGCCCTCCCAAGCATAAAGAATCACATGTTTAGACAGAGTAGGTTCAAAGTAAAGTAAAAAAGAGTTTTGCTGACTTTATTCTTTGGTCCAGTTACATTCATCTTTGGTGGAAAGTGAAGTTCCTTGTTTCTTCTGTTCTTTACCTATACTTGGTGATCTCTCAGCCCTACAGCTACTAAGAGCTGTGTGTAGAATAGGGGCAGAAGTTTCTTTTCTTAGGCTGACCGCATGGCCCAAGATGGAGTGGGAGGCAAAGCATGCTGCATGCTTTGCTTCCGGTGGAAGGAGGAGGAAGGAAAGAGAGAGAGGAAGTGGGAGTGGCAACAAACAGCTTCCTCAGAAGCACAAAGAGTTGCATCGTGGGACAAACTCATTTCACATGCTAATGCACATGCTAATGAGGCATGCTGGATTTGTCAGGACCTCCAACAAATGGAAAGTCACTGGACCCAGGGGGCCCTAAAACTCACAGCCACCCTATTTTGTCAGGGTTGAGCTGAAGCCAATTCTTCCTCATCCTGCACAGCCTCCAGGCACTGGGAAAGCACTCAGCAGCAGCATTTGGCTGACCCACTCAAACTCCAGCCTGTTAAGATCTAGAAGAGAAAGCCACCTCCAGATCCTACTCAAGGAACCATTATCATCAAAAACTACAAGGATCAGCCTTGTCTGTTGCAGGCCCCCTCCTTTGATTGCGCAGTCCCAGATATCAGAGTGGCCCAACCCTGCTAGGATTCCACAAGGCTATTAAGAACTGGATCTTGTGGAGGGTTGGGGGCGAATAAGGTGATTTTTAGTTACTTTGGAGATATAGTGCTGTGGAATACTCTATTCATGGCACTTTTGCATTTATATTAAGTTTTCATCCAGTTACTATATATCTGGTTAATTACTCCTGATTGGACTGATATACACTGTAAGCCTCAGTAAATAAACATAATTAATTAACCATTTTCTAAATCCTAGTGTTAAGTTAAAGCATTTTAAATATTTTAATGATTTTCCATAACTACTAAAAACAAATATATAGACAGGGAGAGCTTTCTCTCTTAGGGCTGTCATCTTCCCACATTATATCTCTATTGACACTTGTAGAGTTTGGGGGAGAGTCGTAGTGTGCGTTGCCCAATGGTTGCAAAGACCTTGATGCCCTGCTAAATTAATACTCCTTAATTAGGGAACATTACAAGTGGCATTATTATACAGAGTGATGCATGTATTTACATCCTGCTAATAACTATAAAGATTTGAAATATTTATTTAGTTGACTCTGAAGGACTGTCTCTGGGCTGAAATAGAGTCTTTATTAAAGTTGAATGCCATTTTTAATTCTTTCCTACGCAGCTGTCTCAACAGCTTTTCTACATACTGGATTTTTTTCCTTAGGTCATAGTGTGCAGTATAAATGCTTTCAAGAAAACTCTCTTTTCTTTGAAGTTGAAAATGTCATTTTTCTCTTCAGATTGAATCCAGAGATTCATGAATGGAAAAGTTATATGAAGGTCGCATTCACACACACACACACACACTTCAACTAACTTAATTTGATAAAAGAGAACTGACATTTGATGTCTTTCTTGTGTTAACAAAGGTGTTCCTGGATTTCTTGTACAAGGTTCTGAGATACTTAGCAAAATTCATTATGCAGTCTTTTGTGCATTAGAAGATTTGCTAGTTTTAGGGGTTGCAAAATCTGAGACACAAGGGCCTGCAAAGTATCTCCAAGATGCATATTTGAGCCAAGGCAGCATTCTATTCACTCATGTCCAACAATTTATAAAACAGCCACACTGCTGTTTGTGCTAGTTTATCCATCCCATCTGTTACAAAGATGGGTTGGATCTTTTTAAAGAAAGTCATCTTGACTTATAAAGTTGACCTATTTATTTATTATTATCTGTACCTATCTTGTTATTTCTTTAAATTCAGGGGATAATAAAACAGAAGCACAACAGAAGACAGTAAAGAAAAGAACTCAGAAGCATTTAAATGAGTATGCTACAAAGGGACTGCGCACTCTTTGTGTATCTATGAAGGTAATATTGTAAAAAGATTAAGCCTAGAGAATTGATAGAACTTTTTTTAAATTTCTGATATGAAAAGTTGACTTTATATTTTTCATCATTTAGGAAACAGCTGCCAGGGAATAATCAGACATCCAAGGTTACGAGCATTGTTCAGACCACAACTGAAAATAATGCAGATAGTATAGGTTTTTCCTATGCAAAGAAGAATCAAGCAGAGCTGCCAAGCTGCTGTCTTTCACAGTGAATATACTGTATATTCAAGCACATAAGGACTACCACTTGAAAGTGGAGCTCTTAGGAAGTATCATTTTATCGTATCAGAAAAATAGGCAATCTTTGGAAGAGATTATTGATATTTTAGTCAAGAAAAACAAGCTACATTAGTCTACCTTTAGGATTTTTACTTTTAGGCTTTCAGTAGATGGCAATGGAGGATAACCAATTACTACCTGATTTTGTTTTTGATTGCCCTGATTGTTATGTATCATATAGAAAGTGCTCAATATATATAAATATATATATATATTTATCAAAATATCTGTAAAATGCTCAATGCTAAGAACCAAAAATAAGAATTTGTTCTATTTAGAAATTTGGTGTAATATTTGAAGCATCCTGTCTCAGTTGGAACCTCAGTTAGTACCTCCTTTGTAACACACAGGGATGCTGCTTATACAAAGTATGAATCTCAATTACTATCTTCATTTCTCTCCTGAAGGTGGGGGGGAGAAAGCAGGGGAGTGTCATCCCAAATTTGAGTCTATGTGCTGCTGAAGCAAAGGGAGTGAAATAGAGGTTTCATAGTTATCTGTTTGCAAAGGAAACGGGATCACTCAAAGACAGAGTTTGTTGGTAGGATCAAAAGACTCTACAAAATGCAGTATTTTATCAGTTTTGCCAGTGAGACTTTCTGTCACCTTTGGGAGGTTGGAGATAATTAAGCTGGGGAATATGATGACTGATAGCTGACAGGGAGAGAAAGGATGATCAAAGGTGGAGAGAATTTGCTTACAGTGTCCCAGATATGTTTAATAGAGCTGGGTGAATGTACACTATGAATTCAAGACATCTCCTCCCCACACTGTGCAGTGATGTTTCAGGATGGAGGAAAAGTTGAAGTTGTGTTTTCTCTTTCCCATTCCCAAGAACATCCCTTTTGTCCCTCAGAAACACACCCAGGAGACCATGGTAGTTCAAGCCTTATGGCAGGTTGTGGCTTTGGGACAGTATGCAAGCTTGGCCCAATTTCAGGTCTAGTACTGGCAGAAAGTAAGAGAGGAAGAGCAAAGAGCAAAGAGCATTATTCCAGTCACTCTTGGCTCTACCCTGGTCCAGAACTTCCTCCACCTAATTCCTCCCAAGAGACATTAAAATTGGAATTTAGTTATGGCTGCTTATGGCTCCTTATTTCTGGGGTAGAGGATCAGACAAATGCATGTTGTGAGGTGGCAACCGTATACAGGAATGGTTCAGGAAGGAGGAAAGAGAGAAAAAAAAATCTTTCTGACTATTTGATTGCTTAGTGAAGCAATCAGTGTAAAGCTGTCTGGGGAATTCTGGGAGATGAAATCCACACTTCTTAAAGTTGCCAAGTTTGAAAAAAAAAATGGTGTACAGGTAGTCCTTGAACCGCCACTTGTTCATCGACCATTCAAAGTTACAATGGTGCTGAACGAGGGGGGCTTACAACGGGTCCTCGTAGTTGTGGCCATTGCAGCATCCCTGCAATCACACAATTGCAATTCAGGCGCTTGGCAACTGGCTCAGAATTATGACGTTAGAGTGTCCTGTGGCATACTGGTATGTGGGAATGACCTTGGGATAGGTGGAGATGAGATGCTGCCTAGGGAACCATCTGAGAAGAGAGGGCAGAGCAGCTGCATAACAGGCAGAGAAAGAAACTCAGAAGGGAGCCTCCCTAATGTATCAGTCCATAAAAGAGACAGCGGGAGATTCGTACTTTCAGACTTGCAAGATTCTGTTAATGTAGCTTTACAGTAAAGTAGAATTAGCTCATCTCATCATGCTTCCTGTCTGGTCTACTTGGGAAGGCTGACACATGGTCATGTGGTTGCTGTTTGCGAGCTTCACTGCTGGCTTCTGACAAGCAAAGTCAACGGGGAAGCCGGCAGGAGGTAGGTCACAAATGGCGACCATGTGACATCCTTGTTTAACCACCCATGGTGATTTGCTTAACAATGGCAACCAGGAAGTGCCAAAACTGCCATTGCAAGTGACAGGGTTGCATGACATCGCGCTTTACAACCCCATTGCTTAGCGATGGAATTGCCGGTCCCGATTACCATTGTTAAACAACAACTATCCATGAAGTGTTTAATTTTGTGAAAGCAATCCTTGACTCCCATTGTTTAGCTCTGTGTAGGACTAAGAGAGGATGGGGGGGGGGGGAAAAGCAGGGGTGTCTGCAGGGAAGAGGCCAACAAAGTCAAGTTGATGACCACAACCATGTGGTTGAAGCCCCTCTCATGCATGTAAAAAAGGCATGGAGCTTCAATCATATGTTGCCACTTGATTTTTCTGAACCCCTGCAGATGCCCATGGGCAAAAGTATTCCTTTTCTTCTTTCTTTCTTGCAACTGTCTTCTCACCTCCCTGGAGACCTCTGGTCTCTTCTTGGCCTCCTAAGGCCTGAGCAGAAGCACTCCCTCTTATTATGGGCTTGCGATACATTGCAATTTTTTGCTATGATGATGCCCTTGATGATGCCCCTTTGGAGCCAGGGGACAGAAGATGACTTTTACCAATACTCAGATTTGGAAATGCCAAACACCATGAATTCCAACCCTATGCAAACAGCCAACACTTTAAAAAAGTTAGTGTAATTCAGTCTCGTGGGTTTATTTATTTAGCCTATTTCGATGTATATATTTACCATATATGTTCTCACAGCAAGGCCAGCTTTCCCATGAATAATAGGAGATCATTTGTGATTTTAAGTGTCTCTATTATATTATTTTGAGGGATGTGTGTTTTGGGGGACTGTTCAGGTGCTGAGCAATGAGGAATATGAAAAATGGCTGAAAGGACAATATGAAGCCGAAAGCAGCATCGAAGGCAGAGAACAGCTGCTTCTTGAGTCAGCCGAGAGGCTAGAGAACAAATTAACCCTTCTTGGTGAGTTGGAAAGAAAGCCATGATACTAAAGTCTTAAAAATGCAGAAGCAGTCCTAATCAGTATCTGTGTGCTAAATGTTTCCTTCTGAAGCATTTTGAGCTTCACGTTTCACGAAACCTTCCCTTTTGAATGCAAAACAGACCGTTTTGAGTATTTGTGAAGTGGTTTGAACCAGAAGCATCTCTTTTGAGCTAGAAAGGCAGAATGCGCAAACAGATCAAGCTTTGTCCTTCGTTGCAACGCTCCTCCAAAAAAAATTGGATGATATGATTTAATGGGGCTTATTCTATTATAGCAAGAGGGTTGTTTAAAAACAAAAGTCAACAGTAAGTTATTATCTAGCTCAAAAGAAGTAAGCAGGAGGGGATGACTTGTTTTAGTACTTGGGTGGGAAATAACAGGGCTGTAAGCTAGACTGAGAAGTTGAAAGAACATCCCTGAAGAGGATGGATGAAATAAATCCCGATTTCAATACTTTGGCCAAGAAAACTACACAGACCTGTTTACAAAATCACCAGGAATTGAGCTTAAGAGTCTTCATCTTTATTCTTTCACATAACTGTAACTTAATAGTGACCTGCATCTGTGAACTGTAGATGAAGATTTGACCACTGATGATATAGCATTGGTATGATTGCCCCACTTCAACACAGAGATTCATCAAATAGTCAGGACACAAGGTGTTTGTGCGTGAGGGAAGAGTTTAGTTCTTAATAGCAGATTTCATCTGACCTCATAAGAAAAGAGAGAAGCCAGACAGAAAAAACAATGTATATGAAAAACAAAATGTATTTCCTGCAGAAGGTGGGAAGGGTGGATTGGCCAAGCACTTCACTAACTGGTACACTGTGATCTCAGAGTCACTTCATTTTCTACTACATATAATCTGGGTGTGGTCTAAAACACAAAAGTGTTAGGAGTGACCAAAAAGACTGGAAAAGTTCTTCCCTCCGTGGTCCATCCCTTTGATTATACTCCATACTGGCTTTGGAAATGCAGGAATAAAACTAGCTGGTCCATTTGAGAAACTGGAGAAGCCTTCTGAACCATGATGCAGCCCAGTCTCTCCAGCTCGTCTTCTTCCATTTTAGATCATTATATCGAATTGAAGAAAGGAACCCAACTGCTGATGGATCATTTAGGTGACTGACCCTTCCAATGATGTGGTGATATTCCCTCCAATGCTTAGAAGTGAAAGAAAAGTGCACAAATTTGTGCATGTTTTTTATTTATGAATTTATTTGATTTGTATAGCCACCCATCTCACCTGTTTTTTTCAGCAGGCATCATAAGTAGGCTTCAAAGAAGCTTGCTTCTCCATTTTATCCCTCTCACCTGCCACCAGAAAGGACGTAACTCAAGTATAGATTTACAACTTAGACACCCTTAGTAGCCAGAGCTACAGCAACAGCTAATGTGAACTAAACCCCAATATTCTCCCTGCAGCGTGGCAATTATCCTGCAGTACAGACTTTCAGCTAACTTACATTATGGTCAGTTGCTGTCTCATTCCAGGCATTTTTGCAGCTAGCTGAGTAGAAAGCATTTGAATCATGAGCTTAGTCATTAATTCTTACATTTAATTAGGCAGTTTATGTATTGTCCAGCTGGCAAACGCCCTTGGTATGGTCTACAAGTGTAAAACACAAAAGGCAAAGCAATTATAGAAGTCTGTATAAATCTTTTAAAAAATAAATGCTAGATAACTGCCTGCTGGAAGGGAAGGTTTTAGTTTGGTGGGAGTCATAAGATCTGATGGATCTCTGTAAGGAAGGCATGTTATAGATCGAGGCCTATTATAGACAAGATTCTTCTTCCAAGAGCTAGGATAAGATTCTTTTCTAGAAGCACCACCTAGTTAAGACACGATCTTAACAATTGGCAGAAAGAGGTGGGAAATGGATTCCTTCCTGTTAAATAGTCAAAAGCCATTTAGACAATATTTGGACTTGAAAACTGATTAGCGACTAGTATAGTTGGCCTATCCCTGAAGTCATATGTTCAGAAAGGCCAGTTCTATTGAGCAGTGTTATCACTGGTCAACACTAACTGATGTTTGAGCATCGTCTTCAAAGATAGTTCCATGTGTACCACCTATGGCAATAATCCTATCCAGGCCATTTCTGCCCACATAGAATGGTAGCTAGTATATTAGTCAAAGCGGAAAAGGTACTCTGCATCACTGGTAGCACTTGAACTTCAAAGGGCAAGCTGGATCTTTCAGGACCTCCAAGTTATGCTACTACATTTTAGAGCAGGTAGATGAACCCACCTTTTTACAGAACTTTTATTTGTTCTGGGCTGATCCTCACTTTGTTGGTCTTTATCCAGCTTTTACCAAATTCAAGCATTACTGTGGAGTCCTTGGTGCTCTCTGAGCCTTGTTGTTTTCTTGCAGACATTTCATTGCCAGACTAGGCAACATCTTCAGTGCAAAGAGGGAGTGGGCCTTGCTCTCATTTTATATACTTGCCCTTCTTGTGTTGGTAGGGGTGTTGTTCTCTCCTTGGGAGTTGATTGGGCTGCTGTTTGCTGCTTGGTTGATTGCCTGAGTTAATAGTTCCTTGATTAGGGTGTATTGTGCTGTTTGATGGTTCATCTGGTGTTAATCCTAGTGTTCATTTTTGCATATTGCTGGCAAGGGAGTGTACTCGTCTTTTGGCTTTTCTATTGTCTCTTTTGAATGGTATGTAAATGTTGTTTACCTCTATGTGTCTGTTGATGGCTGCTTGGTCTGAGTGCCAGGCTTCCAGGAATTCTCTGGCTTTTTTGGATTTGGCTTGGTTTAGGATGTTCACCGTTTCCCAGTTGAAACTATGGTTGAGTCTGTCCATGTGTTGTGAGATTAAGCAGTTCTCATCGTGTCTTCTGACTGCCAGTTGGTGTTCGTGGATGCGCTCTGCTAGTCTTCTGCCTGTCTGTCCTACATAGTGGCTGTTACAGACTTTGCATTGTATGTTGTAAATAACTCCTGTTTTTTCTTCTTGAAGAACAAAGCAGCCATCAACAGACACATAGAGGTAAACAACATTTACATACCATTCTAGTCTGGCAATGAAACGTCTGCAAGAAAACAACAAGGCTCAGAGAGCACCAAGGACTCCACAGTTCAACCCTGAGCTACAAATATTTGCTTCGGTCAAGCAATACTGCAGGACATGCATCACCTTACCTGCATTTGATGAAATGAAGGGAGAGGGCTGGATTCAGACACATTTCACTTAAACCCCTACTACAAATAACCTCTCCCACTGTTTTTAGTGCTCAGGTCCTAGGAACAAAATGGAGCCTTAAGGATTTCACAGCATGGCTTCCCCATAGAGGAAGGAGGAGAGGTTCTGTAGCACTGACCTTTGGAACTGGTTGTCCAAATAGGAATAGAACCTGTGTAACCTAAAAGGGACGCTGCATTTGATGATTATGAGAACCACCAAAAGACCTAGGAAAACCAGTAAAGATTATTTCCCCTCCAACTTTCCTTCAGTAGAGGTCATCCTGCAGAACAGCAAAAACAGTCCATTCTCCAAAACAAGGACAAATTGAATGGACACATTGAACGTCCAGAAAAGCTGGGATTTGACAACCAACACCCACCCAGACATCTTACACTGGGCACTGGCTGCATCTCTTAAAGAAAGATGCATGGTTTACTTCTATCTATGCCTATACAGTCAAGATATGTTATCAGCCAGGAGGAGCAAGTGGCTGGACAGATAGGTCCAAACACTGCCCAGATGCTTTCGCTTCAACAAAGCTCACTCCATAAAACCAAACAGGAATGTACACTGGATGTCCAAGCAATGCTAACAACCCCCAGAGTAAACAAACAATTGAAGTTCTAGCAGGTCTTCCTCAAAGTGGGAACTCCATAGACCATCTGAAAAATCTCTGCAGGACAATATGGAGATGGAAGGGTGGTAGCAAAATATTTTTTTTCCTTTCCTACCTTCACTGCAGGGTAACTCAATAGTGAACTTGTGTCTGCTCAGTTTTAGCACAGCCTTTTTCCAACCCTCATATCCATGCTGATGCTATAAGAGAAGCCCACAGGGGCACAACTGAGAAGAGATAGCTGAACCCACCCAGTTCATGATAATGTATATTATGTCAACTTGCTCATCCACAGTCAGATCATGAACCATCAAGACCTTAATATGAACTGACCTGGCATTGATTAGGAACAGCAGCTCACCCCAGAGCAACCATGAGTTTCTTTTCCTTGTTGCCTAAGGTCAAATAGCATGGCATACGGCCAGGCTATTAGCAGAACTGTCTGTCTCCAATTATTTCTGCTCACTCCACCAGAGCTAATAAGGAGGGTGTGCTCCAGGTCCCTTCCATTAATCAGTGTCATCTTGCTAGACTCAGGAGTCATGCTTTCTCTGTTGTAGCGGTTCCTTGTGGAACTGCTCTCTCCAAAGATCTGAATGGCCCTGACCCTGCATTAAAGGACTGCCTGTTCCTCCAAGCATTTGGGCCAGGAGATTGAGGGAACTTGGCTGATTGATTAGTTTTTATTGTCCTTTTCTCTATTGCAGTTGATTTTTACTGTTCGTTTTTAATCCTTGTATATCACCCAGAGTCATTGCTACAAGATGGGCGGCCATATAAATAGTATAAATAAATAAGTAATTGGAGCAGATGGAAGGAATGTACAGCAGATGTAAATCACCACATTACATCATTAAAATCACTCTTACTGATAAGAGGTACAGAAGCATATTGTAATGGTGCAAGGAAACCATGTACACAGTGCAAGTTTTGATAAAAGAAGTTTGGTCAAAAGCAGGATCTGTAAATTAAATAGAATAAGCCAGGGACTGCATCATGTGCCTCATGAATGAGCTATTCACAGGACCAGGATGAAAGGCTACCGTGAAGTCTTTTTGTAATAATTAAGGAATGGATCTCCACCCATCTGTTTTCTAGACTGATCTAGAACTTTCAGTAGCTGGAATATTGGTCCAGATTTTGAATCCTTTCTGATCCTCAAATCTCACCATATTTTCTTAGGAGAAAAAGGATATTTCTCACAGTTACGTCCATTTGTTCCAGCCTGCTGCATACTTTCTACATGTATTTGCATTTCTAAAAACAGTGCATTATTTGAGATAATGAACCTGGCTTTTGTCATAGGTGCTACTGGAATTGAAGACCGACTGCAAGAAGGTGTCCCAGAAACTGTAGAGGCGCTTCGAAAAGCAGGGATTAACATTTGGATGCTAACGGGCGATAAACGTGAGACAGCCATCAATATTGCCTACTCCTGCAAATTACTGGATGTGTCAGACAGACTTTTCACACTCGATGCTGACAGTCTGGTGGGTTTGCAACAGTTGTGGTTCCCCATGGAAGAACGTTTTTCCCTAAAAATGTTACATCTTTGTAGAATTGCGGGGCTGAAGGACATGGTCTTCCAGGTGCTTCAGAACTGATTTATATTAGAAATCGTTTGCCATTTGTCTTCACTGTTACCGCTTCATTTCTTCTTGAGTAAAGCACTCCCATCTGGCTGTTCAGGTGTGGCAGTAGTGCTAGGGGTTGGAGATCTGTTCAATTTGATTCAATAATACCCTGTATTTAGCTAAGAGTGTTACATGGAAACTTCTAATTCAAATCTCATGGAAGCTGTTAATTCAGATTATTGCCCATTTGCCTGCACATCAATACTGCTAATGTAACTTCATGAAGTACTTTGCTTTTCAAGTACAAATATTAGCCTTCTCTCACAGGAGGTGTGGATCCAGTAGTCCATGTCTCCCATCAACCCTAACATAAGATTGGAGGAAAGGCTGTACTTAATTACTTGATTGATTATGTGGCATCAAGTCAGTGTTTGACTCTTAGTGACTCCATAGATAGATGTTCTCCAGAACTATGTCTCCCCAACCTAGATGTTCAGGTCTTATTTGGCCATACATAAATATGTACAGACACACCTGTCATGCTGTTGCTTTGCACAGGAAATAGAATTTTGCAAATCACAGAGAAAGAGGGAGGAGTGGTAAGCAAAAGAAATTCGATATAGGCTTTGGTCAATCAAACTTATCACATAGCACATTTTAGTATTAGATTAGGCTACCAACCTTAGTTGTACCTGTGCCACTACAGAATTCCCTGTTAAGAGTAAGGGCATTACTGGTCAGTTCGGGCACATTTTGGCCAATGGGTTGCAAGTACATCCAAGATTACTGCAAGATTACTCATTGCAAGCCAAAACCTTGCAACTTACTGTTCAAGCTACAAACTATACCTTAGAGGCTATCTTGCAAGCCGAGTTATTGTTGCCTGCATCCTACTAATAAGGAAGTATTCGTAGTGTCTAGATACTTGGGATAGAAAATTTAGCATAGTGTTTCATTTGCGTCTCTATCTTGCTAAAAAAAAAAAAATGTTAAAACTTGGTAAAAGTTACTAAAACACTTTCAAGAGTTAGATCTGAAATGCTACTTGTGTTCTGCCAAGTGTCCAGGCAGTGATCAGGGGCCCAGACAACTGGTTCTTTTAGATCCAGAGACAATAAGCACACCAGTGGATAATGCGATTTTAAGCTTTATTATTAACTTCAGCAAACTCGTTTAAACAGAAACATACATAGTTTAGGCAGATTAAACAGAAGCATAAAAAGCATAGCATAAAGAAAGAAAAATCATAACATACCAAACAAGTTGATACCCAATCTCCCATAGGCTGTCAGGAGCCCCTTAATAAGGACAGCGGAGATACCCCAGGATGGCTCAGCTCCCACAGCACCCAGCACTCAGAAGTTCCCCAACTCAAAAGGCAATCCTAAGGTTTTTATCGAAGTCTGGCCCTAAAACCTTGTGACCCTGTTTCCATGGTACTGAGACTGCAGGATCTGACCTTGACTGGATAGTTCCCAGGGTCTGGAACACCTGTTTATGACATGATCCAAGAGCCTGGGAAGCTACACAGATAAGCTAGTGCTTAACAAAAACAATCTTGGGGTTTTCTCTCCCGCCCCACCCCCCCATTTCAAACAGAAATAAAAAACAAGCCAGCTAAACATTAGTATAACTCAAAATAAACTCTAAGCTTCTTCGTGTGAAGGAGAAAATCAAAATATGTCACTTAAACTCCTCAAAATAACAATGGTCTTCCACATTGCTACTACAGCTTGCAATGCCAAGATGACAGCTTAGCCTTGGGAATAAGAATACATGTAAGTTTTACGAGTTGCTAGAATTCTCTCAGGAAGCAGCATTACATGCAGCATTCAAGATAATTCATCTACTTAAAATTAGCATCTAAAAGCAGAAATTATTATTTTATTGGTTAAAAATACAGGAATTTGTTCCTCCGATGATTTGAGGACTGATGACTTGATAGAGAAGCACAATAAAGAGATCACTGCAGTGTCTCTTGGAAAGTTTTGAATGAAAGTTTTAGGTCATTTACCTTTTGCCAAAAATGTGGGCCTATTTTGTCAGATTTTTCAGTACAAACTTGTGGAAATCTGTGGTCCTGTATATTACTAGTATTGTTTGGTAGATTCCATCCCTATAGCTTGCATTAATACACTCGTAGAAAGTTCCACAGTCTTCCACCAATCCCAAGTATTTCAGCAGAACTGGAGAAAGAAAGAGAGGGGGTGTGGGTGCAGAAACACACAGACACACCTCTAATTGGAAAAAAAGGTGTTTCAAAACAAATCAAAACCTTGCCAATACTCCTGCGGCCCTAATATCCTGTCCCAAGTCATGATGAGGCCAAATTCTCAAATTCACCCACTTCATCTCTTTCTCCTCTTTCAGCCATGAAGGAAGACAGAGAACTTTCAGTTCTGTTCCATCTGAACCTTAGCTGGTCATGTGTTTTCAACTGAATAAACTGTGGTTAATCTTAACTATGGTTTATTTAGAGCAACCCAGCTTCAATCCTCAGAGCTAGTTGGTTTCCATGAATTAAGCACAAATGTCATGTAAGATTTAGGCATAGCATTAAACTTCAGATGAATAAAAATAGAAGCAAAACATTTAAAATTTGTCAAGGAAATCTGGAAGTTCAAGGCTCACAGTGGCTTCTTCCTGTCATGAGAACCTGTGATAATGTCAATGAAACTGACTTTTCCCATTATAAGATCATAAATGTTTTGTAGAATGTTGCTCTTCGTTGTTATTGAATCGTCACATCATTCAGATTAAAGAACTCGTGCAATTTATATTATGCATGTCACACTATAACCTGCACGCAAGGGTGATTTTAAAAGTAGAGTGAGCTGCAATTGAAATTACCCTTACAAGTAACTAAATTGAGATAAAACTATTATCTCACCCATTTTCTTTCTCCAACCAGGGGGACTGTGCACGTATGGTAAAAAGCATTTTAGAAGAGATTGATATAATAATTCATACCAAAAATGGAGGGAACACCTCAGAAACAGAGATGTCCACTTCCAGCTTTGCCTTAATTATAAATGGGCCGACATTAGAATTTGTTTTGCACCAAAAAGTGAAAGATGCATTCATGCGACTTGCAGCACAGATCCGATCGGTCATCTGTTGCAGAGCAACACCCCTGCAGAAAAGCAAAATGGTGAAACAAATGCAAAGGGAGCTACAAGTTATGACTTTGGCTATCGGTGAGTTGCATCTCATACCAGGAAGGTGTGTGAAGTTTATTTGAACTGTTATCTCTTGAAGACCTGGAACCAATATTTTTTGCTTATGATATTCCCTTTTTAAAAAAATAAAAACTTAAAGTACAGTTAAAATACAAAGAACAGAAAAGCTAGAATACAGAATTAAAAGAAAAACGAAAAACTAAGAAGAAAAAATAAGGTGACTTCTAACCTTCTCCAACACAGATATAAATGCATATTATATTAAGTCAATCGCTTACTCTTAATTAAACCTTAACTAACATAATTTCTATTAAAACACTAACAATTTAATTGTCGAAGCTCAAAATCAAAACTTCATTTTTTTTAGTTACAAGCAAATAGTCCAAAAGTGGTTTCCATGTAGAAACAAATCCAGCCACGGAATTGTCTCTTATCAATGCTGTCCGTTTTGCCTCTGCGCCAACTCCATTAATTTCACCATCCATTCTTCCACTGTGGGAATTCGTGTATCTTTCCACCTTTGTGCATACTGACGTCTTGCTGCTGTTATCATGTATAAAAGCAAAGTCCCATATTTTCTTTCAAGTTGTTGGTCCATCAAGCCCAAAAGAAACAGATCTGGTTTTAATTGTATATTCCCTTTAAGGATCTTTTGAATTATAATACCTACTTGCTCCCAAAATTTCTTAGCCTTTGCACAAGTCCAACAAAGATGATAAAAAGTTCCTTCTCCTTGAAAGCATTTCCCACAGGCATTTGATACCACTGTATACATTTTTGACAACCTATCTTGTTTATGATAGTCCATAGAATTAAGTACTTCAGTGGTGCAGTTCCAGGGGTTCAACGGGCCATTTTGCAACACATGTAACAGGACTGGGAATTCAAGTACACAGTCAGGAGATCCCTGCTCCATGACATGGTATCACTGAATGAAAAGGGGCCCCTGACCCCATTTGGGTGCCCACCAAGCTAATTTAAAAAATGGCTTGTAAGCAAGCATGCTGCAAAGCAAAAACCAACTTCCCTGCATGACCTTTATTTCTAGCAATGCCTCTCAGACCCATGAAGACTTTCCTAGAAAATAGAACAAGGGAAGCTCCAGACCAGGGTTTTGCTTCCCTTCTAGTATAGGACTTTTCTGGATTGTTCATGGCAACCATCTGGAGAGTGTCCATAACATGGTCTCAACATCCAAAGTGTCTACTGCGTGGAAAGGTTGGATATCTGTGACGAAATATAACTAGTTGAATATTACAGTATTTCTCAATCAAATAGATTATGGCACCAACTTTATGGAATAGCCTGCGTTGGGATATTAGATTATTCCCCATAAGACAGGTCTCCTGGAAAGCAGCTAAGAGTGTCCAGCATGATGCAGGTTGTTGCTTGAACTGTTTTGATAGGAGTTTTCATGCATGGTTTGATATTTGTTCTGAGTTATTACAGATGATTTTGCCATATGTGCTTCTCATATTTAATGTTAGCATTATTATAGCAGTTTCTATTTATTATTTATTGCTGATTGGGTTTGTTTGATTATTAACAGGTGGTCCTCGCTTAACGACTGTTCGTTTAATAATGGTCTGAACTAAGGATGGCCTCAGAAAAAGGGGTTTACGACCTATACTCACACTTATGACTGTCGCAAAATGTCACACCGGCCCTGCAGTCATGTGATCGCAATTTGGGCACTTGGCAGCCAGCCTGCATTTACAACCAGTTGCACAGTCCTGTGGTCACATGGTCGCAATTTGCGACCTTGTTTGCCGGTTTCCTGCAAAAAACATCCAAATTACATGTGAAGTGGAACATCTTTAAATTTAACATGCAATTAAAAAAACAAACTGCAAATAGCACCATTGGGGCAGGGAATGGGAGGGAAGAAAGATTGGCAATAGGAGATTTATCTTCAGTGTACATAGTAGCTTCAGTGGGAAGTTTTACCTCCTGGATGCAGCAGAAGAGGAAAAGGTTAAATTATCACAGTAATTACCACCTGTCATTGATGCTAGTTGCAGTTGTAATGCACATATGCACTTAATTACATATTTAGTTGGCTGTTGATTGTATGATATATGAATTTATTTCATCAAGTGGGTGTATAAAAAGTTGTAGATTTCTATGGAACTTTCTTTGCAAGACTGTTCTTTTTTCTGCTTTGAAGGTGATGGGGCCAATGATGTTAGCATGATTCAAGTTGCTGACATTGGAATTGGAATCTCTGGGCAAGAAGGCATGCAGGTAGGATGTGTTGACGGACCCGTTAATGAAAGTAGTGTTACCTGTATCTTACTTCTCCAACAAGCATGTCTGTCAGCTTCATAATACATTGTCAATGGGAACAGCAGCTCAGTTATGAAAACGTTGGAACATATAGCCTGAATCAAAAGAAGATTTTTATCTTTTGAAAAGGTAAAGACTGTAAAAAGGTGGTACTCATAGAAGTTGTAATGGTCTTGTAAGCAGCTAATCCATACTTCTGCAATATACATCATGTTTTAGCATACCGTGTTCCTAGGAGCAAACCTTAATATCAAAGTCTACAAGTGGATGAACAAATCTGTTCACAGACCATCTTCAAAGCAGATACAAGTAGCTATGCTGCTATTCTTAAATGAGAATTCAGTGAGGCTGTGTTAGTACCCCACCAATCATCTACTCAGCTGAATAATATAAAGCACGCACTGATAACTCAAAGATTTCAGTTCAGGCATTGTGACACATCAATAATTTGAGACACATCAAGTGTATCATGATACAAAATCAGAATGACAGAGTGATGAACTGGCACTTAATTGATCACTAAACAATGGAGAAGTTGATTATAATCAAGAACTGGTATAGATAAGATTAGGGCAATTGTTTGAAAAGAAGGAAATTAAGGACGTGAGATAACAGAAAAAGAGGAGGGAATATAGCCAAGGCAACTTATGCTAACGGGATTCACTATATCTCTCCATCCCTTTTTATCCTTGCAAACCACCCTTGTTTCCACCACACCCATCTGCCCCTTCGTATGTTGCATTTTCTTCTTTAAACTTTTCACTCTTCTCTTCTTGCGGATCTCATCCACTCCATCCGACCACAACTTTCTTAATCTTTCCCTTCTTCTCAGTCTGCTCATTTTTTCTTTAGCCATTTGTTTTGAGATTCAGTCTTCTCTTGATATGAACAAAGCATCTAAGTGTACTGGTCATTCCTCAGTATTCAATCCAATCAATCCACACCCATTCATCTCTGATCCTGCCTCTTCTTGTTTTACAACACATATTTTGTAAGTGCACAATTTCTACCACATTCAGTTTACTTTTTTTCCCCCAACATGGCCACCTTTTACTTCCATGTAACTGTAAGTAGAAGCACCCTCACAACTATTATTGCTTTTTTCAACAAACATTCATTGCTTTGCAATACACCAGCTGCTACCCACTATCTACTATCTATCTATCTATTTATTTAAATTTGTATGCCACCCAACTCCTAATTACTAGGGCGAGGATTTGTATGACCTAAAAAGTTTAGAAATATGCAAGCATTTATGACCTTAAAACCGTTTAAATATGACCAATTAAACCAAAAATATGACTTTTAAAGCAAAAATATGACTTTACAATTTTTCTGAAATTAGCACCCAATTTTTAAAAATCTGTGCTTACACACACAAATTAAAAGGTTTATTCTTCACTTCCAGTGCAGAAGTGCTAGTATTGAAGGAATCAAATGAACATTTTGAGAGTAAAATGGTCATCCCTGGATTATTTTTCATTAACAGCAGAATTGCATTGGTTGACCATGTGCATCCTGAGGTTATCAAACTCAAAACTCCTTCTGTTGTCCACCAGTATGTTCTTGTATCTGGAGAAACTCCGTTCAACATTACAAGAGGTTATAGGAACAAATTTGAAAAAAGCAAACTAATCTGGAGAAAATTCTGGCTCAAAGTCTTCAAATTTTGCTTCGAGTCCATTTAGAATGTTACTTATTTTGCAAAGTGTTGAATAACCGAGATTAGATTGCAGCACTCTTTGCAGTTTATCACTAATTTTTTCAGCCAGTTTCCCCTTTCCTTGCTTTAAATCACTCCCTGTTTGTTTTACAATGTTCAGTGCATCATTAATTTCGATTCCTACAGTTTCAAGGTGGGTGGTTGCTCTTGATAATCCACTGAAGTTAGATCCTGTATATGCTAAGTTTCCAGCCAAGGTTTCAGAAAAGGAATCTTGCACAATCTTGATGGAGGGACATTCACAACAGTCAAATTCTTTAACTGTCTGCTGCAAGGAAGCATAATTTGTGAGATAATACATAGCCACATCCAGCCAAGTCTCCCAACGTGTCATGACAGGTTGGGGAGGGAAAGCCAAAGTAGGAGCAATTTCTTTGAACTTTTGTACTTGAAGTGGAGCTTTAATGAACATTTTTTTCTCATTCAAGATTATCTATATCAGATAGTTGCTTTGAATCTCTTCGGCCACTTTGTGTAAACCATGTGCAAGGCATGTGATATGGATCATTTTTGGATAAAGAAGTTAAGTCCCTTGGCTGGTTTAGTTATGTATAGAGCGGCATCTGTTACAAAGGGAAGGATATTTCCCATTTTTACACCATCCGGCCAGAGTAGTTTCATAGAATCGTCAAAGAGCATAGCAGTAGTGGAACTGTTTACTTTTTGTAGGGTTTCACATCTTAGAAGAAATACTTCACCAGGCTTGTCACATTTCAGAGTGCCAATAATAACATTGGCTACCTATCTTCCGTTTACATCACTTGTTTCATCTATTGAAACCCGTATCTTATTGTTGCCAACAGCAGATCTTATCTTTTCTAACACATCTTCATAGCAGGCAGAGATATAACTTTTCCTTACAGTTGATTCATTTGGAATCGGGTGACTTGGGTACTTCTCCAAAAAATGCCTGAGGCTACCACTACCTAATTTCCTTAAGGGAATATTTGAAGTAACCATCATTGTACAGAGATCCTTACAAAATTCTGACTGGGTATTTGATGAACCTGCAGTTGAAGAAGAAGCTCTCGAAAAGGAGATGTTGCCTGTTCTCAGTGAAGGTAAATCTTGCTAAACAACTCTTGTGTTTCCCAGTGTTCCCAATATTCACAATGTTGCTGAATATTAAAACACTTTTGGGCAGATACCTTAACTTCACACAATTTACAAAAAAAAAATATCACTATCGCTACTTAAAATCTGCTCCCCAAATTCTTGAACAAGACACCATAATTTAATACTCACTGAACATCTACTTTTAGGCATGTTGAAATCAGACTGCAGCTCTCACGTGACTCCACCACCTCGAACACACACATACCTGAGTTGGGGGGCAAATGAGAAAAAGTAAAAAAAATAGGCAAATTCTCACTCTTTTTTTCAGGCCTGGTCAGGGGAGAAGCCTCTGCCTGCTGAAGTCATTTTTAAAAAGGTTGCTCTCCCTCTCTTACACACACACACACACACACAGCCCTGAGTTGGGGAGTGAATAATAAAAAGAAAAAAAACAGGCAAATTCTCACCATTTTTTCAGGCCTGGTCTGGGGAGAAGCCTTTGTTCCCACCTCTCTCTCTCTCTCTCTCTCTCTCTCTCTCTCTCTCTCTCTCACACACACACACACACACACACACACACACACACACACACCTACCTCCCTGAGTTGGGGAGTGAATAATAAAAAGAAAAAAAACAGGCAAATTCTCACCATTTTTTCAGGCCTGGTCTGGGGAGAAGCCTTTGTTCCCACCTCTCTCTCTCTCTCTCTCTCTCTCTCTCTCTCTCACACACACACACACACACACACACACACACCTACCTCCCTGAGTTGGGGAGTGAATAATAAAAAGTAAAAAAACAGGCAAATTCTCACCATTTTTTCAGGCCTGGTCTGGGGAGAAGCCTTTGTTCCCACCTCTCTCTCTCTCTCTCTCTCTCTCTCTCTCTCTCACACACACACACACACACACACACACACACACACACCTACCTCCCTGAGTTGGGGAGTGAATAATAAAAAGTAAAAAAACAGGCAAATTCTCACTTTCTTTGCTGGCTCAAACTTGCTGGCTTATCAGGAGGGTTGCCAATGACCAAAATATGACGTTTGTTACAAAATTGAGCAGAAATTTGACATAATACCTTTAAAAAGTCAAAATATGACTTTTCAGGCAAAATAAAATGCATCTAATTCTCACCAGATTACTCTAAAACATGTTTTAACTTACTTATAAATTCAAATAAAGGTTCCAGAAAAAATATGACATGTCATAGAAATCCTCGCCCTACTAATCACTCTTTCTTCCAGCATTTGCCTGTCTCCTAGTTTTTCCATCTATTTTCCCATCTTTTATAAACATTCCATCAAAACACAAAATGCATCTACTTGCTGTAGATTTTTACCATTTATGTATAACTTGGAATTGTTCTTTTCATTTTCCCTGTTAAACATAACTATCTTGGTCTTTAATGCATTAATTTTCAGGAACATGCTCCTTGCTGCATAAAATATCTAACATTTGCTGAAGATCATCCAGGTTCACAGGCAAAAACCAAGCATCGTCTGCATAAACAAATTCCCAGCCAACCCACCTTTAGTATCACCAGAAGCATTCCTTGTGCATTTGTCCTTAAAATACCTTAAACAACCAAGGGGACTTCACACTTCTTTGTCTTACCTGCCACTCAATATTCAGCCATTAACTAAGTATTCCATTTATTTTCCTGCACACACTTGTCCCATCATATCCAACTACACTGTTTGTGCCAGCTGTCCTAGCATTTTTCAACATTCTCACAGCACTTATAGTTCCTTTCCATCATGGGAGAGGGGCCACTAACTTTTACAGGCTTCATTTCATAAACCTACGCCTTCATTTCCCTGCATGCATTCATCAACTACACAAAATCTGTTTGTTTTTTTTCCCACTTACTAGTTAATGTTTTTACTATGTACTCCTCTTGTATTCCAAGTCACAGTCTTCTGTGTGCCGCAGCCATTACCAGGTGGGTCCATATCTTTACTGCCCATCATGGCTTTGGTCAATTGAGGCTTTTACATAACTCATTTTAGTAAAATAGAGAGGTTTAGTCTATGTTACCAGCTTAAGTTGTAGCCATACTACATGTAACATTACCTATTAACACTAACGCAATGACTGAGCTATTGGGACAGTTTCAGGCACTTTGCCACCAATGCAATCAAAGCAGTTTTATCTCAAATGTGCTCACACACTTCTGTGTAAGTTAGGATCCTTAACGTAGAGAAAGCCTTGCAAGGCAACGTACTGTTACCCACGCCCCACAACTAGGGAATGTATGCAGATAATTGACATACCTAATATTAATGCTTTCTCTCACACTGTTGGTGAGGAACGACATCATAGCAAATCTGGCACTTACAAAACCAAAGGACAGATGAAGACAGAGCAGGCTGCCCAAAAGCAGGGGTTAAATAATCCATTAAGAAGAACAGGGAAGAACATCAATCAGGGCACAGTTGCTGAAATTTGTTCATTATGGCATCATGCTTTCTTCAAGAAAAATTACTATTCTGAAGCTCTTGGATTTCTTGTGAACTTGGTCAAATGGTTCATCCCTGCCTGGTTGGTGAAGGCTGTCATAATAGAATGGAATACGTAAGACCAGGACTATTAAACGAGGAAACGTAATGGAGCTTTCCTGGGCCCAGCAATGGGACTTATGCAGCTGACTTTGGTGGAGGTGGCAAGATCCACCTAATTTCAGTCTTTAGCAATCTACTTGATTCTTCTTTTATTTCTTTTATGTTTGTTTGCAGGCTGTGTTAGCAAGTGACTTTGCAATTTCTCAATTCCGACATCTCAAGAAGCTGCTATTTGTTCATGGCCACTGGTGTTACACCCGACTGGCTGACATGATCCTCTACTTTTTTTACAAGAATGTGGTATGTAGCTATCAGCAACTGCATCCTGGATTTCAGAGGCAGGAAGCATCGTTTCAATACATTGAAAAGGGATGTTTTCAATGTTAGTAGATTCTGAAATCAGATGCTGGCAAGAGAAATGGAGCCAGCCCATCTGTCTTGGATTAGAAGTTACTGTGTCAGTATTGTTTACAGTCAATTAAATATGACCTCTGCCAAAAAGCAATCTGTCAGCATTAAGCAGAGATTGTGACAAGCTGGCTCCATGATCAAAACTGGGAAATTATCAAAGGGATTTGGGAGTGTTTTTTTTTTGGTTTGCTTTGGTTTTCTGCCCAGGGAAGTGTGGTTGAAATAGACTAGTCTTGTTAACTGTGGTTGTGTTTTATTTTTATCCTGAGCAGTCAGGATTTTATTCTGATATGAACCCTACCTTTGGAACGCTAACAAAATGGAGAGATGATTGTCTGGTTACAAAACTCACATTTGTTGTCTTCACATTAACATTAAGCTTGATTATTAACCTCCAAAGGTCCCTCAGGGTTAACATTAATCCTATCCTTGCCCTCAATGCCATTTCCAGAGCTTTGAGGGATGTAGAGCAGCTGAGAACAATGACTGTAGAAGGCACATGCTGAATTTCTGTAGATCAGTGTTTCTCAACCTTGACAACTTTAAGATGTGTGGACTTCAACTCCCAAAATTCCCCAGCCAATTAGGGCTGGCGGGGGAATTCTGGGAGTTGAAGTCCACACATCTTAAAGTTGCCAAGGTTGAAAAACACTGCTGTAGAGCATTCTAAAGTCCATTTGACTTCTTCCCAACATCCCTCTCCCTGAACTCTATTGTAGATTCCCACAATGCATTGTCCTTTTTCATCACTGCAGGCATACGTAAATCTCCTGTTCTGCTATCAGTTCTGTTGTGGATTTTCAGGAACTGCCATGATTGATTACTGGAGTCTGATTTTCTTCAACCTTCTCTTCACATCAATACCACCTGTTATATATGGTGTTTTAGACAAAGATGTCTCTGCAGAAACTCTCATGAACAATCCAGAACTTTACAAAGCAAGTCAGAAAAATGAGGTATTTTTTGGCTTGGCTCAAGTGTTTGAAGACTGAAGTGATTTATGGGTTCTCGGTTGCACATTCCTTGCTACTTGGATCATAATTTTTTGACCTATTTCTTTTTAATCTTCTGAAGATGTGGAGATGAAAGACATTCTTTGCTAGGTTTCCAGCCAATGAATGGAGGTGGCCTTAGGAGATCAGTGTCGTTTTTTTTCCATGACGTACTAATAGAATCAAAATCTTATTATTACTGGTTGCCACTTTGGCTGCTATTGCTTATTTTTGTGTTCTGTACCATTTAAGAAAAGTTTTGCCAGGCATATGGATTCATTGTATTCATTGTCCTAGTCTGACATGGTATAAAAGTCAGCCTGAACTTTAGAAGGCCATCAAGCTAGACAAGCAAAAATAATAGGATGTGAAATCTGAGGTGAAATTGATGATTAATCTGCTTTAGAGGAATGTGTCAGTCTGTCTAATATTGATCCTATATTGTCTAAGCACTGTCAGACTATTCTTCAAAACTGGATCTCACAATAAATCCACCATGTGCAACTTAGGAAGTTTACTGTTAGATTACCTCCTTTAAAGCTTGTCTTTTTATTAAACCAGTTTCAAGGATGAATTCCAGAAAAATCAGGCTCTGTTGACAGAAACTTGTGTTTCTAGGTTTGCAGCTAATATGATGCCTTTTCAAATATATACCAGCAAATATTGCTGGTATAACAGATTAACTGGCTTTGCTTTCCTTCCATGGAGTCTGTGGTGCAGTATGCAGCAAATTAGCTCTCAACTTCACTAGAGATCCAGCTGTTGGGAACCTTGACCTGCTAAACATCACCTCTGGAAGTTCACTAAGGGGATTAGGTTTAGATTTAGGTTCAGGTTTATTTTGAGATTTGGGTTTAGGTTTAGACATCTGAACTTGTAGATGATTCATAACTGAAATCTGCAAAACTGACCTGCCTGTTTTCTTTCTTTTCAGCCATATAAGGGTATAGCCTTTGCAATGAACTTGGTGGATGCATTTTACCAAAGCCTGGTTTGCTTTGTATTCTTCTACTTGGTAAGTATTACAAAACTGGCTACTTGATCATTGTCTCTGTTGTTTTAGTTTTGTTTTTAAAAATAATGCACACTCATTTTACATGATTATTTGCATCAAATTAAACTTCCTCACCAATAAAATAATCATCATTAGGAATTTCTGTATCAAAAGGCCAAGCAGAACATTATGTTATTATTGCAGTTTGCTGTTTGTAATTCATTAAAAACAAGTTCAGTAGGTATATATTTTAAATAATGGTTCCTTTGCAGACATTCCAAGGTTCCGATGTAGATGTCTATTCTTTTGGGAATCCTATGAATACTACCATGTTCTTTATAATATTACTACATCTTCTGATTGAAATTAAAAATGTGGTGAGTATCTTATTCATTCATTCTAACATTCAGTTCACAAGTTCATCTTGAATAGGGTCCAATTCCATTGAGCACCTCATCAATTACATTTATACATAATAATAAACCCAAATTTGTTAATCCTTGGCTTCTAACACTAATCTGACAGCTAAAAAAGGGACAGAGAACCTTAAATATTATTTTAAAGTGCCCATCCAGGATCATAAAGCATAACTTCTTCTTGTCCTTTGGATCTTGTGTTTTTGTGATCAAAATTCCAGAATCCACAGTTCAGCTGTCATGTGAAAATTGGTTTAATTCATGGCAGTGGGGAAAACAGGGTGGGAACAGATGCAATTTTTCAAGATAACCAGGACTGCTAAGAACAACTTTTCCTTTGGGATTACACCCAAGCCAGAAGAACCATTAGAGAGAAGGTTCTTGATGCTGAATATCAGAAGGAGCTCAGCTGCATTTCAGCACACATTAGAAATTGTACAAAGTATTCTAGTTGGGATTTGGGTAGATATCTAAGGACCCTCATTCTTCTCTTCAACAAGAGCCTTTTTCAGAGCTAGCCTTGACATGCCGACTTCTCCTGTGCTTAGTGGGAGATTTGCTAAAGTCATCATGTGTCAACAAACTTGCCCGTGCTGCACCAGAGTCATTGAAACTACTCTACATGTGCTGCTTTAGTGCCCTTATTATCAAGACAGTCACAAAGCTCTCATTTCCCTCCCACCCCCCCAGTGGTCACACTATATAGATCAAAATGAAAGCCAGCTTGTGGATTTTCTTCTATCTGACTGGAAACCATCCATTACATATAATATAGCTAAATTTGATATGGGAGCAATAAAAATTGGCAAACAGTCAGTGAGTTGGGATATGGGCAAACATATTTAAAAAAATCCTGTCCTGTATTCCATATTATTATTACTCCCACTGGTAAGGTTTTAAATTGAACTTTCTTCTTTTAATTAAAACTGCCCTAACACTGTAATAATTTTCCCCTACTCCACTGATAGACTCAAAATATTAGTTTCAGCTCTGAGTTTTAGCCTTAAGAATAACCTGTTTTATTATACTATATTACATTGCATCCAAGGGTTGCTTAAGACCTCACATGAATTTGATATTTTCCACTTTGTATGTGGTCTTTATAGCTTGCCCCAATGTCTTACTGTTTTTGCTTGACTTGTTAATGTTTATTCTGGTCATTGACCAAAATAAAGGTCATTACACGACATTTTTGTTTGAGTGTAGTCATACACCAATGGGTTTATATGTTATAAATGATATTTTCAAAATCAAACCTGTTTTCAGTAGTTAATGTGGTAGATCATACCATTGGAAGATGAGACCCCTAGGTCGGAAGATGGTCAAAATGCTACTGGGGAGGAACAGAGGATGAGTTCAACTAGCCCCAGACGTGATGACGCAGCTAGCTCAAAGCTGAAAGGACGGTTAGCGGCTGACAGTGCTGGTGGTGAACGGCGAATCCGATGTTCTAAGGATCAACACACCATTGGCACCTGGAATGTAAGATCTATGAGCCAGGGCAAATTGGATGTGGTTATTGGTGAGATGTCAAGATTAAAGATAGACATTTTGGGCGTCAGTGAACTGAAATGGACTGGAATGGGCCACTTCACATCAAATGACCACCAGATCTACTACTGTGGACAAGAGGACCACAGAAGAAATGGAGTAGCCTTCATAATTAATAGTCAAGTGGCTAAAGCAGTGCTTGGATGCAATCCAAAAAACGACAGAATGATCTCAATTCGAATTCAGGCCAAGCCATCTAACATCACAGTGATCCAAATATACACCCCAACCACAGATGCTGAAGAAGCTGAAGTAGAGCAGTTCTATGAGGATCTGCAGCACCTACTGGACAACACACCTAAAAGAGATGTTATTTTCATCACGGGAGACTGGAATGCTAAGATGGGCAGTCAAATGACACCTCGAATGACAGGTAAGCATGGCCTGGGAGAACAAAACGAAGCAGGACATAGGCTGATAGAATTTTGCCAAGACAATTCACTCTGCATAACAAACACTCTCTTCCAACAACCTAAGAGACGGCTTTATACATGGACTTCACCAGATGGACAACACCGAAATCAGATTGACTACATCCTTTGCAGCCAAAGGTGGCGGACATCTGTACAGTCGGTAAAAAAAAGACCTGGAGCTGACTGTAGTTCAGATCACAAACTTCTTATTGCACAATTTAGGATCAGACTAAAGAGATTAGGGAAAACCCACAGATCAGTTAGATATGAGCTCACTAATATTCCTAAGGAATATGCAGTGGAGGTGAAGAATAGATTTAAGGGACTGGACTTAGTAGATAGGGTCCCGGAAGAACTCTGGACAGAAGTTCGCAGCATTGTTACGGAGGCGGCAACAAAATACATCCCAAAGAAAGAGGAAACCAAGAAGGCAAAATGGCTGTCTGCTGAGACACTAGAAGTAGCCCAAGAAAGAAGGAAAGCAAAAGGCAACAGTGATAGGGGGAGATATGCCCAATTAAATGCAACATTCCAGAGGTTAGCCAGAAGAGATAAGGAATTATTTTTAAACAAGCAATGCACGAAAGTGGAAGAAGACAATAGAATAGGAAGGACAAGAGACCTCTTCCAGAAAATTAGAAACATGGGAGGTAAATTCCAGGCCAAAATGGGTATGATCAAAAACAAAGATGGCAAGGACCTAACAGAAGAAGAAGAGATCAAGAAAAGGTGGCAAGAATATACAGAAGACCTGTATAGGAAGTATAACAATATCGGGGATAGCTTTGACGGTGTGGTCAGTGAGCTAGAGCCAGACATCCTGAAGAGTGAGGTTGAGTGGGCCTTAAGAAGCATTGCTAATAACAAGGCAGCAGGAGATGACGGCATCCCAGCTGAACTGTTCAAAATCTTGCAAGATGATGCTGTCAAGGTAATGCATGCTATATGCCAGCAAATTTGGAAAACACAAGAATGGCCATCAGATTGGAAAAAATCAACTTATATCCCCATACCAAAAAAGGGGAACACTAAAGAATGTTCAAACTATCGAACAGTGGCACTCATTTCACATTCCAGTAAGGTAATGCTCAAGATCCTGCAAGGTAGACTTCAGCAGTTCATGGAGCGAGAATTGCCAGATGTACAAGCTGGGTTTAGAAAAGGCAGAGGAACTAGAGACCAAATTGCCAATATCCGAACAACGGACTGGTTTAAGATTGGGAAAGGAGTACGGCAGGGCTGTATACTCTCACCCTACCTATTCAACTTGCATGCAGAACACATCATGCGACGTGCTGGGCTTGAGGAATCCAAGGCTGGAGTTAAAATCTCTGGAAGAAACATTAACAATCTCAGATATGCAGATGATACCACTTTGATGGCTGAAAGTGAAGAGGAACTGAGGAGCCTTATGATGAAGGTGAAAGAAGAAAGTGCAAAAGCTGGCTTGCAGCTAAACCTCAAAAAAACCAAGATTATGGCAACCAGCTTGATTGATAACTGGCAAATAGAGGGAGAAAATGTAGAAGCAGTGAAAGACTTTGTATTCCTAGGTGCGAAGATTACTGCAGATGCTGACTGCAGTCAGGAAATCAGAAGACGCTTAATCCTTGGGAGAAGAGCAATGACCAATCTTGATAAAATAGTTAAGAGCAGAGACATCACACTGACAACAAAGGCCCGCATAGTTAAAGCAATGGTGTTCCCCGTAGTAACATATGGCTGCGAGAGCTGGACCATAAGGAAGGCTGAGAGAAGGAAGATCGATGCTTTTGGACTGTGGTGTTGGAGGAAAATTCTGAGAGTGCCTTGGACTGCAAGAAGATCAAACCAGTCCATACTCCAGGAAATAAAGCCAGACTGCTCACTTGAGGGAATGATATTAAAGGCCAAACTGAAATACTTTGGCCACATAATGAGAAGACAGGACACCCTGGAGAAGATGCTGATGCTAGGGAGAGTGGAGGGCAAAAGAAGAGGGGCCGACCAAGGGCAAGGTGGATGGATGATATTCTAGAGGTGACGGACTCATCCCTGGGGGAGCTGGGGGTGTTGACGACCGACAGGAAGCTCTGGCGTGGGCTGGTCTGTGAAGTCACAAAGAGTCGGAAGCGACTAAACGAATAAACAACAAAATGTGGTAGATCACATTCTTAATATGGAAGTAATGGCATGCACCATGTGAAACAGACACTAATTTTATCGTTTTGAGTTATAGGGACCATATTTCCAGAAGGTATTAACAGGTAACAGACATTTTCAAAGGAGGGCAAAGAAGATGATACAGGGTCTAAGGGATACACCATACTATATGAGGATAAGCTGAAGGAAGTTGGGATATTCCATCTGAAGAAAAGAAGACTTTGGGGAAACATGATAGCCATGTTCATGTACATTAATGGAAGCTACAGGGAAGATGGTACTTGTTTTCCAGAAAGTAGAACTAGAAGTACAGATATGCATTGCAACTCCTAGATTTCATTTATATATGAGGAAAAAATTCTTGATGATAAGATCTGTACAAAAGCAGAACACGCTACCTAATGCACTCTCTCCACAGACTAGGTTTCCTGACAAATGTGCCATCTAATATTTTGAGAATTGCAGTGTTAACACATCTGGAGGCACCAAGTTGAAGAATTTGAAACCTAATGCCATACAGCTATACAAAATAAAGGAACAAAGGGTTGAGACCTTCTTGAGTGTGCCTGACAGATGGGTTTCCTTACGGTGGATCCTATAAAGCAGTGTTTCTCAACCTTGGCAACTTGAAGATGTCTGGACTTCAACTCCCAGAATTCCTGGCTGGGGAATACTAAATACTTCCACTGAGTAGCAAGCAAACTTACAGTAATCCTCTGTTTTGGACTTACCCAGAATCTCTGTTTTCCTCTACCATGGGTAGGACCTTCTACCTGGATAACTTAATTTATATGAAAAAAAATTGCAGTCTAGAGAAAGAGCAGAGTTGATCTGAAACCTGAAGGATGAAAAACTGGTTGGATTAAGAAACTTAAAAATGTAGGTGGATCACCCACTGCCATTGGCTTCAAACTCTTGCAGCATCAGACAGCCCTAGGGACTGTCCTACCAGTGGGTATTGGATTGTTGATTCCCCCTGGCCATTAGTTATTAGAAAACAACAAGCAGGTACCCTAGGAACATTGCTGCACTTTTCCTTATTTCCTCTGCTTTTCTAGCTTTGTCTCTGCATCAGGATTGATCTTGAGGTGGCAGCAGCGACTTTGACCTTTCTCAAGAACAGGTTCCCTGATTGGTAAACATTGCTCAAGAGAAAGGAAAGATGTTTTCATCATTGAGATCCAATACAAGAAAGGGGAGAAAGATAAGCAGAAATAGTTTAGTAGATGCTCAGTGCAATAGGCTGATGCACACATTAGGGCAATTTTGTTTCTGGAGAATTCATAATTCTTAGGCATTCCTCCATTACATGAAGGTTCCTACTCCCATAAGTATCAAACAGGCCTGTAAGGTCAGTAAGCCACCTACCTTTTCTAAAGTCTCCATCAAAATAAAATATTCTTTTCAGACATCACTTAAAATATTACTTTCATGGAAATAGAATTCCCTTTCACAGTATTTAGTCTCAGTTGTCCTTCATTTGAAGACAAATTCAAGTAATGGAGAGACACAGGATTGGATAAAAACTGTATCATATGACATCTTATTAGGAGGACTTGTCCTTGCAGCCGTTGCTTATGGGATTAAGCCCAGCCCAACCCAGCCTGAAACCTTTCAGAATTGGAAGCAGATCTGATCTCATGGAATTTATACTTCTGCTTTTGATTTGTTTCAGAATATTATACACTTCTCTGTTTTTGCTGGTAGCATCTTCCTGTATTTCTTCGTTCTCGGACTTTTGGGAGCTTTCTGCGTCCTCTGCAACCCACCAGGCAATCCATACTGGATTTTTCAGAGACAATTAGTAAACCCAATATTTTATCTCATCTGCATGATCTCCATTACTGTGGCTCTGCTTCCAAGGTACTTTATTGGTTTAATTTACCTAAATCTGTGACCCATCTGTCTTGCTTTTTCTCACACAAGTTCTCATCTAGTATGATCAACAAGACTTTACTTTCAAAATTATTCCCAGGGAAATTGCCATTGGTGGAAGATGGAGTTCTTGCATTTATTTAGTTATGGGTGGGCCAAGGGGTGTGTGGAATGTCCTGTTCTTTTTTATACAGTCTTTCCTCCAGCAGTCTGCAGCCTCCCTGGTTTTCTACAATTCAGTTGAGCCCCAAGAGAGAGCTCCTTCCAAGTGGAAAACAAATGTGGGCTACCAGGGAAACTTCAGAACAGGAAAATGTGTAACACAAAATGGTATCATTCATAGGGCAGGGCTTCTGTCTGTCTTCTTCTTTCCTGATTCAAAATAGTCCTGTTCCACAGATTTCAAGTGCCCAAAGTATATTTAACCCTACCCCTTCCAGCTTGTTTGAATATCTTCTTTCATTTTAGGTACTTGTTCAGGGTAATCCAAACCACAGTATTTCCAAGTCCAATAATACAAGCCAGGCTTCTTGAACGTCAGAGCCATGCGCAGTAGAAGAGTTGGCAGCAAACAGAAATCTCAGCTGCTTATGAGGGGTGCAATCAGAATTCATTCATCGGAAGACAGATACCAAGTCTGCATCTTCAGACTTCCACTGTCTCAGCAAAAGAATAATCCTGAGGATTGAGATGTTTTACTATTGCTATTGTCATTCCAGAGAAGGTCTGAACCAAGAGCATATACTCAGTTATGGTGTCCAGACTGACACATCTGGAAGTAGCAACTTCCTGAATTGGGAGAACATTTTGATTAAGCAAGTCAAAGGAATTCTGTTTTGACATATCTGCAGCTGGACATTCTTTAAGAAGGAGACTTGATGTTTACTTCTATGAGATACTTAATCTTTCTATAATCAGTAAGACATTGGAATTCTATATATGGTAAATCAGAAAATTTAACATAACTGGCCAAAAATGAAGTGTTACTTATGGAGTCCAAATGGTGGTATATTGAATTATCTTTCTCAGATAATGTTTTATTCTCATTGATATATAATCAGCACCCATTGCTTATATATATATATTTTAAGTACTTAAAGTAATTTATTAAAGATACAAGCAGGCATTGTACTTTGTTAAAATTAAAAAGAAAAAAAACAAGGTCTCTTGCACCATGATGTGAAAATCCTATGAGAATTCATTTAATTTATGTTTAATAATATATAAAAAACGTTTAGACCTGGTCATACCCAGACACATTTGGTATGCTGAAGGGTGACCTGATTCTTCCTCTGATGACTGTAATACTGTATTCTGGAATAATGTTAGAGTACCTTATTCAGACAAGGTTTACAGTGGGTCCCTTTGCAAACAACCATACAGAAGAATTGGCTCCATCACTTTCATTAGAAGCAGTCTCTGTCATTCTTCATGTAACCAAGATTCGTAGACCTTTGTCATCTTTGGATTCATTTATTTAGGGAATAAGCTCACAGAAGATTTTGGGGAGATACATATCTACGTACTCACAGTGTTTTGTCTCTGTGATCATCGTAAAAATGCTGCCAATATTGTTATTTTCTTTATGATATTAGGGTTAAAAAAGATACTGTACGCTGTGCCTATTCTGGTATGTCTCTCCTTTCTCTGTTCTTAAACAGACTGATGCTTGTAATTTTGTTTATTTCACTTACATGCTGCCTGACTCCAGATCAACTCTAGGGGCCTCAGAGCACAACAACAAAATGATAAATATACAATAAAAAAACCCAAAACATCAAACAAATTGGTGAATCCAGGATCTATCCACTTAGAAAAAGTCTGGCTAGATTCTACCCATTTAAAAGCAGACTTTATTAAACTCAACAAACAGCTGTTTAGAATGGGGAACAGAGTGAATCTACTGATCCAGGACTCTGAAAAGTATGGAAAATATTCAATATTTACCTAAGCCCGTCTCTCTGTCTCCCTCTTTCATTGCTATAGTCCTATATTAACAAAGCCATTTCTAACCAAGATTAGATTACCAACTATATCTCCTGGCTGTTCTGCCCCTTCTGCACATTATGTTTTATGTGCAGTTTTATAATGATGGTCTTCAAGTGTATCTACCAGCCATCATCTTCAGTCCCATTGAATGTGCTATCTTTACAAAGATCTTAGATAATGATCTAAGATTATTTCCCAGCCTATGTGCTAAGGACCACTTCACTTACTACATTACTGCAGAGAATGCACCTCTGTAGAGGAATTTATATTGTCGTCATAGGCATCCAGTAGAAAGTGCAGGGATGTCCTGATGTCATTTGTGCAATGATGTCATGATACATGTGATGCCACTTCTCCTTGCCCCATAGTAATCGTCATTTACTGAGAAGTAACATGAGAAGGTGTTTGTGACCTCGAAAGAACGTTGAAAGGGTTGTGTAGCCACATGGTCTAACCACATCCCTGGTCATTTGTGTCTAAAACATTGGCATGTCTTGACAGCATGGGAAAGGGCACTGCATGGATACTGACATCTATACAATAGCAGGCAAAGGTTTAGGCATTCCTGTTTCTATGAATTCCTAAGTGAACAGAGTCTGACACAACGCCTACATGATACAAATTGAAACATATTTTTCTGCAAATTTAAGTGCATACTTAAACTATTTTCAATGGTTGATTTATGTTAGAAAACAGTGAATATGGCAGATCTAGAAATTTGGACACCTTTCCAGTTTTATGCAGTGCTTTTTTTTGTTTGTTTTTTCTACAAAGTTGTTCATAACGCCTTAAAAGATGATTGACTATGGGCATACATTAGCCAGCTGAGGACAGTTTCACACATAAACAGATACTCTGAACTTTTAATCTCTTGCGTTGTCTATTTTCAACAGCCATGGACTTCTCTAAGGAGCTTTCTAAGCATTTGAAAACAAAGATAAGTCACTCTTAAGTGGAGGAAGGCTGTAAAAAAAATCTCTAAATGCTTCCAGTTAGTAATTTCATCTCTTAGAAACTCATTAGGAAATTAAAGTGACATGGAATTGTTCTAGTTTAAAAGAAGATCTGAAAGACCAATACAAATCTCTAGAAAAACAGAACCCATTGATCATTCACAATGGTCCACTGAAAAGTTTAGCTGACACTGAAGTAGTTGTCCACAGTGCAGTGTTGCTTATACAACAATGATCTGCATGGAAGGGTTGTCAGAAGAAATCTCTTCCCCAAACTCATCACAGACGTTACCATCTAAATTATGCAAAAGAAAACCTTGGTTTTGGAACTAAATGGTTTGAACTGAAAAAAACAAGAATTGAACTATTCATCCATAAGGACACAAGATATATTTGGAGAAAGAAGGGTGGAGCATTTGAAGAAAATAACACGTTGCCAACCATTAAACATGGGGTGGTTCTATTATGCCTTGGGTTTATGTGGCAGCTACTAGCACCAGAAATATTTTTTGGTGGAAAGAAGCTCAGCTAAATATTAACACATCCTAGAAGCTAATCTCCCACAGTCTGAATAATTTGAAACTGAAAAGAGGCTGGCTATTTCAACAAGACAATGATCCCAAACTTTCCTCCAAATCAGCCATAAAGTGCTTCCAGGAAACAAAGATAGAGGCTCTGGAGTAATCTGAAGGCCATGTCTGAATCTCTTGGGTGGGATGTGAAACATTCAGGGCATGCAAGGAGACCAAAGAATATTTCTGACCTGGACAACATCTAGAAGAAAGAATGGGCAAAAATTTCCAAAAGCAAGAATAGAAAGACTTCCTTGACTCCAGGAATGCTTGGAGCAGGAGGAGGATGGATGAATCCAGGTCCAATCAAAATTCATTCTCAAATGCATGTATTAGTACCTATGGAGAATCCTTTCCTATGTTTTCAAAACAAATGGAGGTTAGGGAAGGTGGGGTGGATTCCACTGCAAGAATTCCCATCAGGGAACTGTAGAAAAGGTGGACCCTTGTCACCTGCTCTTTCAAAGCATGATGAAGGTTATGTGAATCACCATGTAAAGTTCTAGCTTCCCCCATGCAGAGATGTGTAATTTTTTTTAAAGGAATCTGATCAGCATACTGCTTTCATATTAATCCTTACAAAATGGTCCATAACATGCAATCCTAGATACCATTTCCAGATTCTATTTTATCCAAACACAATGTCCTTAGGGCATAACATTTGACATTGAAGTATTTCACTAAGTGTGAAGTATAATTCACCTTTCCAGATTTGGAAATTATTACATTTGAGTCTGGTACGGTACTTTCAGCTTGGGGGGGGGGGGAAATCAGATATCTGATTACCAGTTCCTAATCATTAAACTGTTTTTCATAGGAGGAGACAAGAGTGCACACACACACGCTATTGTAGCAAAGCAGTCTAGTTGTGTTGCACAGCAGGTGAGGGAGAAGAGTACATGACTAATTTGGCTGTAGATTCTGTGCAAACTCCAGGAAATCAATTGCAATAAAAGGAAGTATTGAAATAACCTACAAAATTATTGCCCTTTATGGAACAGTAGGACAAGCCCTGCAGTGATGTACATGAATATTTATGTGGAGGACTACTGCTATTAACTGTAATAGTATAAAGTTGCCTATCTGAAGTGTAATGTTTATTAAAATTAATTACTGTTGTTTGTTCTGGTTTTGGCAATCTTACTGAGGATTCTTGCCAGCTGTTGTGAACAGACACGCAACACAATGGACATCATCACTTTTTAGTCTTCCTTTAATGAGGTTCTCTGATAACTCCAACCACAGAGCCTCCGTTCTCTTGGTTCCTGGCAATAGCCAAGTGGTCTATGAGTGTCTTGTTGGTGGTGGATTATGTGGTTTTACACTTTTAAGCCTTGGTATGATGTGAGCTTCCCCTACTTTGATCCCAGAATTGGATCTGGAACCAGGAGGCCATCTGAGTGCTGGAGAATCAGAGCTAGCTGTGAAATCAAGGATCCTGGGATCAGTGCAACAGTAATTATAAATGGCATACAATGGCTTGAAAGGGTGGTTCTTCAGCTCTGATCTGCTGAGGTCATCTCATGGGCAATTCACCAATCTTCAAGAAGATACTGAATGAACAATACTTTCAGAATGGGGAGTGACTAAAATTGCTTTATGCTGATAAGAATTATGGGAGATATAGTCCAAAACCTGTAATGTGGAGACTGGTTTATAGATGCCCAGCTTGCTTGTATCGAATAGCATGTTTATTCTTACTAACCCAACAGAACAAGTATTCATCAGCCCAACAGTTCTCCAAAACCTGAATAGAACAGGACCAACAATTGTTGAAGCACGTGTATCAATTTTGTAAAGCCTCCAATAGCTGACAGTTGTGCTTGTTCCAATGTTTGGCTGTATGCTGAAACCGGTTTGTTTCATATCCTTCCTTAACTTGACCGGAAAGAAATTAAAATGGGGAGGTGATACAGTATAAACAGCAAAAAGACAAACAACTCCAAAAACATTTACTATATAGCCCAGTGTATTATCTAGTTCCATGGTGTTTTCCTTTTCTGGGGAAAAAAATAAGGGGAAAGTTGGAGAATGCATCTTTAATGGGAGGGAGGGACGGAGGAAGTTAGTTCAGGCGAGGTCTTTAGCAAATCTTCAGGCTGAATATATTTATAAGTGCAGTAACCTCATTAACTTAAAAAAAGGGTTAGCAAACTCCAATAAAGGATGATTGCTAGTGACCCATTTTAAAAACAGTGGCACAGATTTAATAGCAACTAATCTCTGTGCGACGCGGTGGCACTGCGGGTTAAACCGCTGAGCTGTCGATCGGAAGGTCGGCGGTTCGAAACCGCGCGGCGGGGTGAGCTCCCGTTGCTCGTCCCAGCTCCTGCTCACCTAGCAGTTCGAAAACATGCAAATGTGAGTAGATCAATAGGTACTGCTTCAGCGGGAAGGTAACGGCGTTCCGAGTCATCATGCTGGCCACATGACCCAGAAGTGTCTATGACAACGCCGGCTCCAAGGCTTAGAAACGGAGATGAGCACCGCCCCCTAGAGTCGGACACGACTGGACTTTACGTCAAGGGAAACCTTTACCTTTACTTAATCTCTGTGCCCTGAGAAAGGTGGAAGGAAAGAGAAAAAGAGGCAAACCAACAGCAAGGTGGGTGGACTGGATTACAGTGGCAATGAGTGCACCTTTGGAAGAACTGAAGAATCAGGTTGGGGACAGCTCATCCAGGAGAAAATCTACGTGATTGATAAGAGATGACACTGACTTGATGACCTATCATCACCATCATCACCTTCATCATGTATGCTGTTTATGTAGCATTGGGCCACTGCTGCTGTAAACTGTGCACATAGGTCATGCCTGAAGGGTTTTCATATCCCCTCGTCTTTTCAGAGCCTTACCTTACAACTTATTTTGACTGTAATATATTAAGGGCCCACCTAAAGGTGGGATTTGAATGAAGATGACCACCTTCATCTAGCTCCGCTGTTTCAATCAGGCTGCATCCACATGTACTGAACAGCAGAGAGCAAGATACACACTTTATGCTTTTTGCAAGCGACAGAAATACAACAACGGTTCCTGAATTCAGACAATTTCAAAATTACAGTCATGTACATATATAACTGTGTTACACATGGGATTTAACATTAAGCTTGTTTTAAAAGGAAGAAAAAGAACAGTGAAAGATACCACAGACAAAACCATTTTCCCCCAAATTAATCAATTGCTTAACATTCCTCTTCCTTGCCTCTTTATCCAAAACTGCCACTTAATGTTATTGTTGTACAACACATCTAGTGTTACAAATTAAGTATAGATTTAGCCTTTTTGGACATAAAGTCTCCACAAGTCTTGATCCATGATAAAGTCCATATATTGGGAATTTGGCCAAGAAAAACATGTGCCTCCTTGAAAATTATTGGTCAAAAATCATATTAAAAATCCTATAAATTTCAGCCCAAATATAACAAAACAAGGGTGCCTGGGTTTGTGTTCCCTCTGCTCAGCTGTAATTCCAACAACATGGCAATTGCAATCATATTTGTTAAACATAACCTGAGATGCCCATCATGCATAACATTCTTTTCTAGTATCCTCATTTTAAAATTAAAAAAATGAAGTTGCATCCATTGCTTTCAAGAAAAGAACACTGGTTTATATATAAAATACAATTCATTTTCTATAAGCAGCAAAATCTTGCATTCTGTCTGATTTACTGCAATCCTCTTATTTTAGAATTTTGAATAGTGCAAGAAGGCTTTTCTAGAACACATTAAAAAGAAAAGAGAAAGAGGACATTATAATGAGCAACAGGATGCATTGTTTAAAGGGGAGTTCATTTAGGTAACCCTAAACAGTCTAGAAAGAGCCAGTTTGGTGCAGTGGTTAAGACACTGGGCTAGAAAGCGGGAGACCGTGAGTTCCATCTTAGGCACCAAGCCAGCTGGGTGACCTTGGGCCAGTCCCTCTCTCTCAGCCCTAGGAAGGAGGCAATGGCAAACTGCTTCCAAAAAACCTTGCCAGGAAAACTGGAGTGACTTGTCCAGGCAGTCTCTGAGAATTGGACACGGAGAAAAAAAAAAAACAGGCTAGAACCTGAAAAAAAAAATCTGTACACCGATTCCACACAGCTTCATTTTTAATCCTGTACTAGCATGATTTGAAGAAATAAGAAGCTGTGGAAGGGCTTTTAATGTTCTATCGTGCGAGTTTCAATGTATCAGGGAGAGAAGATACTGAGTTTGAACGTTCATGGAACCGAGGTCTATATTTTCTTATATTTTTCCCACTTTCAAGTAGCAAGACCAAGTTTCCATCTCCTAACTCTGGAATTTTACATGTATGATCATTATGCCACACCTACAGAACAACTTTAAAAACAAAACAAAAACAGCCTGATGTGATGTGAAAAGGCAAGTGGTTTGAACTAATGAAATTCACTGCGAATGGCACAGAGAGATAGAAATCTTGGATAAATTTGAGAATACTGATGGTTCAAAATGAGATTCCATTTACATTTGTGCCAGGACAGGAAGGGCCAGATTAATCACTGTTACTCACTGAAACTGGACAGGATACTGCTCTGATTCCAGCACGTCCACCTTTCTATGAGGCGGCTATTTCTTTTGCAGGCTGTTGTAACAGAAGTCTGCGATGCAATATCACCATCTACTGAACAAAAAATACTATTACATCTCAAACCTCTTGGGGAGATTGGAATTTATCTTTGGGAAGGAGCCCTTAATGTTTTGCACTGGCTATAAATTATAAATTAGATTTAGATCTATAAATTAGATCCATCTGAACAGAATTACTATTCTGTAATGTATTATTGAGAGCCAGTTTGGCGTAGTTGTTAAGGCACCAGGCTAGAAACGAGGAGACCGTGTGTTCTATTCCCTCCTGGGTTACAAAGCCAGCTGGTGACCTTGGGCCAGTCACACTCTCTCAGCTCTAGAAAGAAGGCAATGGCAAGCCACTTCTGAAAAACCTCGCCAAGAAAACTGCAGGGACTTCTCCAGGCAGTCTCCAAGAATTGGACACGATTGAACAGATTAGAAAAAAAGTATGTATGTATTACAAGAATTGTTCAATGGGTGGTGCATATTTTTTGCTAGCCTGAGGGAAGATAGGGAAATGGGGGGGAGGAAGAGGAGGCGGAGGGGAAGGAGAAGGAGAGGGAGAGGGAGAGGGAGAGGGAGAGGGAGAGGGAGAGGGAGAGGGAGAGGGAAGAAATGTTGTTAAAATTGTGTGTGACTTCCAAATACAAACTGACGAACTTTAATCTAGAATAAGCCAGACATGACTGTAGTTACAAAAAAACAAGTATGGATACCTGATATTGCGATAGCTAGAGAAAGGTCACTGGGAAAGAACTAGAAAAAATAGGGAAACGTAAAGACTTTCAAATAGAGATTGAGCGGACATGAAAAAAGAAGACTATAGTGGTGCCGATAGTGGCTAGTGTGCCTGGTGCATACCAAATGATCTGGAAAAGCACTTAGGCACAACAGAATGGACAGAATCTCAATTCATCAGATGCAAAAAGTTGCAGTTCTTGGAATTGCACTTATATCATCTGGAAAGGATCCAATTGTCAAAAGTATCAAGCCCAGTCAGAAATATCTGGTAGACTCTGTGTAAATAATAATAATAATAATAATTTTATTATTATGTATTGTGCAAGGATTATTATTATATTATTTATTGTGCAAGAAATAATTATTTATTGTGCAAGAAGATGGCACAAACTAACTATAAACAACAACATGACACAGTCACCAAAACGATTCACTGGAACATCTGTAAAAATGATCATGTGCCGGTAATGGAAAACTGGTGAGAACACATAGTTGAAAAAGTAATCGAAAACGAGCAAGTTAAAATATTGTGGGATTTCCGAATACAAACTGATAAAAGTAACACGCCAGACTTAACTGTGGTTGAAAAGTAGAACTAGTATATGATAATATTTACAATATTACACTGATCAAGGTTAGTTCTACTGCTTCCATTTTTCCTACTATGGAGTTTGAAAGTTTAAAAATTTGCAAAGGTGGATTGTCTTAGTTGTTGTTGTTTATTCATTTAGTCGCTTCCGACTCTTCGTGACTTCGTGGACCAGCCCACGCCAGAGCTTCCTGTCGGTCGTCAACACCCCCAGCTCCCCCAGGGACGAGTCCATCACCTCTAGAATATTGTCTTAGTTAAGACATGGATTTCTTCCCCCCCTCTTTAAAGTCATGTTACTCTGGTGGTACAAGAAATGTACCTATACAAAATTAAGGAAGCTATGAAGACCCAGGATACCCTTTGACATTGTAATTCAGTTTGATGTGACCCTGAGGAAGAGAGCAGAAGACAACAACGCGAGAATTTGTCACACAAAAGGTAGTGTAAAATGGGCTCATATAATAATAATAATAATAATAATAATAATAATAATAATGGAATGAAGATTACAGATATCAGCAAGATTTGGATGATTCCTGTTAATACAGAGCTGGGTTTTTTCCTGTCTAGGTAATGTGATTAACTATTTATGACTGATCATGTATCTTCTATATAATCCTTTGCAAATCTATATTCGGGGCTTTTGGTCTGTTTGGCTGGGGTCTAATGATCCCTGTTACAGGGTTTGTTTAATTTTTTAAAAAATAATTTCAAATCTCCTTTGCTTTGGTTCATATTTTAGTAGACTGGTTTTTTCTACAACACGACGTTCCTAACCTTGCTATAGTTTCAGTAAAACTAAACAGGGCCCGTGTTATTTTGCTGGATTTTTTTTTTATCATTGTCAGAGAACAAGACCCAGAAACGTGTTGAATGTTGTCGTTTCTCCCCACTGTGCAACAAATGTTGATAGAAGCAACCCCCCATTCAGTTGTGAATGCTGAGCTGAGCAAGAAAATGGTGTCTATGACAGATATTGGCAATTTTAAAACAGGAGTCTTCTAGAGTGAAATACCAATTGTGCTCTTGGGTTCTATCTCAAAAGGCAGATTTTTTTTCCTGAACCCCTAAACTGTTATAATCACCAGAAGCAACCAAAGTGATTGGCGCATTTTTGAGGAAATTATATTTCAATTTCATCTATCTATCTATCTATCTATCTATCTATCTATCTATCTATCTATCTATCTATCATATTTTTCCACCGCCCATCTCATATTGGCAATTGCAAAGGGTTTGTTCTTTTATAAAAGCTTTACCATTAATTGTATTATTTTAAATGTTCTTTTTCTTTTGGTAAACATTTAAAGTATCTTGGACAATATGGGTAGCTTGAAATAAATTGTAACATGTCTGATATTATTATGGCAAATAATAGAGATAGCTGTTGAAAGCTTTGCTAATACTACAATTCACTATTACAAATTGCAATTTAATCGCTGCTTTGGATGAGTTCTGAAATATCTGATTATTTTCCCTTTCCAGTTCTTGAATGGACTTAAGAGTGTTTTATTACAGCATTATTTCAAAGTTGTTTAATGAAAGCCAAAATAAAGTTAGAATAAGCAGAAGTTTATGCATAGCCTTTTGCACCATTACAGAAGAAAATCAAGGCAATTGATTGTGTTGCTGCGAAAGCAATTCGGGGAATTAGTGCCACATACAGTATCTGAAAAACAAATAGAAATGTATTTTCTTGTTACGTATCTTTGTGCCTGGATTGCTGAAATTACACCAGCTGAATAAAAAGTATTTACTTATTTAAAAAGAAGTTTGATACCAGATAGGATAAAAGCTGTAGCCACAATACTCCTCTTGAATTAATGTTGTCACCTTGATGTCTATGGAGCCTCTTCATTAGACACCCTGATCACCAATTCTGGGGCAGTACAACCACCCATGGCCATGTTGTAGCTACAGGATGCCCTTTGGATACTGAAAAAATGTCCTGATTCCCCTACAAACGGGAGCAGAGCCTCTGAGTGGCTGTACTGATTCTCAAGACCCTAGATATTTCCTTCCATATATTCAAACTTTAGTTCACAGTTCAAAGAAAATCCCCAAAGTAGACTGCTAGCTACCTATATATATATATATATATGTATATGTGTGTGTGTATATATATATATGCACATATATATATATGTACACACGCACACACACATTAGAGAAAAAAATTGCAATGTTAGTAGAAACAACTTGCTACACCTTGAGAAATAGGGAGAAATAGCAGCAGGTGACCTTTTGTTATCACAGGAGATGCCTCCAAGGTATCAAGTATGGCATTCCTAATCATTCTGTTGCTCATGAATTGCAACATGTGTGCAGGAGCAGTGAGGTGGAGATCTTTTGCATTACCTTCTCAAGTACTGCCCTTGAAACTCTATTCGAACTAACTTTTAGAGGTTTGAGTGGTCACAGATCAGGTTACCTTATCAATGTTATTATTAAAGTATTATTACATTTAGCTCTTAAATGACCTAAAGACTATTTGATCCAACCGTAGTGGCTATTCTTAAGTTAACGTCTGTATTACTTATTTATACCGATCCTTATTTTTAAACAATATATTTTATATAGCTCCAGTAATAGGCTTGTTCTGCACTGATTCTACGGCTGGGGAGGGAGACTGAGCATGGGGAAGAGAATGAGAAATAATTGATTTTAACAATACAGCTGTATCCAAACAGATGTCCAACTTAATTGTGCTGAAACATCCCATTCTGTTAAAGTGAGGGAACACAGGGGTCCAACACATGAAAATCAGATGGACTGGGAGACAAGGCACCACGGCCTTTTTAAAAGTGCTGTTTGGTTGTTAGCAATGTTTTTTCTCCTCTTTGTTTTAGAAAAATAATACTTCTGCAGTGGCCTTAATCTTGTATCTGAAACATATCATATAACATTAGAAATTGGTTGATTCTTATGAATGAGAGGTGAAAGGTGGGGTACAGAACTGCTACAGGAACAACAAGGCAGATATAACTATAAAATACTTGATTGTTATTCAAAAGCACCTTTGGCACCAAAAGATTTACACATTCTTTGACCCTGCCCTATTGCTTATCATCTGCAACCTGCAAAACTGACAATTCATCAGATGTCTTCAGCATCTTCAACATTTTCATTGTCTCAGTGCCCTTAGACATTGCTTTTGGTCAGTCAGTGCAACAATTCTACCCTGAAGAATCAACGAATCAAAAATGTGTGCAGGTAGATTTCTCTTTCAATCCATTCAACGAAGTGAGACACGTTACTATAAACTCCAGGACCCAAAACTTTGGAAAAACAGACAGAGCCCCAAGAAGTCAAACCAAACAATGTCCAGCGTCCAGCAGGTTGCTCACACACAAGAGGTCCTCCACTGTCACCCTGTAAGAATATCAACATTATTTTACAGTTTAAGGCAACTGATCTTAGACTAGAATTCGATCATAGTGGTAACAGTGATGGTTTCTGGATGGATCTTATAAACTAACAGAAGCAGGGCATTTGTCACTGAAAGGAAACTGGTTTCTGGCTGTGCCCAGCGATATATCTTGGCCCATAGATAATTCTGGGCTGTCCCAGTTGGCAACAATGTGGTCTACTAGTGACTGCTTTAGAAGAATTAGGTTGGACTTCAGTAAGGGACTCCCTTATATAAATCAATGCTGCAAACACATCTGGAATATTGTGTGCAGTTCTTGGTGCTGCTCCTCAAAATGGATATAGTGGAGCTCAAGAAGGTTCAGAAGAGGGCCACTCAGATGATTGGGGGGCTGGATCAGATTCTCTAGGAGGGAACGTTGTGAAATTTGGGGTTTTTTAGTCCAGAAAGGAGAAGAAGAGGGGACATGATTGAGGTGTACAAAATTATGCATGGCATGGAAAAAGTGGACAAGGAGAAGCTACTTTCCCTTTCCCCAAAGTATCCAGTGAAATTGAATCCTGGAAGAACCAGGACAGACATAAGGGCATATTTGTTTTTTACACAACATGTAATTAAATTTTGAAATGTACTACCACGAGATGTGGTGCTGGCTACCACCTTGGCTGGCTTGTGCAGTGTGAGAACAGACTGCTGGACTAGGTGGGCCAGGGGTCCGATCCAGCAGGGCACGGCTTATGTTCCTATGACCACATTCTGCCTAATAGCAACTTTTGGATCAGATACAAGAATAACCTCAAATCATATGTATTTAACTACAGTCAATGACCAGCAAGAAGAATGATCTCATAAAGAGTACATTACTGTAATCTAAAGGTGACATTACTACAACAGTAGCCATGCTGTTGTGGTCCAGGAGAGGGCATAACTGATCTATCAGTCAAAACTAAGGCTCATAACAGACACTCCTACCCACCCAGGTCACATGGGCCACCAGGTAAGAACTCTAGAGCCTACCCACAAGCTACATATCTGTTGTGTTTGAAGAAAAATCTACTTAGAACAGGCAGATCCTGCATCTGGGAACTACCCACCCATCTTAGAATTCAGTCTCATTTTATTGGCCTTCAATAACCCTGCCACCATGTTCAGAATATGCATGGCCTGCATATTTTCCATTAAATCAGTATGAATGGATATGTTGATGAAGATTCTCAGTCATCCAGGAGGAATTCTCTGTAGGTTGAGTCACGGCAACTGAATTTCTTTCTTTTTGGTTGAAACGTTTTGCTGCTTGTCCAAGCTGCTTCTTCAGTCTGGGCAAAGGTCGGTAAGGGGACCCCATATATTCCAGCCACCCTGGAAGACATATATGAGGTCCCCTTACCAACCCTGCCCAGACTGAAGAAGCTGCTTGGACAAGCAGCGAAACGTTTCAACCAAAAAGAAAAAAATTCAGTTGCCATGATTCAACCTACAAACAGTATGAATGGATGAAGATTCCTGTTCATGATTCAACTTTTCTTCGAAATGACAGATTATTTAATAAAATCTTAACAGGTAATAGCACCTAGCCAACCTTGCTTGATTTCAAAAACTAAGACCCTCTGGATCTGATTAATGGTGGATGGGTGGCTGCCTGGAAATTCCAGGGCTCCCGGCTAGGCTTGGAAATTAACATAATATCCCATAAGAAGGAGGTAGCAACCATTTCTATTACATTGCCCAAATCATTGGTCACCAGGAGAGGAGCTTAATCTGATGGTTTCCCACTGTACTAGTTAACACAGTTCTTCTAGGAGATTCTCGATCTGATCTCAAGCGGCTTCAGAAGTATTACTACTGTATTTTACTTGAACGATTTATTCTCTGTATACATTTATTCTCTGAAATTTGTGATGCACTTCCTTCAGACACAACATACTCCAAAAAGGCACGTATTAGGGAGAATTTTGTACCAAAAAAAATGTATATTAGGAAAAATTGCACGGGAAAATTTTCATGCCAACATCTAAAAAATCCTGCAACTTGAGCAAAAAGTGGATGGAACAAACTTAGGAGTAGAAAAAAACTGAAAAACCTTGTTTACACCCCTAGCTCCAATTCAAAGGATAGAAAATGCTGATAAGATACCATGAAAGAACAAATGCTACATGCTAACATGCTTGGATTTGAACATCACAAATTTAAGGGTTTATTTCATTAAATAGAAAGATTCTGGCCCTTTTCTAAAATATCCGCTGCTGCTAGGCATTTGCATCCCTTCAGCAGGGAATATTTATTTTATAAATTTAAAATAATTTTAGATCCTCTCTAAAGACTTAATAAATAAGATACAGCAGATTCAAATTACTCATAATTTGGCCTTCTCCTTGTGAACTGACTTACCATGCAAGAATCCACAGTTCCAGACTCATAGCCTGCACATAACATCCTGACTGTGATGGTCTTCATGTCAAAGTAGGACTGACATTGGTCCAGGGAAATAATCCGCACTTCTCCTTCCTGAAGTTTGAAGGGCACTAAACAAAGGGAAAGACGCAACTGTGATCAGAATCTATAACTGCATAAATGAGGTCACCTGCCTGATCAAATCCTTTGGGCACTGATGTCACATGCATGTATAAAGAGGTGGTGTTTCATCACTTGGTTGCACCCACCATCTCAATCTTCTGTTCCACTCCTGCCCCCTGGTGGACATTCCCATGGATTCATACTTGGATTTTTTTATGTCCTAGTTTAGAATGACAATGAATAACATATGTTCTAGAAGACTCTAGAAGACTTTCAAGGTCCCTTCCAACCCTATTCTTCTATGTTTCTATGTTCTGATATTCTGTTTAGCACAGCAGAACATTTTTCATTTGTGTCTGAAATGGGGGATTTCCAATTAGAGCAAATGAACCAACTGGGCCTCACGAAACAGAAAAAGATTTGTGGGAAAACTTGGACACAGTTGGATGCTTACTTTTGTTGCCCATGTGTCCCCAGCCAGTGATGTAGCAGTAGGTATTTGGCTTAACTAGCTGCTCCCTGGTGGGAAGGCAAACTGGTCTGACATAGCTTGTCTCATTGATGTCTTCACTGAGTTCCACAATGCTGATATCATAATCCACCACAGCACGGTTGTAACGAGGATGCAGAATAATAGCTTTCACCAGGCGGCTTTGCATGAAGTCTGAAGGATGATCCAAATTGTTGATGCCAAAAACTACTTTCCACACCTTGGGATTTTCCCTCCTTGTGAAAAGAAAGGCGTAAGATACACAGTGAAGATTCTGAATGTATTTTTCATAAGAAATAATGTATACTTCGGTTTCCTGCTATGTGTGCACCAACTACATAAATAGAAAGGCGAAAGCAGGGCTTTTTCAACAGAAAAAAGGACTAAGTCCATTTGGATAATATAATTGTTGGAGATGTTAACAAATCAGCATGCCTCATTTTAGCATATGTATGAGTTACTCTAGGATGAAGACTCTATGTGCAAGGAAGCTGTTTGTTGCCACTCCCACTTCCCCTCTCTCCTCTCTTCCTCCTTCTTCCACCGACTGAGGAGGCAGCATGCATGCTGCTCTCTCTCCCTCCATTATGGCCACATGCTTGGGCCTTGAAGAAGGATTTTTCCCATTTTCTGCATGCAGCTCTTAGCAGCTATGAGGGCTAAGAGTTCATTAAGTTTAGGGAACAGAAGAAACATGCGCCTACCGCTGGCATCAAGAGTTTCCTTCCCAGGGACACAAAACTAGCCATTCTGGGGAAGGGAATCTAGGACAGATTCTAAGCAAAAAATTCCACCCCAAATCTCATTCCATCCTCTGTTTTTGCATTTAGGCTCAATGTTTTTTCACCACCACCCACCTGCCTCATGCCCCTAACTGCTAGCATCAGGAATTTTCCTCCTGGGGACCCAAAATTGGTCGTTCCTAAAAAGAGTATCCAGGACCTTTTCTAGGCATAAAATTCCACACCGAATCTCATTCCTCATTCCTCCCTCCCTTTCTGCATTCAGGCTCAACTTTTTTCCGCCACCCCAGCCTGTGCCCTTACTGCTGGCAACAAGAATTTTCTTCCTGGAGACCTAAGATTGGCCATTCCAGAAATGTATATCCACAATTTCTGAGCAAAAAATACCACCATGAATCTCGTTCCACCCTCCATTTTTGCATTCAGGTTGAACTTTTTTCACCACCCCACCATGTGCCCCTGTTGCTGGCACCATGGATTTGCTTCCTGTGGACCCAAAATCAGCCATTCCTTAATAGAGTATCCATGACCATTTCTGAGCAGAAAATTCCACCCTGAATCTCATTCTGCCCTCTGCTTTTGCATTCAGGCTGAACTTTTTTTCATACCCTCAGCCTTTACCCCTACCACCTGCATCAAGAATTTCCTTCCCCGGGACACAAATTCAGCCATTTCTGCAAAATGAATTTAGCAACACATCTAATCATAAAATCCAACGCCGAATCTCATTCCGCCATCCAGTTTTGCATTCAGACTGAACTTCTTTTCACCCACCCACCCCTGGCCCACGTCCCTAGTGCCGGTATCAGGAATTTTCTTCCAAGGGGCCAAAATCAGCTGTGATCACAGCCCACCTCTGTTCTATGTGTGTCACACATGCGACCCCTGCCTCTTCCACTGCTAAAAGAACGAGGAGGCTAGAAGAAGCGGTCTGAAGAAAAGGACATGATAAAGGGTCATGATTTTTGTAACACAGCTGTGGTCACGGCTTCTAGATGTTTCCATGCTGAAAGGTTTAATCGTGTGGACCTGTTATGGTATGTGGGAATGGCCTTGGGAGACTGGGCTCAGAGACACTGCCTAGGGAGTGGTCAGATAAGAGACAGCATAGTCCACAGTTGGATAGTGGGCAGGGTAAGAGAGTTAGAAGGGACCCTCTCTAATTTATTCAGGTGTAAAGGAGAGAGGGGGAGAATTGTACTTTCAGACTTTGAAGTTTTTGTTAATGTAGCCTTACAATCAAGTAGAATTAGCTCATCTGGTCCTGTTTCCTGTCTGGCCCACCTGGTAAGGCTGACAGGATCAGCTTAGGATCCTCTCTCTTGCTACAATGGCCATCCTACATCTGAAGCATTCTCAGCACTACTCACCCTTCAAAGCAGTGTGCCACCGTTAAGACCCATTTCTTTGCTATGAGAACACAGCCACAGATATGCCCGCTGGGCTCGCTCTGGAGGGAGCACTGCCATGGCCAACGCCCTGAGCGACTGGTCCTGCCACCGAGGATCCTCTTGCTCATGCGAGCTGCAGGGCGACGGCCACAATCTGTTAAGAAACAGATCCGCTAGTAAGTACCAGAAGAGCGCCTGCATTTTCTGGAGAGCTTTAGCACCTACTCCAGAATAATCTCAAAAGGAGTAGAGTATTGTACCTGGAGACACAGTAGCATTTATTTGTTTGTTTGTTTGATTTTTATCACTGCCCATCTCCCCCCAAAGGAGGGACTCTAGGCGGTTTACAATAAAACATGACAGAATTCTGTAATTACAGCATTATAGAAGCTATGATACTATTAAGCTCAAGTTATAATAACAACATAAGAAAACTCCTGATTAAATAAAAGGCCAAGCCCAAATTATGGGATAATATTGGGGGCCTCCTTGCTGCACTGAGCAGTGGCCTGGAGCTGACCTCTAAGAGTCCTTCTAACTCTAGGGCTCTGCAAGCCTATGTAACCTTGCAAACGAGGTGCTTCAGAACTTCAACGAATTTGGTGGCCATCACAATAATATTCTGGCAAGAGGGAACAACCCAGCCTCTATTTATTTGCATCAATAATAGGTTCTTTGTTTCCTAGAAGGAAGAACAAGGCCCACCCAACAGAGTTCTGAGGTTTGCAGAACTACAAACAGCAATAGATAAAATTCCAAGCAAAGAACAAAATCCAATCCAAAATACGAAAAAATGAAAAATGATGGCAGGAAGGGAATGGAATGGAGGATGGCTGTAAAAAACAAAACACAGCCAATGTTGTAGAACGTTCTTGCTTTAAATGCTGCTTCTGGGCTTCTGAGAGGCATATATTTTCCATTCCAGAAAGCAAAATGCTGCCCTAGATGAAGATCAAGCAAGGTTCTATTCTCACAAAAGAGTTCCCTTCAGACTCCCAAAAATTAGTGGATAATTTGGAAGTACCTAATTTACTCCTTCATGGTTCTATGAGTTATGATCTTACCTTCTTTGGCACAGAGAAGAGAAATCACATTCTTGCTTTTACATGGTAACCTAGGTGTAGAAACAACAGCTTTATGAGGCTCAAGTTCATCAGCACAATACAGAAGCACAGGAATCATACATTTACTGAAAAACTTGTATTATCTTCTACCTATCTCATCAAAATATGGGCTTGAAAACTGGAAGACTCTTGATTTTTAGAGGCAATATTTTGATGCTTCATTTATTTCTCTCAAAAACCCTCTGGACAGCAACTAGGTGTATCTGCTGAAAAGCAAAGCTGAATAGTTTTTTTAGTGTAAGTGCCTAATCAAAGCCCGGCCTTTTTATACATGGACTGCCTACGCAGGGGTAGGGCTTCCATGCAATTGGAAATGCACTTTGAACACATGCAGACCAAAATGGGGAGTCTCATGTCTGGAAGGGTATTAAGCAATTTGAGTAGACAAGACTATTTATATACAACTTCCTAGTTCTTCTTGCTAGGAAATCTGAGATCTCCTCTCATATGTAATGGGCTGAAGGAATAACCTTGAGGAACAGGAGGAAGAGCCATAACCAAGGCAATGGTCAGATAAAAGAAAGTTGAGTCTGGGGCAGAAATGTAATTTGAGAAAGTGCCTCAGACATTGACCGTGACTAGTTCTCATGAAGATAAATGGAGGGAAGGGGGAAGCGTATTCAGATTTGGACGAGTCTGTTACTTTAATCTTATAATAAAAGTAATATTAGCATTCATAACTTTGTTTTCCTAGTCTGGTCTACCTTGAAGGGCTGACAACACGCCTCATTCAGACTACTGGGTTACAATATTCTCTCCATCTACAGAGTATAACACTATATTAGCTATTTCTTACCCTGCTACTAAAAGAGCATGCAATGTGGACATATTTCTGTTCTCCCAATGAGGATGTAGATTCAACCATTTTTCATGTTGTGGAAGCTCATACACTGGAACAAGGTCTGTCACAGCTGGTCCACTGAAAGAAAACATACATTCAAGCTAGTTCAGTGGGTTTATTTATATCAGAACCTGAGGCATGTAAAAAGGGGTGGGGCTTCCACTGGGCAGTCAGAGACACCATATTAACTTTTTTGACCCTCCTTTGGGATGCCCCAAAACAAGGGCTACCACCACAAGAAGGCAAATACATCTCATAAAGTGGTTTTAAACGCTACACTCCGCATGGCCTAAAGCAGCAGAAGGCTTTTCCACACAGGCAAAAGGCTTCTAAATCACCTTTTAAATGGGCAATTGAATTGTATCCTCATTTTGCATATGCTTTGGGGATTCTGCAGGTATTGTTTCAAGGTAGTGTTTTACTATATTACTACTGAGAAAATCCAGAAGGAATGAGAATGTGAAATGGAAAGAGCAAGTGTTTGCTCTTGTGTCCCAAAGTGAAGCTCATTTTACTTACAGTACATCTGACTAACACATTACTGCTTGGTTATAGCACAGATAATCACATTTAGTGTTTTTTCCTCTCTGTGGATTTTCTTTCTCCTGCCTATTTTTCCTCAGCTGCTATGTAGCTGTCAATCTGATTCCCAATGATTTGAACAATGAGATACATCATGAGTATCAGAGTGGAAGGTTAAGCTGATCAAAGAAACAATTGAAAGAAAAGACCATCTCAGATTGTACCAAAGTCAGGTGTTTCTTAAGAAACACTCAAAAGTAAATATTTGGAATTGGCAGCTCCGAGTTCTGAATTCTGTTCCCTGCTGTAATTGAAACTTTCCTTCTGCATTTCAATTTTTGGCTACAAAGCTGTTCATGCAAGCCACTTATAGGTAATTCCTGGGCCCTGCTGGTCATCAGATACCAAAATTTCATTACCCTGTTCAGATCTGCCCTGTAGAATGAATTCATCTTGGGAGAGAGTGTCCAAAAATGTCAAGAGGGTGGCCAAAACGGTGTGATCAAAGCCGTACCCCTTTTTAAAATACACCACACATTAAATGAAGAGACAGAGCTTCAGTTGCACAGTGGTAGCTGCCATCCTGATGTTTTTTAGCACCCCCTTCCCACGTGTGCCCCTAGCTATACAGTGTAATTTCAGACATGCTTCCTTGAAATAAGATCTACTGGGTTGAATGTTGGATAGGTGTGCACAGGATTGTTCCCCAGGGCCCAGCAGCCACAACCCATTGATGCATATACACCACCCTTCTGCAGATATTGGAACTGATTAAACAATTCTGCATTTAGCCAATCTTCATTGAAAACAATAACAAAAACATTGAATAGAAAAGAAAAAATAACACATTTGGAAGAAGCAGCTACTAATTATGAGGGGAAATAACAAATCCAGTCTATGAATGGTGAGAGCTACTGATGTTGGTAGGATACAGGCTACAAATGTGAAATATCCAATGTATATCCACAGACTATACCCACAACACAGCTGACCCAATCTGCTATCTCCCTTTTCCCCTCTATTTTCCATAGATTTTGTTCACAAATTCAAGGATGGAGCACCAAGGCTTTGTTCACTTCATTTCTTCAGATCTGGCCACTGAATGTATGACTTGCCCCCACTGTGAGTTGGAGATGATACAACTGGAGTATTAGATTTAAGATGTCCTATTCGTTGCAAGGGGTTCCTTTGATACTGTGGTCACCAGGTGATGAATGTTCCCACTTCAACCAAGGGCCAATATTGGGCAAACAAATGATGGGAAATCAAAATACATACAGATGAAATAATTCTAATCAGTATTTTTGATACTGTTTTTATAACTTTAGCATTACTGATGACAAAATAGGCCTTTTTCTGTTGATGGTCTGTACACAGAAGTAGAAAGAAAAAAATCTGGAGTAGAATGTATCCACCCTCACTCCAAAAACATTGTTTTTACCTAAATACTAATTATGTGAGACTCAATCTACATCAAATACTTTTGTGCTGCTCCACAGCTCTTTCCATAAATACATTGTTGGATAACCAGCCTAAGACAAGAAACTTAAGAAAAACAAATTAAATTTCTTAAAAGCATCCAAGTTTCTCAAAAGGCAACATTCTACACTGCAGCCTTTCAAAACTTATTTCTCAGATTTCACTAAGAATTATTTAAACCAGGTACTAGTTTCCGGCCATACAAATTGCAAATGGATGAACCAAAGTCATATTTCAGCATGGTTCATTTATCAGGGGACAAATAATCTCAGTGGACTCGATAAAATTCAAATTCACCTGCTTCATGGCTTATTCCTAATGCATGCTTGTGATTTATAGCAGTTATTAGTTCCGCACAAACCACCTAGCATATTTCACATGCGTGTGGTAAGCTGTTTTGTGCCTTCTACTAGCATGGTACAGTTTATTTTCTTCTGATTTCTGTTATTTTGGAGCTGAACTTTACAATTGAGGGGTAATTAAGAGCATTCCCTCCTCAAATACATTATAATTCAAAATAAAACACTAATTACGTTCTGGCCCAGAATTCGTAAGTACTGTTAAATCTCTTCTTTCCTTGCATCCAGAACATACCAGTAATGACACTGGATCCTATGTGAAAGCTCTCTGATTTGGGCAAGGGGGTTCATTCATTCATTCCTAAAATCTGGAACACTAGAATAGTAATATCTAGGACTCTGAAAATAATAGTTTTTAGGATAGTGCTCATTAGCAAAAACAATTGCATTGGTATTAACATGAATTGCAGTCAGTGGTGGCTATTTTGCTAATGGAATTGCTTTTTCCATTAGCAAAACATCTCAATATACAAATTGCAGTTTGGTCTAGTGGCTAAGGTGCGGGGCTAGAAACCAGGAGTCTGTGAGTTCTAGTCCCACCTTAGGCATGAAAGCCGGTTGGGTGACCTTGGGCCAGTCGCTCTCTCTCAGCCTAACTTGGTGCAATGTAGACTAGCCTCCTCACGGTGCACCCCGGACAATGTGAGTTGTCACCGCTAGTCTACACATCTGGCTGCTGGACCTCACAAGGATTTCCCAGCAAGAAAAAGCAGCATGAACACCAAACTGCTATGCCATACAATAAAAAAAAAAATCTCAACATATTTTACATATTTGCTCTGGAGCATTAGAGGATTCTCCCAAGAACATTTGAAGGCTACATGGGGAGAAAGGGGTAGAAAGGTAAAGAAAAGTTCCCTTGTTTGAGTGGAAACTTGCTCATATAACATTGGATGGAAACCTCATGATTATCTGCACTAAGTTTGTCCATTGCAGGCAAATCTCATGATTACTTTCAGTAAATTGGTCTACTGGAGAATGTAATATACAGTAGTAAGATTACAGGTAGTCCTTGCTTATGACCACAATAGGGATCAGAAAATTCATAGTTAAGGGGTGCAGTTGTTAAGCAATGCACCACGCGACCGCACCCAATCTTACAACATTTTTTGCAGTGGTCGTTAAGTGAATCATATGGTTCCCCATTGATTCTGTTTGTTGGAAGCTGGCTGGGAAGGTCGTAGATGGCAATCATGTGACCCCAGGACACTTCAACTATCGTAAATACATGCCATATGCCAAGTGGCCGACTTTTGATCACGTGACCTCGGGGACGCTTAAACCAACCCTAAAGTGCAAGGGCCTGTCATAAATCACATTTTTCAGCACCATTGTAACTTCAAATGGTCGCTAAATGAATGATCGTAAGTTGAGGACTACTTGTAATAGCAAACATAAACCACAGGATTTGATACGATTATTATGAGAAGTGATCTATGTGTTCAAAAAATGTGGCATACACTACAGAAGCAATAGTTGAAGTGTCATGTTTTATTCAAAGGAATCATGGGGGGATCCTGCAGCGGGAGGTCAAAAAGGTTAAAATGGAGGCTGTGACTACCCAACAGAAGACCCGGCAATTTTAGATGTGATGCACCTAAATGCTTTGGTGCTTGGGCCTTCCAGTACCAAGATTCTTCCACCTCTGGTCCTGGATGGGGTGGCACTGCCTGAGATGGACCTGGTGTGCAATCTGGGGGTCCTCTTGGACTTGCAGTTCCTGCTGGAAGAGCAGGTGTTAGCCGTGGCTAAGAGGGCCTTTGCACACCTTTGGATTGTGCTCCAGTTGTGCCTATTCCTGGACTGGGAGGCTCTACTTGCTGCCTCTCATGCCCTCGTGACCTCCCGTTTGGACTACTGCAACGTGCTCTACATGAGACTGCCCTTGAAGAGCATTCAGAAGCTTCATCTGGTTCAGAATGCAGCTGCCCGGGTTGTAAACGGGTCAGCTATTCAACACACGCCACAGCTTCAGGGGCTGCATTGGTTGCCGGCGTGTTTCTGGGGGTGATTCAAGGTGCTGGTTGTCACCTTTAAAGCCCTTCATGGCTTGGGACTGGTTACCTGAGGGACCGTCTTCTCCCAATTGTTTCCACCCATCCAATCCGGTCCAGCAGGATGGGCATGCCCTGGTTGCCATCAGCCAAGGAATATCAGCTGGTGGGGACCAGGAAACATGGGTGTCTCTTCTGCCGTAGTGCCTACCCTCTGGAAAATCCTCCCTCCTGAAATTAGGATGTCCCTGATCCTGCTGGCCTTTCAAAAGGCCTTGAAGACCTGGCTATGTGCCCAGGCCTGGGGTCCCAAGTGTGTGAAGGGCCCTGTTTCCTGGCTATATTGACACCAATGGATTATAATACCTCTTGGCTGCTATTTGTATTTAATTTCTTTTTTGTGTTGTGCTTTAGCTGTCTTAATTGTTTTTATGATTGTTCGCCACCCAGAGTCACTGGTCTGAGATGGGTAGCTATACAAATTGAATAAATAAATAATAAAATAAACTTCACCCTCATTCCACCCAGAGTCCATTGGAGTTGGGCGGCCAATACATTCAAATAAATAAATAATGATTCTAATAAATTTCCCCCCCTAAAACATACTTGGTCATGCTGTCTACTCATAACATAACTGTAAGGCTGCCATTAGCTGTAGAAATTCACCCAGAAGTTAGCCGTGACATTCAACTGAATCATAGTATTCAAGGAGGCCCAGTTGTAACTCTAACATCATATTTAATCAAAGAGATATTAATAACCTTAAACGATACCTTTGAAGACGGTCCCTACATAACTCAAAGAGCATTACTAGAGTAAAACCTCATCTGAAATCTATGTGTCATTAAATTAAGCCACAGAATTCAAGGAAGCCTAATCCTAACATTAATTTCCCCCAAAAAATACATTCCTAAAATTCACTTGGTCATTCTGCCTCCTTATAGCATAATTGTAAAGCTACCACAAACCATAAAAACTCATATTGATGGTAACCTTGAGATTAAATTTAACCCTGGGACATAAGGAAGCCTGATGCTAACTCCAACATCACATGAATTTAACAGAAATTTTTATATTTATTATTTTTTCCAGGCAGGACATATCTTCACAAAATAACTTTAAGGCTACCAATACCCATAGAAACTCACTGGAAAGGTAGCCCTACCATTCAATCTGCCCATAAAATTCAAGGACACCTATGCCTAATCCTAACTTCACACTAAATCCAATAGAAATTTGTACCCATAAAATCTATTCAGTCCAGCAACACCCCCTAGGGCTAGTATTTACACCAAAAAGCTAACTTTGCCATTAATTTTAACCATGGAAATCAAGAAAACCTAACCCTACCTCTAACGTTACTCTAATTCCAATAGTAATTTTTAACCTTAAAAGTACTTTTGAAGGCAATTTCATGTAACATAACCTTAAGATCACCATTCTGTCTAAAAACTTCCCAGAGGGTTAAGCCATTAATCTGATCCAAGTTCTCACTGAAGCATAACCCTAACTTCAAACTGACCTCAGTACAATTTTTAAAAGTTGCCCTCAAAGGCAATCTTTCCACACTTAAAGACAATATATTATGTTCAGGAACCTCACCAAGCAAATGGCATCATACATGTACTGAAACAAAGGGAAAAATACAAATTTTCACAGAAAATAAACTACTTTGTTGATTGACTAAGGTATCGATAGTGTACCGAAGATCCACATGCAGTAACAAATATCAGAAGGTTTCAGTTGTGTTAAATTAGCAAAAATGTAGAAAACCAAATGCTCCCACGTCTTCAGATTAAGAAAACATCACAGATTTAACGAACTGTTCCAAACCTATAGTCACACTCAGGGCTATGATTTATCAATGCTACAAACTACTGACCTTACCCGAAACCCATCTGTTTGCATGCCAAGTGGCTTAAATTTTCTTCCCATTCATCAGCACATACATAATAATTGGTAGCTGACCTATATACAGTCAGGAACATCAAGGAGCTGCTGTTTTTAGACAGGGACACTGTGGAAAGAAAAACAAAATGAAAATTTAACTTTAATACTTCCAGGTGGAAGATTGATTAATTGATTTCTCATGACATGGAAGATTTGCAAATTAATGTGGGATCGCTTAAAATACTGTGAATGAATACAGACAATTTCACCATGCAGCTTAATATACCAAATGCAAACAGAGAATCAAACTATGCAAACAGATAACCAAACTCCACTACCAATGCTTGGTGGGAGATTGCTTTTAGTACCATCAAAGAAAAAGTTTAACTTGTCTTTTTCTCCATCTACTCAGTTCAATGGAATATCAACCCAAAAGAAATGCAAAAATGATAATGTGTTAGGAGAATCTGCTCACCAGGCATGAATTCAAGATCTATGCTCTACTGCTAGGTCACTTTCCCAGGTAAGGCCTCCTTATATATTTCATATAGGCAATGCTAGTTGAGCTCAGGATAAGATTTCATCCCACTTTTGAAAACTTCTATGGGGTATTACTAAAGGCAGGTCAAAATATGGAGTATTTGTCCATATGGTCACCAGACATCACCTAACTAGCTGCTTTCATTCCCAGAAAGCTTAATGAAGCTGTTAAATATTCTGGAATATAACCCTGTGACACACTTCCAGGGGATGGGGACTCAGAAGATCCAGTAATTCAATAGCCTCTAATGGCTTTCTCCATAAGTCATGTCATTCCCAAAATAGACCATCAGACAGACAGCTATCTTGTATTCAAGATAAGAACCATCACAGTCTTTATGAAGAAAAGGATGCTGTTGGCTTCAGCAATGTTCTATCATTGTAGCATTGTTGGCTGGCTGAGAAAAGAAATACGGCCCATCATATATGCACTTAGTTTGTATATTTATAGTTGGGGTGTTGTTTTGTTTTTTCTCTGGGAACATGAGCATTTGCAGGGGAGGCAAGGGGACAACAGTGCCACAACACAAAATCACAACATCATCACACAAATGCCAAAACCTATATACTTGCTTCAGACATCAGGACACAAGTACATAATTGCGACATTTGCGTGATGATGTCACCATGTGCATGTAATCATTTTGCCATCACTCTGGCTTCCTGTAGGAACTGCTGTCTGAGAACTTCATTCCAAGAGTTAATTGTAATGGTATATATTGAAGCCTTTCCTGAACTTACGTGTTGAGAGGGGAACATACTTATGTCCTTCTGTTTACCTAGTCTGTCCATCTAGATATAGATCACTTTATAGCCATGATGCATTCGTATGATCTTTCCTAAAGCAGAGATGGCCAAATTTGTTAGGTTACAGGCCATGTCTTCTCTCCAATTTGTTCCAGTTACATCTCCAGAAAGGATAGGCCATATTATCTTCAGGGGGGGGATTAAAGAGGAGAATGGGATGTCTTCACAGGCAAGCCCCATTTCCACATCCATCCTATAAAAAAAAACTTCCCCAAAAACCATGCCACCAAAATTCAGTGACAATCGGCCTGGTTTTCAGCAGTGTAATTTCAGATAGTTTGAAGGATTCCGTAGGAGTGATTGGTCTCCTATTTTCATTCCCATCTGTTTTGAAAGAACAAATAATAATGCCATTAAGAAATTGAGTTTTGGAGGCAAAAATCTCAGGATGCCAAGGACACAAATGGATTCTTGTGTCATGTCTGCCAGTTTTAGCTTTCCTTTTATGAAAACAGAAAGAAACAATGGCCAACAAACTAGACTTGCATCTTTGGTTGTCAGAGCTAGTCCTTTACTTTAAGCTGTGTTGATCTGTTTCCCATAGGTTTGCTTCTCCTCTGCAATCCTCACATTAGCATCTCAGTTATGATGCAAGTCTTAAAACTTACCACAGCTCCATTCATCTGATTTGTCAGCACAATCCGCTCGCCCATCACACCACCATTTACGGGGTACGCAGTCATGGTTTGCACATGTAATTTCATCCTTCTTGCAAAATGCTGCCATGAAAAATGCAGATTGGGAGAAAACAATCTTCGGAAATGTAAAGCTTTAAATCCTCTAGAAAACACCGATCCTTTACGTGATTGGGAACAGTAGTTGTGCCTGGATACAGTCATAACAGATTAGAACTGCTGATTTTTATTACCTGGAGGTAAACTCTGAAGTTGCTTCACATAAGCAGGAGTAAAATCTCTGGAACTTCTTAATTCTGCAATAGTTCTGTAAACTCAGTCAACAATGCAGGTAAGGACATAACGAATACACCATAATGCTCAAAAACATCTTGATTTTTCATTTCCAGGAAGTTAGAACAACAGGTTTGTTAAGCCCAGGTCAGCCGGTCAAGCACAGTAGATTGCACACAAAGTGCTTTGCAAACAGTTCAGCTTTGGATCATGCTTGCAGTACAGATGCTTGAAAAAAAGCTGGATTGCTTTAATGAGCAGCTGTGAGAATTACTATACTCACACAAGGTCCACAGCAGTTCTTCCAAATTAGTTTGGAAGTGTGCACCACTTTAACAGCCACCTTTGCATGTGTGAAGAAACCAGATTAACTACTTAGAGTAATTTTATCACGATCTGCCAACATTCAAGAGTCAGAAAGGAAATATACCATTTCATTACTGCATAAACAAAAGATACATTTCAGGAAAAAATAGCCATGAAAAAACTGACTATTCCAGATTATGTGAATTTATCAACCCTGAAGCCTCCGCATGGTGAAATCTCTACAGAACCAAATTCTCTTAAGAGTTCTAATGAGTTGTTGTATATCCTTGCTGTTTAAAGTCGGAAGTTACCTCTTTCTGTAATTTCTAAAAAAAATTCTCTTGTGTTTTCACACTTTGGTTTTTTGTCTTCGTAGTTTTTTTGTTTTTCTGTATTTTATCTTTGTCTGAAATTTAATAAAATTCTAATTTAAAAAAAGAGTTCTAATGAGCAAAGGTTCTTTAGTCACCATTTATTATCAATGTGCAAAGCATACCCAGAGAGCCACACATTGCAATGGTAGATAAAATCAGCACCCCACAGTGCGATGATTGACCAGATTGCCTTCTAGGCTTTGTCATGGAATTAAATAAATAAACCAGAATAAATGCAAATATATGAATAATATATATTCATATGTTTGCACTTATTGTGGTATAATAATACTTGAAGTAACATATAAAACTAAAGAGAAGAAACGAAAAACAAAGCCAAAATAAAGCAGAAATAGAAATTCAGAACTTTTTCTTCCAAAATGAACCACAAAAAATGTAAATTCTAAATCTCAGCCTCCGCAAAGGATCGTTACCTTGTCGTGGTGCTGGAGCTTGAGCACCTCAATGATGCCATGAGCTAAACCGTGAAGGGCCACCCAAGACGGGAAGGTCATGACAGAGAGGTCAGACTAAATGCGATCCCTGGGGAAGGTAATGGCAACCCACCCCAGTATTCTTGCCGTGAAAACTAAATGGATCAGTACAACCAGAGATATGTCGGTATACCATCGGAAGATGAGACCCCCAGGTCGGAAGATGGTCAAAATGCTACTGGGGAGGAACAGAGGATGAGCTCAACTAGCCCCAGTCGTGATGACGCAGCTAGCTCAAAGCCGAAAGGACGGTTAGCGGCCGACGGTGCTGGTGGTGAACGGCGAATCCGATGTTCTAAGGATCAACACACCATTGGAACCTGGAATGTAAGATCTATGAGCCAGGGCAAATTGGATGTAGTTATTGGTGAGATGTCAAGATTAAAGATAGACATTCTGGGCGTCAGTGAACTGAAATGGACTGGAATGGGCCACTTCACATCAAATGACCACCAGATCTACTACTGTGGACAAGAGGACCACAGAAGAAATGGAGTAGCCTTCATAATTAATCGTAAAGTGGCTAAAGCAGTGCTTGGATACAACCCCAAAAACGACAGAATGATCTCAATTCGAATTCAGGGCAAGCCATCTAACATCACAGTGATCCACAGTGACATCTGTACAGTCGGTAAAAACTAGGCCTGGAGCTGACTGTAGTTCAGACCATGAACTTCTTCTTGCACAATTTAGGATCAGACTAAAGAGATTAGGGAAGACCCACAGATCAGCTAGATATGAGCTCACGAATATTCCTCAGGAATATGCAGTGGAGGTGAAGAATAGATTTAAGGGACTGGACTTAGTAGATAGGGTCCCGGAAGAACTCTGGACAGAAGTTGGCAGCATTGTTCAGGAGGCGGCAACAAAATACATCCCAAAGAAAGAGAAAACCAAGAAGGCAAAATGGCTGTCTGCTGAGACACTAGAAGTAGCCCAAGAAAGAAGGAAAGCAAAAGGCAACAGCGATAGGGGGAGATATGCCCAATTAAATGCAAAATTCCAGAGGTTAGCCAGAAGAGATAAGGAATTATTTTTAAACAAGCAATGCGCGGAAGTGGAAGAAGACAATAGAATAGGAAGGACAAGAGACCTCTTCCAGAAAATTAGAAACATTGGAGGTAAGTTCCAGGCAAAAATGGGTATGATCAAAAACAAAGATGGCAAGGACCTAACAGAAGAAGAAGAGATCAAGAAAAGGTGGCAAGAATATACAGAAGACCTGTATAGGAAGGATAACAATATCGGGGATAGCTTTGACGGTGTGGTCAGTGAGCTAGAGCCAGACATCCTGAAGAGTGAGGTTGAGTGGGCCTTAAGAAGCATTGCTAATAACAAGGCAGCAGGAGAAGACGGCATCCCAGCTGAACTGTTCAAAATCTTGCAAGATGATGCTGTCAAGGTAACACATGCTATATGCCAGCAAATTTGGAAAACACAAGAATGGCCATCAGACTGGAAAAAATCAACTTATATCCCCATACCATACCAAAAAAGGGAAACTCTAAAGAATGTTCAAACTATCGAACAGTGGCACTCATTTCACATGCCAGTAAGGTAATGCTCAAGATCCTGCAAGGTAGACTTCAGCAGTTCATGGAGCGAGAATTGCCAGATGTACAGGCTGGGTTTAGAAAAGGCAGAGGAACTAGAGACCAAATTGCCAATATCCGCTGGATAATGGAAAAAGCCAGGGAGTTTCAGAAAAACATCTATTTCTGTTTTATTGACTATTCTAAAGCCTTTGACTGTGTGGACCAGAACAAATTGTGGCAAGTTCTTAGTGGTATGGGGATACCAAGTCATCTTGTATGCCTCCTGAAGAATCTGTATAACGACCAAGTAGCAACAGTAAGAACAGACCACGGAACAACGGACTGGTTTAAGATTGGGAAAGGAGTACGGCAGGGCTGTATACTCTCACCCTACCTATTCAACTTGTATGCAGAACACATCATGCGACAAGCTGGTCTTGAGGAATCCAAGGCTGGAGTTAAAATCTCTGGAAGAAACATTAACAATCTCAGATATGCAGATGATACCACTTTGATGGCTGAAAGTGAAGAGGAACTGAGGAGCCTTATGATGAAGGTGAAAGAAGAAAGTGCAAAAGCTGGCTTGCAGCTAAACCTCAAAAAAACCAAGATTATGGCAACCAGCTTGATTGATAACTGGCAAATAGAGGGAGAAAATGTAGAAGCAGTGAAAGACTTTGTATTCCTAGGTGCAAAGATTACTGCAGATGCTGACTGCAGTCAGGAAATCAGAAGACGCTTAATGCTTGGGAGAAGAGCAATGACAAATCTCGATAAAATAGTTAAGAGCAGAGACATCACACTGACAACAAAGGCCCGCATAGTTAAAGCAATGGTGTTCCCTGTAGTAACATATGGCTGCGAGAGCTGGACCATAAGGAAGGCTGAGCGAAGGAAGATCGATGCTTTTGAACTGTGGTGTTGGAGGAAAATTCTGAGAGTGCCTTGGACTGCAAGAAGATCCAACCAGTCCATCCTCCAGGAAATAAAGCCAGACTGCTCACTTGAGGGAATGATATTAAAGGCAAAACTGAAATACTTTGGCCACATAATGAGAAGACAGGACACCCTGGAGAAGATGCTGATGCTAGGGAGAGTGGAAGGCAAAAGGAAGAGGGGCCGACCAAGGGCAAGATGGATGGATGATATTCTAGAGGTGACGGACTCGTCCCTGGGGGAGCTGGGGATGTTGACGACCGACAGGAAGCTCTGGCGTGGGCTGGTCCATGAAGTCACGAAGAGTCGGAAGCGACTAAACGAATAAACAACAACAACAACAAATCTCAGCAGTTAGAAAAATGCCTGCATGTATCTCCATACCTTTCCTACTTTTCACCCTTGCTCAGAAAGTCCAAATTTGAAAATCTGAACAACATATTTTAGTCCAGTTATAAAATAAGTAGAGCATAATTTGTTTTGATCTATTCATTCTGTGGCCATTGAATAGACAAAGTACGCAAAGTCCATAAAGAATGACAAGAACAGAAAGCCTATCAAAAGTAATTGATATTCAGACAAAGGCATTAGATGAAAGGGAATCTCAGGACAGAGGAAAAAGAAGGGAAGGACACAGATAGCAAAAAGAGAAAAAAAGTGGCAAAATAAAAACATAGTGACATCCAGACAAAATGTTATTATGAAGACAGAAATTAATAAGGTCAAAGGTAGAATACTGGCTCGTATCAAAGAGGAAATGAAGGGAGTAAAATTAAAATCATTTTGCTAAGAAAGGACATGTTGTGTCCTTGACTTTCTCCAAAGAATGCAATGCAGGCATTACATTTTGAATTACTTACAGCAATTGGTTTCATCCACGTTGTCAAGACAGTCTGGAAAACCATCACATATCATTGCATGTTGAATGCACAGTTTGTTTGATGGGCATTCCCAAAGACCTCTTTCTTTGCAACCTGGAGTTAAGAAATTAACATAACAAATCATTCATCATTATGAACTGGCATAAAAGGTAGTAAGAAGAGCTACTAGAATTGAAATGCAGGAACACACACAAACATGTGTGAAACTTTGTTCAACATTTTTTGACTTAAAATGTGCTTTTGATTTGATATCCAGAGATGGAATATGGAGGAAAATGGAGCAATCCTCCACAGATAGGCAAATGTTGTTGCCCATTTTAGAGCCAGTTTGGTCTAGTGGTTAAGGCAACAGGCTAGAAACCAGGAGACTGTGGGTTCTAGTCCCACCTTGGGCTTGAAAGCCAGCTGGGTGACCTTGGGCAGTGCCCCTCTCTCAGCCCAAGAGCCAATCAGGCATGGTATGAGAGTTCTAGTCTCGCCTTGGGCATGAAAGCCAGCTGGGTGATCTTGGGCAGTCTGCCTCTCTCAGCCCAACTCACCTCACAGGGTTGTTGTTGTGGGGAAAATAGAAGGAGGAAGGAGTATTAGGTATGTTTGCCACCTTGAATAAAGGTGGGATAGAAAATAAATTAAATTTAAATTTAAAAACTCATAGCTATATGTTAACTTCTGTCTGAAAGTTCTAGAACCAACTGGTTCAAGGAATTCCTTCCCAGAAAAAAGATAGGGATGCATTCTAGTTCCTCATTATGTTAGTCAAATCTCTCTGATTCAACCTTTCATCCTCCAACTTTGTCGGTAGACCACAACCCATCTTGCTGAGTTGGTCAATTTGGAAGCTTTTTCAGGTGAAGTGACATTATCACTTTTTTAATGCCTTGAGGAACAATCTTGAAACTGCAAGGTAGGGCTACTTTAAACAAATTTATTTATTTATAGTATTTATAATATCTAAAAGAAAAAAGAAAAAACCATTGGTTTGCTCCAGTTGAATGTTGATAACAGGTTAGATCCAGACTTAAATTATACTTAGAACAAATCCAGTGAAATTAGTAAGACTGAAAGTAAATGTGACTAAATTCAGATCCAACCTGTAATAGATGCTAAACTTCATCAATACATAAATATATTGTCTGAAACCTTAAAATTAAACCCTTATCTATAACATACGATCCATTCACATTTCAAATACTGACAACCAAAATAATGTTTGTGTCATTCCCCACCCCCACCCCACAATTATTGTCATGGATTATTGGGTGAACTCTGGGCATAATCTAAACAAACAATTTTCAATTATTTTAATGGGAAAGCTCTGTGCTTAATTTTCCCACTAAACTGAATAGGATCTGATTCTGTGCTAATGAACGCTTTAAAAGGAGAATGTTAAAAAGAAAAAGGAAGTAGAGATTATTTAAAAACTTGAGGCAATAGGTAAGACTGTAACAAGGTATGCAGTAAAATGAAGAAATGTCAGTTGACAGTGATATGCTAAGACAGTCCTCCAAGTGTTTTTAATCAGTCCGACTGGTCTTATAATAAATTCAGTATGAATTCTTGCATAACTATATCAGTCTCTTGATATTAAGTTCTTACTTCATCATATGAAGGAAATTAAGTCTCAGGACAGATCTATGAAATATTAATCTTTTGACCAATTGTGTGCTTTTCACTTAAGGCAAGCTCATTTCAGCATTCAGATGAAAGAATGACCTGCATTCTTAAGCAGATCACTCATAAGTTTTTTTAAAAAAAGCTTTTTAATGATATATACAATACCCTTTAGTTTCACTGTGCTATAAACTGGTTGTACAGGAATTAATAACTTAAAAATAGATTCATCTGTAACTTTTTATAAAAATCCACATTTTAAACAAGCAGTATGAAGAAAGGTAGAGCTTCATTTTTGTATGATTCATAGAACATCAAAAAGTCTGAATTTCACAAATGTTTGGTTCCAGGTGGAATAAATTAAGGTAAATAAAGCTACATTGAAGAACATGGTAACTTATCTGTGAAAAGTAACAATATAATCTGTTAGTAATTCCTTCAAGTAAATCCACAGAATAAGGGAAGGTACTGCAAAGAATCTATGGTATTATATCATTTTCCCAAGAAGTCACTACTGTTGGAGATGCCATTATGTCTTTCCACACCTGGCCATTAAGGCCAATGGCGAGAGACAGATGAAGGGAAGGGCCTTCATATGCTGTGCCTGTGTCTGTTTCTACCTTGCCTATTATCAATTACAAGTGCCTCTGTGTTCAGCAGACAAGGGAACACCCTATCCTCTCACTTTTGTGCTTCCCTGCTTTCAACATAAAGTAGGAGTTGAAGTCCACACATCTTCAGGCTGCCAAGGTGGAGAAACACTGAAACAAACTTTCAATTTATAAAATGAAGTCCTTATTATAGCAAGAAAAAATACTGCAGTGTAAGTCAATAATCACAGATGGTTCTGGTCCACAACTGCTTTGTTGTAAGTCTTGCTTCATTCATTTACCACAGTTCTCTTCATCACTATCATCTTCACAATCTGCCTGCCCATCACATCTTCTGGAGGCCAAGATACATCTTCCAGAACGACATTTGAAGTGGCTGGGTGAGCACTCTGCCAGGAAAATTACAAAGTGCAATCATTTAAAACTTCTGTGCTAAAGGGTGTATAAAGGGTGTATACAAGCTATCATAGAAAAAAGAAACAGAATGTAGCATCCTTCAAACCAGTTTACTTCCAAAATGACAGGTAAGGGCACCCAGTAACTTGAATACTGAGAATGGTCAACCTTGCTACTCTCAAGTATATAGATATAACCATTTATCCTCTTATTAATTAAAAAGTATTTTTATTTTAAAGTACTAATTGCTCCAGGGATGGTGATCTGAGGTTTCATGACATTACTGGAAGGAGCAACATCTCAGTAGGACATTCCACTAGGATCTGCTGCAAACTCTTAAGTTTTTAGTATGGACTTTTTTTTAGAGCTCAGGTCTGGAATGCTTCAGCAAAGGATCGTTACCTTGTCATGGTGCTGGAGCTTGAGCACCTCAATGATGCCATGAGCTAAACCGTGAAGGGCAACCCAAGACGGGAGGGTCATGATAGAGAGGTCAGACTAAATGCAATCCCTGGGGAAGGTAATGGCAACCCACCCCAGTATTCTTGCCGTGAAAACTAAATGGATCAGTACAACCAGAGATATGTCGGTATACCATCAGAAGATGAGACCCCCAGGTCGGAAGATGGTCAAAATGCTACTGGGGAGGAACAGAGGATGAGTTCAACTAGCCCCAGACGTGATGACGCAGCTAGCTCAAAGCCGAAAGGATGGCTAGCGGCCGACAGTGCTGGTGGGGAACGGCAAATCTGATGTTCTAAGGATCAACACACCATTGGAACCTGGCATGTAAGATCTATGAGCCAGGGCAAATTGGATGTGGTTATTGGTGAGATGTCAAGATTAAAGATAGACATTTTGGGCGTCAGTGAACTGAAATGGACTGGAATGGGCCACTTCACATCAGATGACCACCAGATCTACTACTGTGGACAAGAGGACCACAGAAGAAATGGAGTAGCCTTCATAATTAATCGTAAAGTGGCTAAAGCAGTGCTTGGATACAATCCAAAAAACAATAGAATGATCTCAATTTGAATTCAGGGCAAGCATCTAACATCACAGTGATCCAAATATATGCCCCAACCATAGATGCTGAAGAAGCTGAAGTAGAGCAGTTCTATGAGGATCTGCAGCACCTACTGGACAACACACCTAAAAGAGATGTTATTTTCATCACAGGAGACTGGAATGCTAAGGTGGGCAGTCAAATGACACCTGGAATTACAGGTAAGCATGGCCTGGGAGAACAAAACGAAGCAGGATATAGGCTGATAGAATTTTGCCAAGACAACTCACTCTGCATAACAAACATTCTCTTCCAACAACCTAAGAGATGGCTTTATACATGGACTTCACCAGATGGACAACACCGAAATCAGATTGACTACATCCTTTGCAGCCAAAGGTGGCAGACATCTATACAGTCGATAAAAACAAGACCTGGAGCTGACTGTAGTTCAGATCACAAACTTCTTCTTGCACAATTTAGGATCAGACTAAAGAGATTAGGGAAGACCCACAGATCAGCTAGATATGAGCTCACTAATATTCCTAAGGAATATGCAGTGGAGGTGAAGAATAGATTTAAGGGACTGGACTTAGTAGATAGGGTCCCAGAAGAACTATGGACAGAAGTTTGCAACATTGTTCAAGAGGCGGCAGAAAAATACATCGCAAAGAAAGAGAAAACCAAGAAGGCAAAATGGCTGTCTGCTGAGACACTAGAAGTAGCCCAAGAAAGAAGGAAAGCAAAAGGCAACAGTGATAGGGGGAGATATGCCCAATTAAATGCAAAATTCCAAAGGTTAGCCAGAAGAGACAAGGAATTATTTTTACACAAGCAATGCATGGAAGTGGAAGAAGACAATAGAATAGGAAGGACAAGAGACCTCTTCCAGAAAATTAGAACCATCGGAGGTAAATTCCAGGCCAAAATGGGTATGATCAAAAACAAAGATGGCAAGGACCTAACAGAAGAAGAAGAGATCATGAAAAGGTGGCAAGAATATACAGAAGACCTGTATAGGAAGTATAACAATATCGGGGAAAGCTTTGATGGTGTGGTCAGTTAGCTAGAGCCAGACATCCTGAAGAGTGAGGTTGAATGGGCCTTAAGAAGCATTGCTAACAACAAGGCAGCAGGAGATGACAGCATCCCAGATGAACTGTTCAAAATCTTGCAAGATGATGCTGTCAAGGTAACGCATGCTATATGCCAGCAAATTTGGAAAACACAAGAATGGCCATCAGACTGGAAAAAATCAACTTATATCCCCATACCATACCAAAAAAGGGAAACTCTAAAGAATGTTCAAACTATCGAACAGTGGCACTCATTTCACATCCCAGTAAGGTAATGCTCAAGATCCTGCAAGGTAGACTTCAGCAATTCATGGAGCGAGAATTGCCAGATGTACAAGCTGGGTTTAGAAAAGGCAGAGGAGCTAGGGACCAAATTGCCAATATCCGCTGGATAGTGGAAAAAGCCAGGGAGTTTCAGAAAAACATCTATTTCTGTTTTATTGACTATTCTAAAGCCTTTGACTGTGTGGACCAGAACAAATTGTGGCAAGTTCTTAGTGGTATGGGGATACCAAGTCATCTTGTATGCCTCCTGAAGAATCTGTATAACGACCAAGTAGCAACAGTAAGAACACACCACGGAATAACGGACTGGTTTAAGATAGGGAAAGGAGTACGGCAGGGCTGTATACTCTCACCCTACCTATTCAACTTGTATGCAGAACACATCATGCGACATGCTGGGCTTGAGGAATCCAAGGCTGGAGTTAAAATCGCTGGAAGAAACATTAACAATCTCAGATATGCAGATGATACCACTTTGATGGCTGAAAGCAAAGAGGAACTGAGGAGCCTTATGATGAAGGTGAAAGACAAAAGTGCAAAAGCTGGCTTGCAGCTAAACCTCAAAAAAACCAAGATTATGGCAACCAGCTTGATTGATAACTGGCAAATAGAGGGAGAAAACGTAGAGGCAGTGAAAGACTTTGTATTTCTAGGTGCAAAGATTACTGCAGATGCTGACTGCAGTCAGGAAATCAGAAGACGCTTAATCCTTGGGAGAAGAGCAATGACAAATCTCGATAAAATAGTTAAGAGCAGAGACATCACACTGACAACAAAGGTCCACATAGTTGAAGCAATGGTGTTCCCCGTAGTAACATATGGCTGCGAGAGCTGGACCATAAGGAAGGCTGAGAGAAGGAAGATCGATGCTTTTGAACTGTGGTGTTGGAGGAAAATTCTGAGAGTGCCTTGGACTGCAAGAAGGTCAAACCAGTCCATCCTCCAGGAAATAAAGCCAGACTGCTCACTTGAGGGAACGATATTAAAGGGAAAACTGAAATACTTTGGCCACATCATGAGAAGTCAGGACACCCTGGAGAAGATGCTGATGCTAGGGAGAGTGGAAGGCAAAAGGAAGAGGGGCCGACCAAGGGCAAGATGGATGGATGATATTCTAGAGGTGACGGACGCGTCCCTGGGGGAGCTGGGGATGTTGACGACTGACAGGAAGTTCTGGCGTGGGCTGGTCCATGAAGTCACGAAGAGTCGGAAGCGACTAAATGAATAAACAACGACTGGAATGCTTAACTATCTAAAGTACAGGGTACAACCTGTGAAACAACATAAAGTGAGCCTCAAGACAGTTGTCAGCACCTGATCATTTGAGCATTCACACAATCACAGTCAGGAGGCTGGGATTCCTTTAACTGTTTTAATGAAGCGTAATGAGCTGTATAGAAGGCAAGCAGCAAATAAAGATTTCCTGCTCAAACCTAACTTAAAACTACATTCCCTTAGTTAGTCCCCTTTCCCATGAAACCATGTCACCCCCCCTCCCATCCAGATGGTATTCCTGGCATATCTCAACCCCGTGTCCTTGATGTCCTCCATAGCCATAATAAACCACTTCACACTCCAACTTCACACCCCCTCCCATCTGGCGACACAGATTCCATTCCTTGGAGAAGGAAATGATGGTAGATGCTCTGATAAGGGGTTTTGTAAAACCTTTCATCGGGGGGATCTGACAACAGTTTAAAATAAGTACATATAAAAACCCACAAGGGAATCTCAAAAATAAGCTATTTATAATCATGTTAAACATTAAACATGGAATTTTAAAGTTGAAAGCAACATTGCTGTAAGAGTAGGAGCAAGAAAACAATTATTTTACACCTTCCCAGATACCTTTCATAATTAAAGGGTTGTACTGTTTTATTTTAATAGTGGAGTAAGCTAACCCAACACACATAGTGTAGTTGGAACTACAAAAAAGTCCATAAGCAAGGAAAGGCTTTTTTTCTGATTCTAAAAACCATCTTGAGAACTTGGAGTTGTATTTCCTTAAAGGTTTTTATTTTATGTGGGACTGGGAGAAATTGGTAGACCGCATCCATGCAGGACAATGAATTAATGAATGAAGGAGGATAGTCCCTGTTAGCTGTCCTAATTCTACATAGTTACGTTCAACCTTATACTTCTCAGCATTGCTGCCTTAATGGATAAATGGCACAAATACTGGCCTTCATTAAGAGATTTGGGGCACCATTTAGTGAAACAAAGTAAGAGATGAATCATGCAATTCTGCTCAAACCCAATCCTACTCAACTCAGTTCAACTGTAAGGTAAAGGTAAAGGTTTCCCTTGACATTAAGTCCAGTCGTGTCCGACTCTAGGGGGCGGTGCTCATCTCCGTTTCAAAGCCGAAGAGCCGGCGTTTGTCCGTAGACACTTCCGTGGTCACATGGCCGGCATGACTACACAGAACGCCGTTACCTTCCCTCCGAAGCAGTACCTATTAATCTACTCACATTTGCATGTTTTCGAACTGCTAGGTTGGCAGGAGCTGGGACTAGCAACGGAAGCTCACCCCGTCATGCAGATTCGAACCGCTGACCTTCCGATTGGCAAGCTCAGCAGCTCAGCAGTTTAACCTAGTATAGCTTCATTTTATTTCAGTGAGGCTTTCAGTGCTCCTAAGTTATTATGATAATTATTATGCTTAATGATATCAATAAATTCCATGCCATCTTTCCTCTTTAACAAATGGATAAGCATTATTTGAACGCACTAATCCTATGTCCACGAGCTACCCTCTCCTCTATTGTAATTACCATATACTATAACTGCATTTTCCAAACTTCATTTTATTCTCTTATTTTATACAGAATCTGACTGGAGAAAAAAGTTTAAACACCAGTTCATCATTGCTCTCCTACAAGATTGAAATATCCAATATTTAGCTTAAAAGTTAAGAAATATAAATAACCTTCTACATTGTCATCAGGCATCAGACAAGTTTGGTTGTCTGAATTTTCTTCTGGGAAATGAGCACAGTCAGTATCCTCTGGCCACTGTAAACCCACAATTCCAAGAATAGACTCACAACGTTCCTTGGACTGCTCACAAAGTATCCTAAGAAGATTAAGAGGAAGGAAGGGATGAGAGAGAGAGGGGAAAGAAAAAGAGAGTAGGAAACAGGTAAATAACTTAAATACACGCAAATACACACATACACATAGCAAGCCCCACCAAAACCAGAAGATTTAAAAGCCATATGGTAGAAAAATATATAATAACATACACAAACACATGTGGGTGTGCTATGATACAAGGTAGTCCTAGGCTTACAACAGCAGATGGGACCAAAATTGCCATCGCTAAGCAATCTGGTCATAAAGCGCAACATCACGTGACCATGTCGCTCAGTGATGGCACTTCTGGCAGTTCTGGTTGCCATTGTTAAGCGAGGACCATGCAGGTCATTAAGCAAGGACCTCATGTGACAGCAACTTACAACTTCCTGCTGGCTTCCACATTGACTTTGTGTCCTAACAGTCAGGAACCACGCTGAGACGAGGAATAGGTCTCTAGTGTTTTATTACTGGTACATTAGACAGAAAATCCTAACAAATTGAAGAAGCGTGGGAAAACCCAGACAGATAAACCCCAAAAGTCAAGGCGGGTCTGTTCTGTGTCTCTTTGAATGGCTGCTCAACTCCTCAGTACTACGCATGCGTTTTCCCCCCTGGATAGGGGCCCTCTCCTGCTCACCATCAGTGCTCATGACACTTTGCTTGTGGGAAGCTGGTGGGGAATGTCAGAAATCACAATCACTTGACTGCAACTCGCTGTGGTGTCATAACTGCGAGCCAGGTGCCAAGCACCCAGATCGCAATCACATGACTGTGGGGATGCTGCAGCAGCCAAAACTTCAAGGACCGGTCGTAAGTCCCCCTTGTTCAGGGCCATTGTAACTTTGAATGGTCGCTGAACAAATGGACATAACCCAAGGACTGCCTTTCCAGTTCTCCAAGCTGAAGAAGGAAAGAAACAGCTTCCTGAATCCTCCTGCATGAAGAAATGACTGATTTTCCTCATCTGTATTTATTTATATATATTTTATAGCACTGCACTCCCTCACGACTCAAGGTGGTTTGGAGTACCCAATAAAATAACAACATAACCAACAATGCATCATTAGAAATTATTCTTAACCACCTCCAACTGACAGTGATCTTACCAGTTAAAAACACATTGGAATAACTATGTTCTCACAAATATCAGCAGGGACAACACCACAGATCTCTGAATGAAGACATTTGCTTCTCCATGACTACAAAATCTCCTCAGCATCTCTACACAGGATGCACAGACCAGATGATAATCCTACTCAAAGCATGATGCTGCCATGCAGCAATATGGCTGGTACACAGCAGAATCCCTAGTCTGTTCCTACAGCCAACATCACATACAGGCATTCATAACCAACTACCTGTTCGTTCTTAAGCCTTACTACTATTGCTACCCCCCTCCCCCCAGCTTTGGCTTCACATCATGGCTGACGTAAGACTTAAAACCCAGGAAGGCACATCTCCAAGAAAGCAGACTTGTTGCCTCTCCCAACCAGGTTTTGGTAATACAAGTAATGCAGTCCTTTACCCAAAAAGAGGTATATTATCACTCCATCTCTTTCTCTACAGAGAAAGAGAGAGACTTGATTTGATTTGATTTGATTTGATTTGATTTGATTTGATTTGATTTGATTTGATTTGATTTGACTTGACTTGATTTGATTTGATTCAGAGACACGGATGTCCAGAATGCCAGATATGGCAGCCTAACAGACAACATCCAGAGTATGATCTGGAGCTTCCTCCCAGTGTCATCACAGATTTGGAGAGGTGCCTACAGAGTTTATTATCCAGAATCCTCAAAATGGTAGTTCCATATATTTTGCTTCTACTGTAGTTCAGAACCATTCTGTATTTTCCACTACAGTACAGAGCTATGCCCTCCCACCTAAAGGAGTAAAATCCTGAATCACGGCCTCCACACCACCAAGGGCTCTGAACTCAAGTAAGTCTCCTTAATAGCTTGCATAGGCATCAGCAGATGCTGGCTCACCAGTTATCTTAACCACAAACATTGACTCGTGCCAACCTCCATTTTCTTAACTGTGCATTCTCACTATAGGCAGAAAATCTAACCCATGTTATCAGAAATAAGATGATTGGCATTTGATATCATAACTGGTCAGCATTTATTATGTTGTTGTTGTTTATTTGTTCAGTCGCTTCTGACTCTTCGTGACTTCATGGATCAGCCCACGCCAGAGCTTCCTGTCAGTCAACACCCCCAGCTCTCCCAGGGACGAGTCCGTCACCTCTCGAATATCATCTATCCATCTTGCCCTTGGTCGGCCCCTCTTCCTTTTGCCTTCCACTCTCCCTAGCATCAGCATCTTCTCCAGGCTGTCCTGTCTTCTCATTATGTGGCCAACGTATTTCAGTTTTGCCTTTAATATCATTCCCTCAAGTGAGCAGTCTGGCTTTATTTCCTGGAGGATGGATTGGTTTGATCTTCTTGTAGTCCAAGGCACTCCAGAATTGTCCTCCAGCACCACAGTTCCAAAGCATCTATCTTTCTTCTCTCAGCCTTCCTTATGGTCCAGCTCTCGCAGCCATATGTTACTACAGGGAACACCATTGCTTTAACTATGCGGACCTTTGTTGTCAGTGTGATGTCTCTGCTCTTAACTATTTTATCAAGATTGGTCATTGCTCTTCTCCCAAGGATTAAGCGTCTTCTGATTTCCTGACTGCAGTCAGCATCTGCAGTAATCTTTGCACCTAGAAGTACAAAGTCTTTCACTGCACTACATTTTCTCCCTCTATTTGCCAGTTATCAATCAGGCTGGTTGCCATAATCTTGGTTTTTTGAGGTTTAGCTGCAAGCCAGCTTTTGCACTTTTGTCTTTCACCTTCATCATAAGGCTCCTCAGTTCCTCTTCGCTTTCAGCCATCAAAGTGGTATCATCTGCATATCTGAGATTGTTAATGTTTCTTCCAGCGATTTTAACTCCAGCCTTGGATTCCTCAAGCCCAGCATGTCGCATGATGTGTTCTGCGTACAAGTTGAATAGGTAGGGTGAGAGGATACAGCCCTGCCGTACTCCTTTCCCAATCTTAAACCAGTCCGTTGTTCCGTGGTGTGTTCTTACTGTTGCTACTTGGTCGTTATACAGATTCCTCAGGAGGCAGACAAGACGACTTGGTATCCCCATACTGCTAAGAATTTGCCACAATTTGTTCTGGTCCACACAGTCAAAGGCTTTAGAAGAGTCAATAAAACAGAAATAGATGTTTTTCTGAAACTCCCTGGCTTTTTCCATTATCCAGCGGATATTGGCAATTTGGTCCCTAGATCCTCTGCCTTTTCTAAACCCAGCTTGTACGTCTGGCAATTCTTGCTCTGTGAATTGCTGAAGTCTACCTTGCAGGATCTTGAGCATTACCTTACTGGGATGTGAAATGAGTGCCACTGTTCGATAGTTTGAACATTTTTAGTGTTTCCCTTTTTTGGTATGGTATGGGGATATAAGTTGATTTTTTCCAATCTGATGGCCATTCTTGTGTTTTCCAAATTTGCTGGCATATAGCATGCGTTACCTTGACAGCATCATCTTGCAAGATTTTGAACAGTCCATCTGGGATGCCGTCGTCTCCTGCTGCCTTGAGCAATGCTTCTTAAGGGTCATTCAACTTCACTCTTCAGGATGTCTGGCTCTAGCTCCCTGACCACACCGTCAAAGCTATCCCCGATATTGTTATCCTTCCTATACAGGTCTTCTGTATATTCTTGCCACCTTTTCTTGATCTCTTCTTCTTCTGTTAGGTCCTTGCCATCTTTGTTTTTGATCATACCCATTTTGGCCTGGAATTTACCTCCGATGGTTCTAATTTTCTGGAAGAGGTCTCTTGTCCTTCCTATTCTATTGTCTTCTTCCACTTCCATGCATTGCTTGTGTAAAAATAATTCCTTGTCTCTTCTGGCTAACCTCTGGAATTTTGCATTTAATTGGGCATATCTCTCCCTATCGCTGTTGCGTCATTGAGTGCCCAAGCTCCAGCACCATGACAAGGTAACGATCCTTTGCTGAAGGCATTTATTATAGAATTATACAAAGGTTGTTTGTACCCTCCTCAAGTGGACAGAATCTTGTGGTCTGTTCAAATAAACTTGGCTCAAACGGATTGTGTGGTCTCCACTCGCAAATTGGGTCATGGGGAATTTTCTCCTTCACATCCTGAAGAGTGGCAGATAAAATATGCATCCATTTAAACCACTGTGCATTTTATGAGTCTCAAAAAATATACTTATACCAATGAGAAGAGATCCAATTTTTACATTTTCAGCCCTTTCCATTGAAATAGCCTTTTTTCTTTTTAATTTCTTCACATGGAAGTCTTTCCACAGTCATAATTATTTTGATGATTCTTTATTTGATCACCCATTATAATTATTTTGGATGGAATAGAAACCAAATCCAATGCTTTAATAAACAAATTACTACCACCATCTTTAGGGGCTCTAAAACATTCTAATGTTCCCCCTTCCCAGATTGCAATCATACATGACAAAACATATCTCTGACATTTTCAGCATCACGGTGTTCTGCAGATCAGTCCGAAATCATTTGCCTGTGCTAGAACGATTCTTTTCTTTTTCGATTGTTATTGTTATACCTGTGACCAAGTCCACAAAGCAGAAATCCAACACATCCAATACTAACTAATCAGTGTCATCTGACCTAGAGAAGGGAGAATTGAATGCGAAGTCCCTATTCATTCACAATGTTCAGTTCAACATTATACAACCTTTTTGTCTAACCTGACTTGCAATATTGTTGTGAAGATTTTAAAAAAAAATCACATGCCTTTAGCCACAGATCTGAAACAGTAGGACATGTTAGAAAAATAAATGAATAGTAACCAGTCATGTATGCAGTGCTCTTTATCCAAAAACTGCTAGGACTTCCATATAACAATCCTGTTTTGTCTTCTAGGGTTCTATGCTCTGCGCTAAAACAAAAAAGTGTTTTGGACCACTGTAAAGGCTGTTTGTTATAGAGTAACAGATGAAAATACTCCTCAGCCAATATGAGATCAGAGGAAAACAAAACACAAAATGCAGATTGTGATGTTCTGGTTTAAATCTGAAGAATGTAATTACAGTGGTCACAAGCAGATCTGTGACGATGCTAGTAACACAGAAATCCATTATCTTGGTCTAAGCCACACTTTTTCTTTAAAAACAGTAATTCCCTGTGCTAGCATTCTTGATGCTGCTGCAAAACTCCTATGATAAGAATGAAAAAGGCTCAGGAAGGGAATGGGCAAGTCCTACTCCCTTTTCCTTCTCACACACACAGATAACCACACACACAAAGTGTACAGAACAGAGAAAGTCCAACCTGCTTTCTGTAGCTCATGGGTCACTGACTTCTCTATGAGCATCAGTTTGTACAGAACATTTGGCCAGCAAACAGCTGAGCCAGTTTCAATTTCCAAGGAATTGCTTGCATTCCAAAAGCATTAGTTGTAGGTGATCTTTCTCAAAAGGTAAAGAGGTAGAATTTCCTGAACTTTTGAAATCTTAAGGGGAAAAACCTCATTGTTATTGACGGAGGCATCTCCACGCTCCAAAGTTAGAGATGTTCACAACCCACCCCCTCTCTAATATACTCTATATAATACTTCTACTACACTTACAAACCAAATCTAAAATTAATCAATGCCATTTAATCGTGGCTTACCTTACATAAAAGTATATGAAATATATCATATATTTGCTTAGCAGATGCAGAAAGTTTCAAAATTACAGTACTTATGGCTCAGCGAAAGAAGAGTCAGTCACCTTGTCTTCTGTGGCACTCTTTGATTTTTCCAAGCATTGGGGTTTTCTCCAATAACTCTTGCTTTTACATTATGTCCTCAAAATATTTAAGCTTTAGCTTGAATTCACTTTTCACTACTTCAGAGTTTATATCATCCAGTACTGAATTCCTTATTCTTGTAGTCCAAAATATTCTCAACAACTTTCTTTAGCGCCACTCTTCAAAGGCACTGATTTTTCTTCAGTCCTTCTGATGGCCCAGCTTTCATGCAACAGGGAAACCACGGCCTTGACAGAATGAATCTTTTTATCAGTGTAACATCTCTGCACTTCAGTATTTTTTTCTAGATTGCATAGTCTAGCTCCAGGATAGCATTTGTTTCTTTATTTCTTGGCTACAATCACAATTCCTGTGAATTTTTGAGCTTAGGGAGATAAACTGTTACTACCTGAATGTCTTCCCTTTTCTTCATTTAGTTGGCTTTGCCCATTGAAGTAATATTGTTTTTTTTAAAAAAAAAAAATACTGAGCAGTGGACAGCTTTTGTACTCTCTTCTTTCACCTTCAACAACAGATTCCTTAAGTCTTCTTCCAGCCATCCAAATAGTATTATTAACATTTTAATTTCTATTTCTTCTTGTCCAGCATTTCTCATACTAATTCTGCATATAAATAATAAATAAGTGTGCTGACTACAACCTGAGCATGCTCCTTTCCCAATTTTAAGTAATCGATTGCTCCATATTCCATTTTAACTCATGATTCCTAGTCATCAAACGTATTCTTCAGTAATCAGATGAAGTAGCTTCATACACTCCCCTTATGAAGAGCTATCCAGAATTTATTGTAATCTACAGTCAAAAGCTTTATAGCAATAATAGGCATCTTCCTAGAATTCCCTTACCTTTTCCATTATCCAGCTTGTACATCTGGCAGTTCATGTGCCATGTGTTGCTGAAGTCGGGATTGCAATAACTTGCCACCTTACTATTGTATGAGCTAAGTGAGGCAACTGTTTGGTACTGTGATAATTCTGTACTCCCAAAAAAAGTACTCTGCCCATTTTTGGTATGATTTTTTTCAGTTACCCCACTCCACTCCACCCCACTCCTCTGTGCTTTCCATACCTGCTTATAAACTCAATATCACTTTAACAGCACAATTCTGTAAAATTAAAAATGGCTGTGCTGGTATTTCATCCATTTCCGTAGTTCTGTTGTTAGCAATATTTTACTTTCCAGAATGTTTGGTTCTAGTTCAGGGATTAAACTTTTGTAGGTATCACTGATTTTGCCATCTTTGGGGAACAGTTCTTCTGCATATTCATGCCATTTCTTCTTTCCATCTTCTTCCTCTAGTTAATCTTTGCTTTTTATTTTTTATTGTGCCCATCTCTGCATAAACATTTCCCTTGATTTATGTAATTATCTTAAGTAAATTGCTTGCCCCTTCCTTCTGAAGGTGATTTTGAATGCAATTTCTTTGCATTTCCTATTTAAATAAACAGCACGCTCATTCTAAAACATGCTCCTTAGAGAGGTTATGGATGAGTTCTGATAGTTTTTTATTCCACAAAACCTTTTAGGTTCTTGTTCATCATTGGTTCTCCAAAACTGTGCTGACTTAATTTATAAATGTTTATGAATGTTTTTTGTTGCTAATGGCCTTGAAGCCCTTTGGAGAGCCAAAATAGAGATTTCAAAAAATTGCATTCTGCAATTTCTTTTCCACAAGAACAAGATGAGGATTTGGTTGTTTCCCCTTACATGGTCCCAAAAGTAACAGTGGCAACCAAGGGCATCAATGGGGCAGAGGCATCATGATGGCATCGCACAAATGACACAACACGCCCATGCTGAAAATGCTGGAAATGTTGAAAGTAAGGAAATATGTACTGAAAGCCAAAGAAATCAAGAAAAGTGCTATAAAGGCAGAACCAGAAAGAACACGAGAATTGTCTTGCTGGATCGGCTAGCTATAATACAGCATGTTACCTGCACGGTGGGATACGTTGATTTGTTTGAAGATCACATTTTGGCACCAAGATGGTACAGGCAAAAAACATCAAGTATTTGTAACAGTTAGTCTGAACCAAGGCTGGGAAGAGAGATGACTCCCAGCTGATAGAGGCTTCCTTCTGCGTCCAATGGCCTAAGTAGTTAGGGTAATGAGTATAATTGTAAGGCAGGTTCATGCATAATTCCAGGGTAATACGTTCACATTGACCTGGGCAGAATAAAATGGAAATTAATTTAACAATACAGAAACAATTACTCCAGACTTATATGATAGTTACAAGAATCACAGTTTACACAAGAAATTGCCAGAAAAACAGATGGATGCTTTATGGTATACCATCTCCTAACCACAATAAAGTATACAGGTAGTCCTTGCTTCATGACCATTCCTTCAGTGACTGTTCAAAGTTTGTTTTTTTAATAAGAACTTTATTAGTGACCGTTCAAAGTTATGGCAGCGCTGAATGAATGGTACTTACGTCCAGTCCCCGAAGTTACAGCCATTGCAGTGCCCCCACAGTCACATGATCAAATTTGGGTGCTTGACAGCTCACCTGCACTTACAGATGCAGGGGCACTTCAACCCAATCTATCTATACCATAGAACTGACATGAAGTTTTCTCCATCACCAGAAAGTGAGTGAGTGCAGACAGGATTTGCAGGAGAGAGAAACTGGTAGTAGAAGCAATAACAGCTCTGAGAATATCAGTCTGAGCAACAGGAGGCATGCTACGTAGAGACAAGAAAAGGAAGAGTGCCTATGCAAGGAAAGGAGGTAAGAGTGTAGCAGTCTTCTGCTAGCTGTCATTACACCTAGTGCCCTTAACAGCTAATGCAAGCGATGCTGAATCTTCTAACAAGCAAGAGGAACTGTGGGCCTCTCTCCAACTGATTGCCACCTGCCCCCACTCAGTTTTCTATCCTTCTTATGCACTTACCTTCCCTGAACTATCCAACTGTCTAAAAATTCTCTTAGACTGTGAGTTTCTGGATCTTTACCCTATGCTCTGATCCTAGGGTACTGCTACCAATAACTGGAAGGTCATTATGTTTCTTCAAATGCTCAAGAAGATCAATTCTTAAGTTTTCTTTACGGTGCATTTTTAACTGGCACCAAAATTCCATGGTTCAATAACCTTCACAAGAAATCACAGTACTTGACAGAATCACTCTTGTCTACTACTCAAAATCTGAAATGGTGAATCTCTTATATATCTTTTTACTGTTTTCAGAGCCACTTTTCCTTACAATATTGAATGAATTCACTACAGTATTATTATGGGTGTGAATTCATTCTTATCCAAACAGGTTGCCCCAATTTACCAAATTCACCATTCCACTTCAAAGACCATCTATAAAGGATGCTGATAGTACCAGCCCACCACATTTTCGTAGCTTTATTAAAATCAAAATGGCATCTGTCATCAATAGTAATTAGCGTAAAAATGAACAAGTCACCATTTGCTACCTTGTACTCTGTTGCTCTGTGGTGAAAATGCAGTGGTCAGGCTGTTTACCAGTGCAAGGTACAGGGATCATATGATGCCTATGCTGAATGACTTGCCCTGGCTACCAGTTGCCTGCTGGTCACAATTTATGGTGATAATGTTGACCTTTAAAACCCTAAGCAATTTAGGATCTGATTTTCTGTGGGATCACCTGTCTCACTATGAATCTGTTAAGTTTCTTAGATGAGCTGGAGAGGTCCTTCTGAAGATGTCCCTCCTGCCAGAAGCAAAAGTGTCAAATATGAGACTCCCAGATTATGGAATGCACTCCTAAGGATGTGTTTTTTGGCTCTTCCAATATATAGAGTCAAAACATACCTCTTTTGCCAAGCTCTTAATTGCAACTTATTTTAATCAATGGTTTTAATTTTGATATAATTGTATGAATTTTGTTTTGCTTTATATTTTCTATGTTATTGTTGCAAGCTCCTTTAGACTGTTGGTATAAATGGAAAGGCAGGGTATAAATTCAAAACTAAATGAATAAATGTTTATCCCTGTAGTACAGGTATACCTCACTTAACAACTATCCTGTTTAGTGATGGTTCAAAGTTACAACGATGCTGAAAAAGTAACTTTATGACAATTCCTCGCATTTATGACCATCACAGCATCCCGTGGTCACATGATCACCATTTGCATGTTTCACAGCCAGCTTCCAACAAGCAAAGTCAATGGAGAAGCCAGCAGTAGAATCGCAAGTCACAGTCATGTAATGTCTTGCTTAACAACCCATGGTAACTCGCTTAACAACCAAATGGGAAGTGCTGTCATAAATCTGTCATGGTCACATTTTTCACTTAATGACTGTGTCACTTAGCAACAGAGCTGCCGGTTCCAATTGTGGTCATTAAGTGAGGACTACCCATAATTTCATCCAAAATCTGATTAATCCTTCTGGGGCAGTCATTTCACTCTGTTCTAAAGACAGGTGTTTGCCACTGCCCTTTACAGGTTCTAATCTCCTGTTCAAAACCTATTCTGAGCTGCAGTAACCACCAGTCTGTTGATATCTGTTTGTTACTTATTTGTTTTTTAGGTAAAGGGGTTTTTTTTAATATAGAGACTACTGCTTCTCTGCCCAATTTTATTTATGTGCCATTAGGAATTTAAGTTTCAATTTAAAAAATTATTCCACCATTTCTGACATATGTTCTCAGTTTGTCTTTGAAATGTCTTCTAAGGAACCAAACAATATGAAAATTATTTGTTAAAATCATACCATAATATGAAGCAACTTCTTAAATTAGGTTGTCAGCCAATGGAAGATTTATATAAATTTGGCAACATTAATGACACATATGCAAACAATCCTCATTTCAGAATCAAACTTACAAGCAAACTTCTAAGATCAGTCTTGAACATACGTCACAAGAAGGTCATCATCACAGAAGATGGAAATAAAGACATTATTTTGTCTGGAAGCAACTATGGTGATAATTATTCTCTTCCTGGTCATTTTTAGAACATTCAAAAGTATTTCATGACATGCTACAGCACAATAATATAATAAGTTATGCATGGATACATATTTTATAGTAATTTTATTAAAGATTACAATTATAAAAGTACAAACTAATACAAACTAAAGAAAAAAAGAAAAAAAGAAGGTGCAGAAAAGAAAAAAGAGAAAGAAAAACAGAGAAGAAAGAAAAAATAATGTTATAGTAAAGAAAAAGAAAAGAAATATATAAAGAAGTGACTTCCCCCTTCATCACAAGTATAAACAATTGTAGTAAAATTCTCTTCTCTTCTTCTCTTAAAATGCAACAAATGATCTCTTCTTCCCATATCCCATTTCTTATCTATAAACAAATCCTTAAAACCTTGTCATTTCAGTCCAGATGTCAGCAAAAGTCCATTAAGGGTTACCAGAGATAACAACATAGCAATTTTAACCTTGATCAAATAAACCAACTTTATATTCTTTCCTTTTACTTCTAACAATCTTGATCTTTAATCCCTTCAAATAATGTCCTAGAACTTGATTTCTTTTCATTTTTTTTTCTTTGTCCCTTCTCACAAAATTCTTTCAAGCTTTAACAAGCCTCTTTTGTAAATCCAATATAGAAAAATTATCCAAGTCACTCTCTTGGTTTGTTATTTGTATATCCCTTTTAATTATTAAGACATCATCTGGTTTCTTTTGTATGTCCAGCATTGTTTATCTTTTTAATTAAAAATGTTTCACAAATGAAAATTTAGATGAAGGGTTTTAAAACAGACTCTTAGAAAAAACCCTACAACATCTGAGGATGAAATAATACACAAGATTCTTGAGAAGGACAATTACTTCTCTATCTTTTTTCTCATTCTGTCTTCTCTAATTCTTCTAAAAGACTGCAGTTCTTCCAACTACTTTTCTCTTATTAAATGACCAACAATTAAGGTTTTCTTCTCATAACTGGAATATGCAGATTATTTTTCATCACTGATCCCTAGCTTTCAGGATAATTTAAAAAAAAAATTGAAGAGACAATTCAACACATCTGAAAGAAATACCATTAGCAATCGCCTATCTGTTGCCAGATAGGGACGCGGTGGCGCTGTGGGTTAAACCGCTGAGCTGCCGATCGGAAGGTCGGCGGTTTGAAACCGCGTGGCGGGGTGAGCTCCCGTTGCTAGTCCCAGCTCCTGCTCACCTAGCAGTTCGAAAACATGCAAATGTGAGTAGATCAATAGGTACCGCTTCGGTGGGAAGGTAACGGCGTTCCGAGTTGTCATGCTGGCCACATGACCCGGAAGTGTCTATGACAACGCCGGCTCCAAGGCTTAGAAACGGAGATGAGCACCGCCCCCTAGAGTCGGACACGACTGGACTTTACGTCAAGGGAAATCTTTACCTTTACCTATCTGTTGCCAACATATTACTATTATCCCATGGAACAAGTGCTGTGTAACACAAATATGAATCATCTCTAATGTTTCAGAATTTCTTCAAAATTAAATTTGTGGGAGACGAGACCTACACATATGTTAAGGTTTCCCTACTAACAGATTAAGCTACTTTTATACCTAATCATTTGGCTGGGTGAAAAGGTTGCAAGTGATTGTCTCCTCTCACGTGCTTCATGCAAAATAGCCTGGGGGGAGGACCTGCCCGGACTTGTCTTCTCACTTCCTTCTTTTTTTTTCTCTCTGCCGGCATGTAGCAAGCCAGGTAGCTCTCAATGAGAGCTAAGTCCTTTAAATGTTTTGCTTTTGTTTTTGCTTTCTGTAAATAAATTATTTTTATAGAAATGCTTGGTGTGTGACTTTGTTGACCTCTCCTGGGCTAAAGGCTTTCCCAGCATTTGCAACAGGTTATGGGCCCAGTAAAACAGCCCAGTAAAACCCAGAGAGAAAAGAGAGATCAACTCCACACCTCATGCACAATTTAAAGGCAGGTAGCAAAGACCTGTGAAGATTGGAGCCACCTGGAGATTTTCCAGCAACTGCAGGTCTGCAGGACTTAGAAGCTAGCTGAGGTGACTTGCAAAAGAAGGAAGAAGCCATGGCTACCTCCCAGCCCTCAGCGATGCCTCTGGAGCGCCTATCAGAGACCAACTATTTGAATTGGGCCCTGAAGATGGAAATGTATCTTCGCAGAGAGGATCTTTGGCTGCCAATTGGTGAGCAAACCCCCCAAAATCCCAATGCTGAATGGCTGAGACAGGATGAGCGGGCTAGAGCCACCATTATCTTGGGAGTTGAGGACAATCAGCTAGTCCACGTGCGAGGCATGCAGTCTGCAAAGCAACTTTGGGACGCTTTGAGAGACTTATATGTAAAGGCAACAGCAGGGAGTAAAGTTACTCTGACGAAAAAGCTGTACAGAGCCTACCTTGCAGAAGGAGATAGCTTTCCTGAGCACCTGCATTATATTCAGCAGCTGTTTGTTGAGTTGCAGGAGAGAGGAATGGAATTTACACCTCTCACAAAATCCTATATCCTCCTGTCCTCACTAAATGCAACGTGGGACACGCTGATTTGTACCCTGGAGGCTATGCCTGAAGCAGACCTCACCCCATCGTATGTTACACAGCGCTTACTTGCTGAATGGGAGAAGAGAGAGGAAAGATCCCCCCCCATCTCTTTTGGAAAGCTGCAAGACCAGAAAATGAGGGAAAAGAAGGGAAAGGAACCTGAGGCCACAGCACTAGCCAGCCAGCGATGCTTCACTTGTGGTTCAGCTGGACATTTGCAAAGAGACTGTGCCATGAGACCCAAGAGTAGAAAGACAGAGCAGAAGAACACAAGGGCAACACAGAAGAAGGCTCTTCAGACAACCCAAATTGCACAGGTTGCTGAGAAGGGTAATTCTGATGTATGGGTGTTAGATTCTGGGGCCAGTTGTCATTTATGTAATTGTAAAAGCTCTTTTGTGTCACTGTCTAAAACTGAAAGACAAAGTGTATCTTTGGCTGATGGGTCTGTGACCAAAATTATGGGACAAGGTGACTTGTATTTATCCTGCTTAGGAGAAACTGTAAAAGGTGTGTTGTATGTGCCAAATTTACAATCAAACCTTTTATCTGTGGCACAATTGGCTGCAACAGGGTATATCATAACATTTAAGAAAAATGGTTGTGAGATACGTAAAAATGGGAAATTGTGTGCTACTGGTATGTTAAAAGACTCCTTGTACATTGTGCAAAATGCAAGGAAGCCAAGCTGCAAGGCTGCAGTTGGCAACACACCATATCATGACCAATGTGTACACCTGATGCACAGGAGATTTGGTCATGCTAATATCAAGTATATAGCACAAATGCCACAGCTGTGTGCTGACCTAAAGATAAAACCCTGTGACAAATACTTAGATTGTGTAGTTTGCAAAGAATGCAAAACACTAAAAGCTCCTGTGAGTAAGCACAGTGACAGAGTTACAACTAGACCTTTGGAAATTGTACACTCTGATATTATTGGTCCTTTTGCTCCAAGTCTTGGACAAGCAAGGTATGCAATGACCATCATTGATGATTTCTCAAGATACACATTTATCTACATCTTAAAACATAAAGATGAGGCATTTGAGAAATTTAAAAGTTTTGTGACATGGGCAAATGGAAAATTCCCTAGGCCTGTATCTGCACTCCAATGTGATAGAGGAGGAGAATACCTTTCTCACAAATTCAGAAGGTTCCTAGTGGAAAAAGGGATAGAACAAATTCTTTCTAACCCTTACACCCCTCAGCAAAATGGTGTTGCTGAAAGAAAGGGCAGAACCTTGCAAAATGCGATGGAATGCATGTTAAAAGATTCACGATTATGTTTTAAGTTCTGGGGAGAAGCTTTATCGACTGCTTGTTATGTTCAGAACAGGTTGTATAACTCTATGATTCAGGACACTCCATTCCATTTGTTTTATGGTGTGAAACCAAAGGTAAGCCATCTTAGAGTGTTTGGTAGCACTGCATGGGTTCACATTCCAAAACAGCAGAGAAGGAAAGGAGGCCCCACAACAAAGAAAGCCATCTTTGTTGGCTATGAACAAAGCCAGAGGAGCTACAGGTTCATAATGGGAGAGAAATTAATAATTAGCAAAAGCGCTTCTTTTGCTGAACAAAACTGGGGGAGATTAAATTCTAGCTCTCCAGTTGAACTGACCACCACAAGAGAACAGCAAGGACTTGCTGATGGTGATCTTTTGCCTGATGAGGACATTAAACCAGAAAAGCAAACTGAAGATCTGTCTGATGAGATAGATGCTTCTCAGGAAAGTGATAGGAGTCAAAATTTAAGCCCTGTATTACCTCGCAGATCTCAGAGGAGTAATAAAGGCATTCCTCCATCACGTTTTCAGGCTGAAACAGTAAAGGCTTTTCACATATTCACAGAACCTGAGTCTTTAGAACAAGTGAATGCTTTACCACCTGAGATTGCACAAAATTGGCATTCTGCCATGCAACAGGAATTAGCATCCTTGAAAGAAAATAAAACATGGAAACTGGTAAATCTACCTCCCAATGAACGCTGTCTGGGTTGTAGGTGGGTTTTCAAACTGAAAAGGGATGCTGATGGCAAAATCCAAAAATATAAAGCAAGGTTGGTTGCAAAAGGGTTCACTCAAAGGAAAGATTTAGACTTTGACAAGACTTTTGCACCAGTTACTAAAGGTGAATCAATTAGATTACTGTTAAAAGTTGCTGCACTCAAGGGAATGTCAGTTAACCACTATGACATTCAAACTGCATTTCTCTATGGTGATTTAGACCACAGATTATACATGCAGCAACCCCCTGGCTATGAAAAAGGGGAGAATCTAGTCTGTGAACTGCAGAAGTCAATCTATGGGTTAAAACAAGCTGCTAGATCCTGGAACCAAAAAGTAGATGAAAAACTGCAGAATTTTGGTTTTGAAAAAGGAAAAGCAGATCCCTGTGTATATATGAAGGAGGACAAACAAGGCTGTATGTATCTGTGCATTTATGTTGATGATTTGCTGCTGTTCACATCAACAGAAAAACAAAGGCTTGATTTTGAAGCCTGCATGAAAAGCCATTTCATATTAAAAAGCCTTGGAGTTGTGACCAATTACCTAGGTTTGGAAGTACACAGAAACAAGGATGGTAGCTTTCTGTTAAACCAACGTAGTAAAATTCAAAAGCTCCTAGAAGATTTTAATATGCAAGACTGTAAACCAGTCTCTACTCCGATGATAATAGATTTTCAGAAAGATATAGGAGAAACTCAATTAACTGAGGCAGAGAACTATAGATCTGCAATTGGAAGTTTACTGTACATTGCAAATCATTCTCGCCCAGATATCTCAAATTCTGTGGCCATTTTAAGTAGACAGGTAGAGAAGCCTACATCTACTGGAAAAGCAGCATTGAAGAGGTTAATGAGGTATTTGCAAGGAACAAAGAATTATTGCCTGATGCTAAATGCCTCTGGAACTGAGAAATTGCAGGCTTTTGCCGATTCTGATTGGGGAGCAGATGTCAGTGACAGAAAATCCACTTCTGGGATTTTAATTCAATTTGCTGGATCTAGCTTAGGCTGGCATTCTAGAAAACAAACACTTGTTGCTCTTTCCACTGCAGAAGCAGAGTTTTATTCTCTAACACAAACCTGTAATGAGGTTACATGGTTTAAACATTTGTTAAAAGACATAGGCATGGAAGTGAACCAGCCTATAACTGTTTATGAGGATAATCAAGCTTGCATTGCTATGGCAAAATCTGAAGCCTGCAGAAGTAGAACAAAACATATCGATATTAGATATCAATATATCAAAGATATGATAAGCAAAGGAGAAATAATGTTAAAATATTGTGAATCAAAAGACATGATTGCTGATATTTTAACCAAACCTCTTCCTGTACCAAGACACAAAGAGTTGTCAGAGAAGATTGGTTTGCATCTTAATCTGTAGTGTAAAAAGGGGAGTGTTAAGGTTTCCCTACTAACAGATTAAGCTACTTTTATACCTAATCATTTGGCTGGGTGAAAAGGTTGCAAGTGATTGTCTCCTCTCACGTGCTTCATGCAAAATAGCCTGGGGGGAGGACCTGCCTGGACTTGTCTTCTCACTTCCTTCTTTTTTTTTCTCTCTGCCGGCATGTAGCAAGCCAGGTAGCTCTCAATGAGAGCTAAGTCCTTTAAATGTTTTGCTTTTGTTTTTGCTTTCTGTAAATAAATTATTTTTATAGAAATGCTTGGTGTGTGACTTTGTTGACCTCTCCTGGGCTAAAGGCTTTCCCAGCATCTGCAACAACATATGCAAGTGGGTTTGCTAAGGTAATAAGATTTTTTTTTTAAAAAATATTTTTTGGCCCCAGACATTTACCCAAGACAAGTTTAAGACAAGTTTATAGTTAAAATCAAATTCACATGTTCTTTCTATTCTTCACCTAGAGAAAATAACAGCTGGAGCTGGAGATACATTCTACTTGATTGTGGAAACTTTTTTTCATTGTCACCTTCTCATTTTAGGGACAGAAAAAAAAGAAATAGAAAACTGCACCAACTGCCTCCTCTCCATTCAGCCTTGACCACTTGATAAATAAACACATCCTAGTTATGAAAGAGCACTTGCTTTTCTATCTCTTAGAGTTCTCTGAGTGCCTCTGCATTCAACAAATTGGATCTCTGTCTATGCCAAGCGTCTTTCAGAAAATTTCCAGCTGAGTTTTAAGGCAGGAAAAAGACCCTTCTCCACTCCAGTGTGCACACTCAAAGAGATTCCTCCAGCCATCTCTTCCTTGCCCTACCTAGTCCTTGTCACGTTTCAATGTCGGTAAAATATGTCCTAGGAGCACCCATTTTGTTTGCCACCACACAAAGTTTCAAATAGGAACATAGATTTCTTCCTTTTATGGCTCAGATCATGAGTTTAGTATTGTCTGTATCAACACTGCCAACCAACGTGCCCTGTAAATGCATGGACCAAGTTCCAGAATTTGCAGCAATAGTCCTCCTGGCTTGGGAATTCTGGGAGTGGCCCACACATCTGGAGGATGCCCAAGTCAGGGAAAACTGATTTATATTGACTACCAAGAAGCATTTCACACATAAGTCTTCCTCAGAGACTTACAAAGATGCCAAACCTGCCTAGAAATTATTTTCTCTCTTTGAGCAATGAATTTTCCTCCACTCCACACCATATAAGAACCACTACCAGGGAAACTACAGAGTAGGAAAAATGGGGATGGATCTAAACCTCCTGTGTATTAACTTCACTTTCTTGCTTGAACCACGTGCATTTAAATTAAAAAGAGTGCAGATTCACAGAACAGCTTTGACATCTGAGTGTTCATTCCTTCACAACGTATTTTGAAAAACTGTGAAACAAGGAAAGCCCAGTTGGGAGAAGAAAGGACAGGAAGCACGTGAGAACAAAAACTTGGAAAAGATGGACAGAAACAACATATCTTTTTAGTTGTGGTAATGTATGACTCTGTGCTTTTTGTCTGATCAAATCAAAACACTTCCATTAGTGTGATATACGACAGTTAATCCTCAAAAATAACTAAACACACAGATTTCTTTTGAATTGCACTACTGTCAGTAACAGAGACACAGAAGCTGTTAAAGACATTGTTTATTGGACTTGCCTTTCGTTAGGAATTTGGGGGGTTGGTTCTTTTTGACTGGCTGACATCTGGACTGGAACAGATGTGCATGGATTTGCTTACAGTTAAGAGCTGAGATATGGAATAATGAGTTTTAGATTTGTTAACGGATGTGACCGTTTTAGGGCTCCGTTTGGACTTTTTGCTGACACCTGGATTGGAAAAGAAATAGTTTATTGGACTTGCCTATAGTTAAGAGTTGAGTTATGGGGTGAAGGGTTTTGTATCTGTTAACTAAGAAGAGGTGAAAAGATAGTGAAATGTTTATACTTGTTGTGACGAGGGTGGGAAGTCGCTTTCTTGGTTTTTTTCTTTTCTTTTCTCTATTTTTTCTTTCTTTTTTCTTTCTTGCCCCTGTTATTCCCTCCGTCTTTCTTTTTCATTTGTATTCTCTTTTATTATGGTAGTTAAAACTTTTAATAAAAATATGATTTAAAAAAAGAAACATAGAAGCTACTGAAAGTGTACAGAAGAGGCAACGATTCAAAAAGCAATATGCTACTCACTGCAATTTGCTTGTCTGTTACTCATGTCACAGAGAGGAGAATGGCCACAGGAATCAGGACAGGAAGTTGAATTACATCTCTGATCTCCTTCATCACATAGTGTTTGATCTAGAACAACACAACCACAAAATCTTACCTTCATTGGCGAATTATACAATAAGAATGCAATAGTCATCTAGCTTCCGAATTCTGTTCACTTGTCACAATCCAGAGTTTTCAGGAAGGAGAAACATACATTTATCACCTGAGCACTGCGTGGTGTGGAGAAAGACTATGCCTGTTCTCATTTCCTGGCTATGATTGCTTCTAATCAGAGATAATAGTTGCAAACAGAAAGCATCACATATACTAGGCTCTCCTTTTTCCTCCTTCTGTAAACTTTATTACTCTCCTGCAGATAACTACATCCCTAGTAGATATATTCTTCCTCCTTCTTAGGAAGTATTGAAGGAGGAAAAGGAATGTGGGCAACAACAGTAATTTTGTAGGAACCCCAACAATACAATGTGATAATGACGACTATCAATATATATCATCCTTTCCAAAAACAGGATTCTTGCCTTTCATTTTAAATAAATTCACAGATCATTATTATGCTGATAGTAATTAAAATGTATTACTGAAGGCCACTGCCAGTTGCAACAGGTTTCCGGAATGTACCTGAATAGGAGCTACCAAAAGAAACTGATAAGAAATGGTAAAAAAATCTTGCAATACTATAGTCCTTCAAATTCTAATGCATGTATTTATTATTAGAGTAGAAACACAGGATTATGCTAGTTTTCTACCCAGCTTGTAACCTAGGCATCTCTTTGGCTTGAAGGAAGATGATTGCTTCTCCAAAGCTGGTGTTTTGATGGGATTTCAGTAAGCATGCTATGCTAAGGTATCCTAACCAACTGCAGTACAACATTCTACATCTTCCATGGAACCCATTAATCTTTGGCCCAATGCATGTGTCAAAGCATACATTTGACTAGCATTTGCTACTTCGGATGGAATTTGTCTCTGGGCAAAGGGATTTGAAGGACTTCCATTGTAATGGACAGAATATAGTCAGATTTCAATTTGTTAGATGTCTAACTTCACCAAATAAGGATCCATTAAACTGGATCATCCTCCAAGGCTCTTTTTAAATTGATCTGGGCAGTTGAGACCTAGAACTAGCAATTTTGTCATATTTATGGGACTAAGGGATAGTAAATTGAGCTGGGCAGCTGAAATGTTTGCCCCTAAATGTCAAGTCTCAGAGATCCTTTGGTGGTGGTGGGGGAAATGTCTCAAACATCAATCAATAAAAGGCTCCTCTTTTTTATATATATATAAAACTCAAAACTTTTATTCCCACCACAACTATATTATACTTTGTCCACAAGATATGTTTATTCAAACATGGGTGTATTCTTATACATTTCACTTGTTCAAATGTGTGCCCACAAGTAAAACTTAGCACTTCTATGTCAGCTTGGCTTTGGGCTGAAAATTATTGGTTGAGTCTTTTATGCTATGAGAATTCTTCAACACTGATAAATTTAATGCATGAAAACTAGAAAGAATTTTTTGGAAAAGAAAACAGCATACAGTATTTATCATCTCAGGAGGTACCATAGCAATAATACCAATGAGACACCTTTCAAAGATCAGACTGCAAGAAAATGTATGTTTTGTAGTCTTTCAAAAAAAAGTGTGAACAATGAAAGCAAAATAAGTGCTCTAGAAATGTTATACAATGAAAAATATCCCTGAAAGGCAGTTGTTGTTTCTGCCATCCCACCCACACACACACACCTCCAAGAATTCACAACAAAATGACTATTGCAATGCGCTCTACATGAGGCTACCCTTGAAAAGTATCCGGAAGCTTCAGCTGGTCCAGAATGCAGCGGCGCAGGATTGGCCCCCTGGCCTTCAGGAGGAGTCTGAAGACCTGGTTCTGCCACCTCGCTTGGGGCAGAGAGGGGAATAGATCTACATGGGGATGGCTGCTATAGACCACTCCTCCCACACTTGGACTGTTTTAGATTCTTTCACCACTTGGACTTTTTTATTTTTTATTCTTATTTATATTATTTATTATTGTAATTTTATACTGTGGATTTTATTATTGTTGTTTTAATTGATTATTGTAAACCGCCCAGAGTCCCCTGATGGGAGGAGATGGGCGGGGACAAATTAGATAAATAAATAAAATAAATAAAAATAATCTCCTCTCCTCAATCAGCCTATCAAGATTGCTGTTTTTCTGCTTCCAATAATAGTGGAGAAAGTGATTTGGAGAAGATCTGGAGAAAGATTTTGGGAGAAGAGAGTTTTTCACACTGTAACAAGTTCCCTGTATTGATTGATTGATTGATTCATTCATTCATTCATTCAATTTATATAGCCGCACATCTCAGACCAGTGACTCTGGGTGGCTAACAATAATAAAAAACAGTCAAAAAATTAAAACAATACAAAAAATTAAATATAAATACAGCCAAGAGATACTGAAATCCATCGGTGTCAGCACAACCATGAAACGGGGCCCATCTCACACTTGGGGCCCCAGGCCCGGGCACAAAGCCAGGTCTTCAAGGCCTTCTGAAAAGCCAAAAGGGGCAGGGCCATCCTAATCTCAGGAGGGAGGATGTTCCAGATCAATTAAATTTTATTTTTAATTAATTAACTAAAATGCACATCTTAATCCACAGCTATGGAACTGTTTCAGCTGTCTTTCATCTGGGCATGCTTTTGAATATGGATTTAGAGAAACCTGTCAAAGCAATCTGTTTGCATAGTTCTACTTGCAAGGGGAAACTTCGCATATAATCATCAACCCATGTCCTACGGGGGGTTGTTTCTAGCATGGATTTCTGCTAATCACCACACAGCTTAAGTAAAATTCTGATAAACACATGTCTTTGGAAGGCTTCAGGGATGAAATATGGCAGTTCTGTTACCTACCCCCTAAGCGCCTCAGAACCATATGAAAAAATGTTTTTCATTTGTAAATCACACCTGTGACATGCCCCAACTACTACCTTATGGTTCCTACTCATGATTTCAGACATGCTTTCTTTCCCACTATTTCTGAAGCTATTTCATCTATTTAGCTCAGTGTTCTTCAAACTTGGCAACTTTAAGATAAGTTATCTTATCTACCCCTTTTAATCTTCCCCACTAACTGATCATACACAAATGCAAAAATGCAGTGCAAAGCTGCTTCTCTTATTTATCTTTTCTTCTAGAAATCCCATATTACATAGTATGTAGAGATATATTTGTCTGAAGAATAAACTGCAATAGATTATGTTCTCTCACAACCGATTTCATGATACAATCCACACTGCATTAAGATGTGTGTGGATGTCCCTGTGTATTTAAAACATCTTCAAAAAAAAGTAGGTAGTTGAGAAAGAATTTGAACTCAACACTAGCTATTGCACTACACTTGCATGAGTTGAAAAGAAAAAAAATATTCCTAAGGAAGGGCTATATAGTTCGGCACATGTTTATAATAAAATAGAACTATTGATTTAATACATCTTTGAATATAATTCCTATTTTAGGATTGAACTGGCATCTTTCTCATCTCAAGCTAACTCACATTAATACAGTTGTAATCCAAGATCTGATTGGATCAGAAGTCTCACTGTGTTAAAACAGCTTACTCCCATGTGTTTAGGATTGCAGTGTAGAAGACAAAAAAGTGTGCTCCCACTGTGGAAGTGATACAAGATTTAGGACGGAATTGATCATTGCTTAAAGAATTGCTAAAGAATTAAATTATTATTATTACCTTTTTTGTATTTTTTAGGTATTTTAACTTTTAAGTACTTTAACTTTTGTTAAACTTGCTTTGTCTATTTTTTATTTCCTTTTATCAGTATATAAACATACACACACACACACACACTAAGTAACAATACATTGGAGATCTTAATATTACATAATTAGTCCAAGACTGAAACTATTGTTTATTTATTCATTTATTTATTTATTAAATTTCTCTGCCGCCCATCTCGTACACAACTTTGAGCAGCTTACAAAGAATAAAAATAATATAAAAACATATAAATACAATATAAATATAAAATTCAAAATTGGAAATAAGATCTTATCCTGGCACCCTCACGGGGCCAACCACCCCCATGAATAGCTGTCACCCCTCCCATGCCAGGCCAGGTGGCATAACCATGTTTTTACTCCCTTTCAAAAGGCTAGGAGAGTGGGAGCCTGTCTTACCCCCAGGGGTAGCTTGTTCCAGAGGGCAGGTGCCACAGCGGAGAAGGCCCTCCTCCTGGACCCTGCCAATCAGCAATCCCTCATGGACAGGGTCTGTAACATGCCTTCTCTGCTTGAGCGGGTGGGACGGGTCGATGTAGAGGGGATCAGGTGGTTCCTCAGGTAACCTGGACCCATTCCATGTAGGGCTTTATAGGTGAAACCAACACCTTGAATTGGACCCGGAAGCAGACTGGCACCCAATGCAGCTTGCGCAGCAACGGTGTTTTATATGCCCTTCTAGGGGCTCCCAAGACTGCTCACACAGCCTCATTTTGCACCAGCTGTAGCTTCTGGATACTTTTCAAGGGTAGCTCCGTGTAGAGTGCATTGCAGTAGTCTATGCGGGAGATGACCAGGGCATGAGTGACTGTTTGGAGGGACTCCCAGTCCAGGAAAGGGCGTAGCTGGTGCACAACACGAAGTTTTGCAAAGGCTCCCCTGGCCACAACTGCCACCTGCTCTTCAAGCAGGAGTCGTGAGTCCAGGAAAACCCCCAGGTTCCACACCGGGTCTGTCTGGGGCAGTGCAACCCCCTCCAGAGCCAAAGATGGCAAATTCCCGGGTACTCAGGAGCCCCCAACCCACAGCCACTCCGTTGTACCAGGGTTCAGCTGAAGCCTGTTGTTCCTCATCCAGACACCTACAGCCTCCAGGCACCAACTAATACTTTGATGTGAATTGCAGTGGTTCTTTCTTTTTTATCTTATATTCAACTTTGGATGGAAAGTCAAATAATCTTATATTTGTAATACTGACATCCCAAATGGCAATTGATACTGATGGAATGTTTACTTTCCTCTTTTTATTTTCAATACTTTGTAAGCTTCTTAAATAATAAAATGTTAATAACTTCTAATCATATTATATAAACATCAATGCATTGAAATCTGTATTGAAATAATACAATGAATCATGATTTACAACATTACAACAAAAGGAAAAAATGGGTGGGGAGGAAAGGGGCAAGACAGATTTTCTCTTAAAAATCCCATCCGTGCGTCTATAGACAAGAAGGGACAAATCAAAACAATGATGGTGGCTGCTGTGCAGAATTATTGTAAGACTCCAAACTCTTGAGAAGTTCTCACAATGGATTGTGTTCTGAGCTACGAAATGCATGAACACTGGGGTATTTCTCAAATGGACAGCCTGAGCTACCATCCTCAAAAGAATCCATAGAACAAAAGAAATACTCATTTTCCAAAGGAAAATCTTAGATCTTTTCTCCAGCAACCTAAGTAGGGAATGACATATGGTATGCCCTTACTTCCATTGCAGTTCTCTTCATCACTTCCATCCTTGCAGTCATTGTCTCCATCGCACTGGAAAGCACTAGGAACACACTGTCCATTTTTGCATTCCACCAGTCCCTGGCTGTGGCATGCTGGAAACAAGAAGGGGTTCTGGTCATTTTACAGAGTCTCCTTTTTTTATAAATTACAGTGAGTCACTTAATACATATTTGGATATCACAGAAAGCCTACAAATACAACATAGGATAAAAATAGGATACTTCCATTACACTGTTAAAATAATGAGGAGATAAGCAAAGAGCTGGTTTGGTGTGGTGATTAAGCACTAGGCCAGAAGCCAGGAGACTGTGAGTTCTAGTCCCGCCTCAGGCACAAAACCAACTGGGTGGCCTTGAGCCAGTCACTCTCTCTCAGCCCTTGGAAGAAGGCAATGGCCAACCACTTCCAAAATCTTGCCAAGAAAACTGCAGGGACATGCAGTTGGTTTTGTGCCTGAGGGGTTGGAAGGAATCCTACACAGTAATTTCATACTAATAAAATAATTTAGCAAAATAGCACTTTAAATATAAAGTTTATATTGAAATGGACACTTGAATTGGATTATGCTGAATACGATACTTCAAATAAGATTCACAAGGAAGTCTACCAGATATGAAGATACCGCGCTTAAAAAGACTGCGGTCAAAGGGTGTATTATCAGATCACTTACAACAGTTGACTTCATCTGATTTGTCTAGGCAGTCAGGATCACCATCACAGACCCAATCCATCGTTATGCATCTCCCATCTCCACACCAATGCTGAGTAACTGGGTTACAATCTTTAATAGATAATATTGATAAAAAGAAAGTTAATTCATTACTGAGTTTATAACTGGCTAGCAGGCTATTGACTTAACTCAAGAAATTCTCTTCCTTTTTTGTCAATGTTGATGTCAGTGTAATAATTAAAAACATGCTGTGGCAACTTTGATCAGAATTCAAAGGCCTATTTTAGCTTCATCTGATAGGATTTTTTGTTTATATTCCAGACCCAACAGAATACTTGTACTTGTTCTTTCTCCTTTACAAGTAACAGCAGCTTGAATCAAAATTGCACCAGGAAACAGCACATCGAATTATAGGTAAGCATTATCTTTTCATGGCACCAACCTGAGCCAAATTGGTTGGATCTCCAAACATAACAGAAAGAAAAAGGATTTGGGAGATCCAGTTTGAGTACTGTACCCATAATCCTGATAGGGGCTCCATTAAGCTTCTCACTGTAGATTATCTTGAGACATAGGATAGGAAGAATTCCAACAGTTTTCCTTATCACTGCATTTTCCATGTTAGGAAGAGTTACCTCTATCCTGCAAAATGTTTATGGTACGAAGTCTAACAGGATAAAAGGTGGCTGTATCTTTATCTCTTCAGGAAACAATCTACATTATTAAATAGTGAAAGCAGGAAAAGCTCTTGATCCTCATGGGTATCCTACTCAGCTTTGTGAGACAGATATTGACTTTTTTGTTCCTCCATTGCTGGAGGTTTATAATGTGGATATTTTGAATAAAGTTTTTCCAATTTCCTTTAATGAGGCGAATATAAATGATTTTCAATGCTGGTAAATGTTCTACTGACTGTGCATTTCCAGGCTGAAGGCTGATGCCAAAATGCAGGCAGTGACCCTGGAATGTAGATTACAAACGATATTACCTTTGCTTATCCATCCTGCTCAGTCCGATTCCATACAAGGGCCACAAGCCTTACATGATATTAAATTACTAATTGAGATAACCATTCAGAAAACTAAAATCAGCAATGGTAACCTTGTTGGTTGTCATAAAGACCCTTGATTTGATCCAATGGAAAATTATGGAACAAATTCTAGCCAAATAAGGATTTGTTTTAATTAACTGGACTAAAATATGGAATCCTTCAGACAGGGTTATTACACATGGGATTATAACCTATCAAGATACTTTGTGGAAGTCATCAATCCTTTACCTCCCCTTCTGTCTAATTTGATATGGCCTGTCAACAAGCAACTGAAGGACATTCTAAATATATAAATGGCCTGAGACTGATTATTATTATTTAATGCAGGTGATATGTTTCATTGATAATTATGAATGTCCTGGACCAACCTTTATTGATATAGTACATCAGTTTGATAAACGATTATATTAAGTACATAAAATAATTGGAGTAAGCCTCATAAACTTCTTACAGGTTGTAGAATATCTATATAAACTTTTAAAATGGAGTTTTATTTGGTGCTTGAATTATTTTAAATATCTTGGAATAATAATCCTGAGGGGAAAAAATCTTTCTTTGTAGGCCAAGGCAAAAATATAGTCCTTGATTCCAAAAGAGACAATTCCTGGGGAGATGATATTATAGGAAGAGACAACTCATGTCTGATTCCATGGAAAGCAGCAATGTGGCTTGTGCCTCTATCGCTTATGGTAGGACCAGAACAAGAGGTCCAGAAGAATTACCAGAGATGAAGACAGTATCTGTCAGACAGAGCCAGGGATTAGCTGAAGACACCTTCCAGGTCGTATTTTTAGTAATTGGGGCTCACAAAGTGGCCCTCAGTTGAACAAAATGACTGCAGTGCATTTCCTTAGTCCTGGGCTGGCAATGCAGGCAAATATCCACCAATTACTTTCCTCTAAGCAGATGTTACACCTAACCCATTTTCTGAAAAGGGAAGCTTCAGGTTAACAGGTTGCTAGAATAAGGCAGAAATCATCCTGAGAAAAATGCAAAGGAAAAGAATGGACAAAGATAAGAAAAGGAACCGGAAGAAGCCACCGGAACACTGCTCTAGATTTTCCTTCTATAGCAGAAAAAAAGGAACGAAGGGAAAGGATGGGAGATTCCTCTTGCAATGTCTATAATGTAGTGTTTCTCAATGTTGGCAATTTTAAGATGTGTGGACTTCAACTCCCAGAATAGCCCAGCCAGCCATGGCTGTCTGAGGAATTCTGGGAGTTGAAGTCCACACGTCTTAAAGTTGCTAAGGTTGAGAAACTCTGCTATAATGAGTATCATTGTTTCTTGATATGGTCAACTGACTAAGCTATACAATACAAGGGGTATCAAGGTGGGACCTGCTGCCCAAATGCTTAGCTCTAGAAGGGTACAAAGGATCCTCCACCAGACCTGAATAATGTGCAGAGAACATGAATAACAAGCCTTTAAACCTTTTGATCAGTATGATCTTTTAAGTCTGTGCTAATGCTCGGCTTCTGTCTGCTCCAGAACTGAATCTGGAAACAGGGGGCTCTGAGTTTAGAACAAGCATAGCTTTCTATGGTACTGCCTATTATCTAATGCTGCCTGAATCCCACTCTTTGGGGAGCAGAGGTTAATCCTCTCCCTCTAAGCTTTTAAGATATATTTTTCATTTACCGCAGTTCTGCTCATCACTAAGATCTCCACAGTCATCATAACCATCACAAACAAAGGTATAATTGAGGCACCTCCCAGTGTGGCAGCGGAATGCCTCTTCACTGCAATCTGCAAAATAGAAATATTTTTTTAAAAGCTTAGTTTGTTTGAACTAAGGGAGTCTATTCCCCCAAGCAAAATATTAACTCATTTTCTGCTATTTTACAAAGTAATTATCAGATAACTTTTTAAATTAACACTATCATTTCATTCTTTCAGCAGCATAACAAACAGGTAAAGGTTGAAATTGCAGTAAAAGGAAATACCAGCTAACCTCAACTCCTACTACTATTTTTCATAGGGAAGCTACATACTTGGCTGTTAACTGCAGCCACCATAAGCCTTTCTTTTAAAGGAAGGGAGTTAGGCTGGTTCTGTGACTCTAATCCTACCTCTTACAGTAAGAGTTACATCTCTAACCATAAATAGGACAATTTCAAGTCATGAATGCCAATACTACTTTTATTATAAGGTTACAGTTCCAGAATCTTGCTAAACTGAATGAGTTCCTGCCCATCTTCTTGAGAACCAGGGAAGGTCTTGTCTGAGACATTTCCTCAGGTTACAGTTCTGGCCTGGATTCAGATTTCTTTTATCTGACCTATTATTCCTTCTGCCCAATACATCTGATTATGTGGAGGGGAAAACATCTATGAAAACTATACCGTTCTACCAAATGGTGACCAGAATTCTTACTCAGCTCTTGTAATGGTATGCGGGAATGACCTTGGGAGACAGGAGGAAGAGCTGCAGACTAGACAACTGTCATGCAAAAGATATCACAGCCCACAGAAGAAAAAAGGTGTGGGAAGAGTCTCAGAAGGGACCCTCCCTAGCTTTCTGGAAAGTAAAAGTAAAGGAGTGGAGAGGTGCTTTCAGACTTGCAAGATTCTGTTACTGTAACTTTACAATAAAGGTAGGTTTTTTTTCAATACTATTGGATTGTTCTATAAAAATCTGAATAGTCAGTGGTTGATTAATTATTCTTATGAATAAAGTTAGTTGAATTTGCCTTGATTTGGATTCTAATGTTGTGGAAGAGCACTATTTTTGTGCAATCACATTGTCCTGGAGAAAGGAGGTAATTAATGCATTCTTCCAAGTAAGACAAAAACCTGCTCCTGCTTTAAGGAGGCAATTATAAGGCCATTACCTTCTCTTCATGCAGAAGCCTAGGAGATTGAAACTGGCTGGTTTCAAATACACCATTTCTGACTATGGTAATCAAGAAGGTGGTAACCTAACAATTCCAGGCATATCTGGAAGATTATCTCAGCATAATTCTATCAGGACTCTTTTAAGAACCTAATAGAGGCCCTGCTGGATCAGGCCAAGATCCATCTTAGTTCAGTGTTTTGTTTCTGACAGTGGCCAATGGCCACAAAGCATTAGAGACAGACTCCTCCCCCATCTTTCCTCTACGATTAGTATTTGGAAGCAAGCTGCCCCTATCTGAGAGGCAAATGAGTTTTCCAGACTAATGACTCTTGATAGACATATCCTTCATAAATTTCTCCAGTTCCCTCCTAAAGCCATCCAAGTTGGTGTCACGACCATGTCTTGTGGTAATTAATTCCACAGATTATGTGCTGTATGAAGCTATGCTTTCTTTTCTCTTAAATCTCTTTCCAAACAGCTTCACAAGATTACCCCAGATTTTGAGAGAAGGATGAAAAACTTCTCTGTGTGCATTTTCTCCACACGTGCATTATTCTGAACAGCTGAAACATGTCCCCTTCTGTTGCCGTTTTTCCCAAGTTAAAGAATCTTTTCTTGTGGGGATGGTGTTTCATTCCACACATCACTTTAGTTGCCCTCTTCTTATTTTTTCCTAGCTCTATTATAAACTTTTTCAAATGTGGCAATCAGAACCGTATGCATTATTCTAGATGTGGATATGCCATAGTTTTGTATAAAGGCACTGAAATGCTGGTAGATTTCTAGTAATCCCTAGCATGGAATGTATTTTTCTCACATCCTCACTGAGTTCTCAAGTACTCTAATCGTTCAACTGCTTTCCACACAGACAATTCAAAGTGATGATTCTGACTTTTGGACTAGGCTCAAAGCTGGACTACTTGAGAATCCATACCTTCATATGAACCTGCAAGGATGCTAAAGTCAGCAGGAGAGGCCTTCTTCAAGTTGGCCTTGACTTCAGTGGTTCATTTGTTTGCACACACACAAGACGCCCTTCTGCAGCTTTATTCACAAACTATGGGACACCCTTCCTTATGGCTCCCACAGACTCCACTTTTATGAAAGGAATCACTCTCTTTGTCTTTAGCCAGTCTTTCTAAGTTGGGCTGGCAAGTATTTTAATTACTCTTCCAATATTATTAGCTGAGTTTTAAACTATTTTTATTGGTGTATGTGTTTTTGGTTTGTATGTCAACTTCTTAATCTCCTTAAGAAGGAAATTGAGGGTAACAACAACAGTAACAATAACAATCCAGTAGGTCAGGCAGGAATAACATGATAGAATTGATTGCAGCATGTTGTTGAAAAGACTTGAGAATTACTTTGGAGAGGAAAAAAAAAACTTTATATGACTTGACATTTATTACATAAGCCAAACTTTTCTTTGTCTATGATATCGTAATTTGCTGTTTGCAATGAAGTGGGTCAGGACAGCAAATTGGGAAAAGTACCTTGGTAAACTAACCTGTTTATGCCACCAGGCATGAGGGTTGGAATATACGATAGAGCCCACGGAATGGTTGTGTTGATGGGTCAGATGTTTTTGTTGTGTTTTGTTTTTGTTTTGCCTTGGCAAAAATTTATTGGGGTGTCTTTTTGTGAAATGATAATTCAGATATTTAAAAACTGCATCTGCATTTTTGCAGAAATTTTAGCTAGGGAAATGTTTTTAAAAAAGTAAAATGAAAAAGCATATTCTATAAGAACATTCAATGGGTAGGTTCAACCAAATTAAACAGTTCATCTTTGAAAGAGAAATCTAAAATAGGCATGTATAAATTTTTATACGGATACAGGGGATGACATTTGTTTCCACGTCCATTCTAACAACTGCAGTGTTGTTCTTTCCATTAATATACCGTCTAATGCATTTAGGCAACCTACTGCAATGCGTTTCATCACTCCAGTCATCACAATCATTAAAGCCATTGCACTGCAGAATCCTTGGGATGCAAATCCCGCTTCTGCACAAGAAGCTCTCATCTTCTTCGCAAAGCACTGAAAAAGGAAAAACAAGCAACAGGTTAATAGTTTTGTATGGTTTGTAGCTCCAGCAAATACATGTATACTGTCCCATGCATTTTAAATTTTAGTAGGTATAAAAACATACTTTTTAATTTACAAGCTATATTTTTTACATGCCTGCAATATATTGACATGGCAGATTTAATACATTTTACTTACATCTTCTCTTTTCCCATATGCTTATAATCATATTTTATTGTTTATTTCTAGTTTTAGCAAAGATACCAACTGAATCATTTGTGTGTGTGTGTGTGTGTGTGTGTGTGTGTTTCAAACCATATTATAGACAGATCAGATATGGTTTGCTCACCTATTTGAGTAAAGTGCCATGGAATACTATATCTTTCCAGATTTGCACATTTGAATCAATCCTTTCCACCTTAAACAGATTATTTCTGTTCAGTGATAAAACAAATGGAAGCAAGAAAAAGAAACACTCTGCTTTTCCTCTCTCTACCCCAAAGTCCCATAGACGTCCATGCTCCCAAGATTATAAAACTGTTCTGGCTTCAACCCTGTGCAAATTGGGTTTTTTTCCCCCATAGAATCAAAGCACTGTGGTGCATATCCACATTAAAAAGAACTCACAGCTTGGGGTTGTCTCTTAGAACAAAGACTTCCCAGCAAAATTTCTCTGGTCACTGCTAGCCCTCTCTCTAAGCCAGCATTCTGCAAAATTCCAGGGTTTTCAAAGCTTGCTCCAGTTTATTCGTAAAGACACATTGGAACAAGATTTCTTGTCTAAAGAGGCAGATGGTTCTTACTTGGAAAACAAGACATAGATTTATTTTTGAGAAACAATAACAGGACCAGTTTGTTTCAAACCAGAATATTAATGCTGCACCACCCATCCCATCCTTTTGCTTTTTAAGAACCATTAAATGAAACTGTCTCTTAGCTGATTCTTGAGAGCCAGTTTGGTCTAGTGGTTAAGGTGCTGGGCTAGAAACCAGGATTCTGTGAGTTCTAGTCCTGCCTTAGGCATGAAAGCTTGCTGGGTGACCTTGGGCCAGTCCCTCTCTCTCAGCCCAACTCAGTGCAACATAGACTAGCTTCTATTAGTATATTGTTTTTCTGCTACAGATTAAGGTTACTGTGGTAACTAATGATTTTGGCCGGGTGAAGAGGTTGAATTTAATTGTCCTCTTTTCAGATGTTAATAGTTGCACTGAGTGGGGAGGAACCTTGCCTGGACTTGGTTTAGTTTCAGATTTCCCTTCTCTTTAGGCATGTAGAGAGTAAACATCTCTTTGAGAGCCTGTGAGAATGCAGAAGCCTGTAAATATATTTTTGTGCTTTCTGTAAATAAATTTATTTTTATAGAAATGCCTGGTGTGTGACTTTTCTAATCTCTCCTGGGTCAAATGCTTTCTAGCACTCTGCCAACAGCTTCCTCATGGTGCACCCTGAGCAACGTGACTTGTCACAGCTAAATAGTCTACACATCTGGCTGCTGGACCTCACAAGAATTTCCCAGCAAGAAAAATCAGCACGAACACCGAACTGCTATGCCATATGATTAAAAAAAAAGCTGATTCTTTTCAGCCGTCGTGTGACTGGAGATGAGTCTTTCTCAATCAATAGCAAGGTTTCAGGATCCCTTTTCTTATGTTGCTCTTTTTGAAATCCTGAATACAGTTTCATTTCTATTTCCTTGGGACATCCATGGTTGCAGTGGGAACCTCCAATCCTAGGAGAATCTCATTTTGCACAGCATGACAGCAACAGGCACTATAAGATGGGGACCCTTGGCAAGGCACCAATGTGGAAGAGGCCTTAAGGGCCACTTTAGGGGAACAAGGACTGATCTCCCCACAATGGACGACTATGTAGCACATGATCAAGTCATGCCACATACTCCCTGTGCACTCCAGGGAGCTTTTACTCCAACCAGTGGGCTGGGAAACAGTTAAGAAGTCAGTTAAAATGCTGGCCAGGTTTGCAAACTGGATCTGGACCTACCCCAAAACCTCATGTGACCTGAAACCAATAAAGCCAATATTGCCATGTGTCTTATCTGTAGCAACCTGTTTTTATTTGCAGCAATTCCCTTTTTGCCTGTGTCCCCTTGCCCAGTACACTGCCTTCCACACTGCTGGGCTAACTGGAAGACTCCGATCCCTTTAACTCCTGCAATAATAGGGAGAAGTGAAGCAAAGCTTTCCAAAGCCCATCTCTAGCCAGTTCAATTCACCTGCTGAATTCTGCCTACCCTGCTGGCCCCACCACAAATATCCTATGTTGCACTAACGTGGCTGGGGTGGAAGAGAAGACAAGTGATCAAGCCACAGCAGCAACATCATAAGAAGCTCCCCTCACCAGGGTTCCTAAGATGTCCCACACCCTACCTAAAGCAGAGTATAACAGCTTTTATTCTATTGTTGTGTGGATCCAACTCCATTTTCAAAATTCATCTCTTTTGCATTCCTTATCTAGTCCAGCTCATCATGCAGCAGCAAGAAAATGCCCTCCCTTTTGTTAAGATCCAGACAATTTGCAAGTCAAGGAAGCAGTAGCATCCATAATAGGGTCACAGGAGCAAGGTCAAGGTCCCTTTTGGATGTACAGTGATGTTGCATGTAAAAAGCATCAGGGCTTTAGTTGCACTGCCACAGTTGCCATCTTGCCTTTTTTGATCTCCACCCCGCAATGCATGCCACTGCTAGGAAGGTAAGGAACATCATGATCAAACTGACAATATGGAAAGATATTGGCTTTCCACAATTTTGCTGCCCATATTCCACATCTTCTCTTTAGGTTCTGTGCTGTGGATTATGAAAAACCTAATGCAGTATATGGTAGCTGGGAAAAATAGTACATTCCACTGAGATCATATACAGTGACAGCTGCACTGTCTGTGAATCACAGTTATTCCCTGTGAGTCACAAGCAACCTTAAAATGAGGCCCCTCTTATGGGCCTGTCTGATGAGTCCAACTCTGAATTGGAAGTACAGGGCTTGGTACGTTCTGACCTTGCAACTCCAGGGACAGCATGTTCTCAGATATCTGCAGATGAGACAGGACTTGTTGTCTTGCAACAAGTTTGCAAGATGGGCCTGCAAGTTTGCAGCCATCAGGGAATTGGCCACCTGTTACAGAAGCACAGCTACAGGTTGAATCCCGATTTAGAGAAGGAAAACACCCTCAGCCCCAGGGCCAAACTAGGGTCTGTGTCACCCAGGGCAAACATGGATTCCACGCCTATTTTGGTGCCCCCCCAGCACAGCGCCTGGGGCACATGCCCCAGTTGCCCCCCACCTAGTTGCAGCCCTGCTCAGCCCTCACACATTACATAAAGATCAAGGGAGCGGAACCGACATGTTCAGTAAGGACCCTTGAAAAAGCGAGGCACAACTCAGGAAAATGGGCAGTGGCATAATAGAAGGGCATGGAAGGCACAGAAGTTCATTGGCAAACAACTCTTCTTGAGCTTGACCTCCTGAATGTATGTTGCTTCTAATTTCCTGACTGACCTTTGGAGCAGGACAAGACTGCACTCAGCTCTGATTCCCAGATCTTGGATTTATCTGCATGGAACCTTGGTTTTTGAAGTCAGCCTGTCTGGTTTTTTTTTCTGAGCTCTCACATTGCTGCAGTGGAGTGAGATTTATACTACCATAAAGACTTCTGATCTAGACTTGACCTTCTGCACTTGTACTTGCTGCTACAGCCGTTCGTGTTGAGCTTAATTTCTGGTGATTACATGGTCACATCCATGTTGTTCTATCTATCCAAATACTAACTACCTCCAGTCTTGACTGATCTTGAAAAAGCTAAGCAGGGTTAGTGACATACATACATACAGGGAAGCAGAGAACAATTATATACAAAAATTGCAATTTTCTTTATGTCAAGGCAATATTGTTGCTACCTTAATATCATCATCAACCTGAGGGGAAAAAATCAGGTCAGCATTTTTTATTCCAGGTACCAAAGATCAACATAGGAAATAATTCTGTAGAATGTATTATATGAGAGCAATGAAAGATAAAGAATATGGACAAGTTTTCCCTAAAAATCCAGGGTTTCTTCCCCACCTTGTTTGTAATTCTAACAGAATGTCCTTTAATTATATCTATACTTTTAGTTTAAAGCTTTTGTATGTTACCTAACCTTTTTCTCCTGATTTCCTTATTCTATGCACGGTCATTTTCCGTTATAGGATGGAAATATGCTACCAAGAAAGGAATTATTAACCCAAACCTTATGGGTTGGTTTCACCTCTATGGCAGATGTAGGCAACCATTTTTACAGTACATCAAGAGCTGCATGCTGTGATGGATAACCTGTTGCAGAGACACATACTGGAGAAGGCAAGGACTGAGCCAAAAAGGCATTTTTCTTGTGAAATGGCAGCTCCTTTTTATCTTTATTTTGACTCACTTTAGAACAGAGAGTCCACCTAGGTGTTAGTACCAAGTTGTCCTTTCCTGCTCCTAAAAATCAAAGCAATCTTATACCTGCTTAGTACCTAGAGAGGAGATTCCATGCAGAGCAAGCAACCTTGAGGATACCCAGCTTCTTAGCCAAAATGAGCCTTAAAGGTAATAACCAGCAGCTACGAATTGCACCCAGAAGCATAACAATTCAGTAACATTTGTTAGTACAAGAAAGTCTAAGAAATTATATCGCTGCCCATCATATGCAACATAACCCTGGAAGCTCACAAACAACAATAAAAAACAATTTTTTAAAAAGCTGTAAAAACCATTTAAAACCAACATGGAAACTTCCAATGCCTCCATCTACAACACATCCCCACTCATCTACAAGGAACTTTTCTGGGCAAACAATATGGATTGTTTGGTTTCAGCTCAGCCTGTGGAATAAAAACAGTCACTATGGTGTATAAAACATATAGAATGGGTTAATATCTGATACTTGCTGTCCTCTTCGGAACTCCCTACCAGTAATCAGGGCTGTAAACAAAGATCTAAAGAGCAAGTCTTTGTCCTAATTAGTATATTTTATTAAGAAAAAGGTTATGGTGATAGCATAAGAATTCCAACAAGTAGTTTTGTTTTCAGCTAGGAGCTTTGCATATAGACAATTCAAAACCATTAGCTTCTAGTTTTCTTTCTCCCACCTTTCATGAAAGAGGCAGGAAGCTGATCTCCTCTGAGAAGTGAGGCCAGCCTGCACAACATGCCGTTTGTAGTTTATTCAATAAACCAATATTAAACAAACATGGCCTAGCATACTAAGAGGATTCATTCAGTAATCATTATTTTAAGCTTAAAATGAATTTTGATGGAACTTAGCCCTTGCTGTGGCAATTGAAAAAAACATGACCCTGTGCTATCTCTGTTTTCTGATTGATTGAAGATTGAAATACAGCAGCATTAACTTGGCCTAAATCATATCCTGGGGGTAACACACAATGATGGAAATTTGGGGCAAAACTGGTGTTGCCAGGCCATTCCAGTGATGCTGTAAATAAACTAATGAAAAAGATTCCAGAGCTATTTTTTTCCTCATTAATCATGCTTTAAAGACCATGTCTAACCTGGATTGCTTAAAAGAATGCATGATATAAAGGATGCAGAGGGAGGATATGAAGAAAAACATGTGAATATTTTTTTTAAATTTCTAGGGAGGTGACATAGGAATGTCATTTCAGTATCATTTTTCTGAGTAAGTAAGCAAGGTCATAGGGAGCAAGCAGGAAGAATGATTGATGAATCCTGATTTTCACTCCTATGCAAGCTGACATCTTATCTGAAAAACTTGTAGAAATATTTACACCACACCAGGGCAGATGATGATGATGATGATGATGATGATGATGATGATGATGATGATGATTATATTCAAACACTCCATAATAAAAAAATGATTATTGTTTAAAAAAAGACTGGAAGAGAGCATCTTCACCGTTAGAGACAATATAGCCACCTCAGCAAGGATTTCTCTGAGATCCCAAGCCTCAGTGTCTCTGGTATCGGTACGGCTGTTGATCCCTGTCAAAGTCTGTTACATTTATGCATTGTTTCTTAATAAAATTCTCTGAGCAGTTTGCAACGAGTGGATGGGAGTAAATGAACGTAACATATGTCAGTGAATGTTTACGATGGGAGTAATATTTAGGATGGGGTTTAGAGATGCTTGAAGAAGTGGGCAGAGCATCCATGCGGAGGGGTCAACAATGTCAAAACAGCAGATGCGAAGCCCCACCCTTTCTACATCGCTGACCTCCCATGGATGCCCCTGGAGGGGAAGTATACAGAGATATTAATATTTATAATGTGTGGGTGTGTGAGTGTTAGAAGACTGATGCCCTAGTCTCCAGTCTACCAGCTGCTGGTATTTCTACCTTACTGCTAAAGGAAAATAGTATAGACCCATCCTTGAACTAAATGGACATTTTTTATTTAGTGTCATTAATTTATAGCATGCTTCTTTTAAGAGAGGAACAAGGATAGTGTCTATTGAATCTTTTCTCATCTCTTCTTTTAAAACACATGGTATTATACTCTAAGAGCATCAACTCTAAAAGCTTATAAGACATCCGTGAAAAAGAGGTTTTATGATCCAAAGATACAAAACACAGCCTCTCAAATTTTTCAAATGAGGCTTCAGACTTTTAAAACAGCTTCAGTATCATGCAAGGACAAAGATGTCAATACAAACAAATAAAGGTTCCCTTAGACACAAAAGCTCTATTCTAGTGATTTTTGTATCATTCTGTTTATTTGATTGAGGCCAATTTGGCAAAAAATGCATTGATTGAACCACAAAATATTTACATATCTACCCACCTTTAAAATCCACTTCATATACAATACGAAAGGACTATACTAACCACAATCTCCTATGGATGCCAGGATTTTGTGTTCCTACATGTTAAGTTTTGGCTAAGTTCATGCAAGTTATCAATCATACTAAACTATGGTTGTGCTAATTACTGAAAGAATGAATCACAATTTACTGTGACTCAGTCATGATAACCACAATGGCTCTGTGCTAATCTCATATCAAACACATTATGGCTTAGCACAACAAATGAATCAAGTCATAACAATATTGTGGTTGGTTTGGGCTGTACAACGGATGAACCCAGCCATTCTGTAAATAGTGTTTTATGTTTTAGCATGATGCATGGACCCAGCCTATTAATCGGTTCTACCTTCAACTCAAGCTCAATTCATGAAAAATTCGATGAGGTTTGTTTGGCATTATGTGGAAATAGTTTGCCATTGCTTTTTTTCCTGAATATCTTTTTAACTTACCACTTTTTCTTCCAGCCCTGGATTTTTCTCATGCAAGTACTACCTAACGCTGACCTGTTTAGCTTCTGAGATGCCCCAGATCTCAAGGGCTACCAGCAAATTTAATGTCCCAGATTTAACCTTATGTGAATTTCAGTACTTGATGCAAACCTCCAAGCCATGATAAATGATATGGGTCTGGCATTTAGTTTCAACTAAAAGTTAGACTTATCTCAGTTTGCATCTTTAGCAAAGTAAAATGACTAAGTTTTGTGCATCTCTTGCTTGACTTTTTGTAACAATCAGCAGCAGCTTCTGTTCTTATTTTAGCGAATAACTACTTGGTGAAAATTGCCTATTTCTTTCTATTGGCCTGCTCAATATTTCCCAACTGCTTTCCCCCCCTTAAAAAAAATATTTAATTTCGCATGTCACATCACAGTTTTACTCTGGCTAAAAGCACAGCCTAAAAAAAAGAGAGAAAACTTACATCCTTTCCATTTCTCTCCTTGTGGGGAGAAGCAGACGTTGGTGGCATTGTTGTTTTTAGTTTTGTTATGGAACTGGGAACAGGCAAGGAACTCTGGCCAAGAAGAATTGACCATTGCAAGGACTGGTTCACATCCTTTCTTTGCAGCTTCACAAAACGATCTACAAGGCAGAAGTCCATGACTGCAAAGGAAAAGAAAATAAACGATTATTGCTCTTTTGGTACCTACATTTATTTTAACTTTTTAAAAAATGGCAGAAATATATCATTTTCTAGATCAATGTTTCTTAACCTTGGTAACTTTAAGATGTGTGGACTTCACCTCCCAGAATTCTCCCATCTTAAAGTTGAGATGAACATTATTTCATTTCTTCCTTTATATGCCATATCAGTCACTCACATAATTCTAGGCAGCTCGCATATTAATGTTTAAAAAAAACAGCAAATAAAGACAACAGTAAAGGCAACAAACCAAACCTGAATACAGACTGCACACCAGGGAAGGTAACAAAATCCCTGCTTATCTTAGAGATAAATCACATTTACACATCATTCAAAAGAGTTGAAATTGAATAAAGTTCATTTTTTTAAAAAAGACAATAAAAGAAGCTAAGAAGGAAACAAAAAGACTGCAACACTCCTCTCCAGCAGCCAATAAACAGATAAGCAGGGATCAAGCAGAAAACAGTACCCCAGTCAAGGGACTACCAAGGAGAAAACCACACCCCCACCAACCCAGGCGGGGCGAGCTACTGTATATAAACAGGGAGCAAACTCCACACTCACTCGTCTGCAAACAAACAACACACCGTTCATTCCAGAGCTACATATATTCTCTTCTATAGGATTATATAATATATATAATGTATATATAATGTGTGTGTGTATATATATATATAGTATATAATAATATAAATAATTATATAATGGTCTATCATATACGAGGCAATCAGATAACCCTATGGATCTCCTGGCTAGAGCACATCCATTTTTGTCATCTTCATTATATTATATACTATATATTATGATATATATTATGTTCTTGGCCTCTACCCATTGAAATTCCTTTCTTAACATTCATGCTATGAAAATAATTGTTTCTAGGATCGGTTTGAGGTTTTAATTGTAGGGAAATGGACAACTTCCTCTTCTTCCATAGACACTCCCACAGCCAGGTTGTGACTATTCTCTGTCATCACATCAACACAGTCACTTGGTGTCAGAGACCCCAAATGCTGTGTGTTTAGATCCTTATTAAAACAGAAGGATTTCTTTTAATGCTATGATACGATGACTCCTTTTCGTACTTCTACTCAAAATGCAAGTCCACACTTTGTTATCTGCTTTCTGCTTCACTCCTCAGGGTTACTTTAAACTGAATTGCAGTACCAAAGTGCTTCCTGCCAACTTTCTTAGTTCGTGTCTTTCAGTAGATGTCATGTACCTACTGACCAAGGAAACATGAGTTAAACATAAAAATCGATGTAATAACTAAAAAAAAAACCCTACCTATAAAGAATTGTAACTTTTAAGCTCCTTAATAGGAAGACAAAACATAATATTTAGAAACATTCAATGCTTTATCTTGGCTTTCCCTAGGTGGGTTCTATGTTGTTGACAGTTGCAGAAGAGAACCCACGTTCAAAAGATGTCTTGTAACAGTATGCCTTTGTGGCAAATGTTACAAGCTGAATTAAGACCATTCCCTACCTAGAAGGTATTTCCTACGGCACAGTTGGAATAGGGCTTCACGGATAGCACAAGTCTTCTCACCTTCAGATAGCAGCCAGCAGCTTTACTTCCCAAGGAATCACCAGTACCCAATTACAGCCGAAGGAAAGAGGAATAAATCAAACAAATGATGCCGTCAGTTATTGCTGTGGATGTAGCTTGCACACCAGACAGCAGACTGAAGATTCATCCACATCCCCTTAAGTGAGAGGGGCATCTTTGTCATTCAGCAGATATCCCAGCTCCTCTCTTTACTGGATGCAGTTTGATTATGATTTAAAACAAAGGGCACAAGTCTACTGAATAAGGCTAAATAAAGAACTGGGGGGGAGGGGGTTTCTACCTCTCCAACAGCTTCTGGATCACCATTTAGACCATCCTAGGAAATTAGAGGAATCCAGATAACTGAAGCAGGGCAGTTCTGTGTTGTTGTTGTTTATTCGTTTAGTCACTTCCGACTCTTCGTGACTTCATGGACCAGCCCACGCCAGAGCTTCCTGTCGGTCGTCAACACCCCCAGCTCCCCCAGGGATGAGTCCGTCACCTCTAGAATATCATCCATCCATCTTGCCCTTGGTCGGCCCCTCTTCCTTTTGCCTTCCACTCTCCCTAGCATCAACATCTTCTCCAGGCTGTCCTGTCTTCTCATTATGTGGTCAAAGTATTTCAGTTTTGCCTTTAATATCGTTCCCTCAAGTGAGCAGCCTGGCTTTATTTCTTGGAGGATGGACTGGTTTGATCTTCTTGCAGTCCAAGGCACTCTCAGAATTTTCCTCCAGCACCACAGTTCAAAAGCATCGATCTTCCTTCTCTCAGCCTTCCTTATGGTCCAGTTCTCGCAGCCATATGTTACTACGGGGAACACCATTGCTTTAACTATGCGGGCCTTTGTCGTCAGTGTGATGTCTCTGCTCTTAACTATTTTATCGAGATTTGTCATTGCTCTTCTCCCAAGGATTAAGCGTCTTCTGATTTCCTGACTGCAGTCAGCATCTGCAGTAATCTTTGCACCTAGGAATACAAAGTCTTTCACTGCTTCTACATTTTCTCCCTCTATTTGCCAGTTATCAATCAAGCTGGTTGCCATAATCTTGGTTTTTTTGAGGTTTAGTTGCAAGCCAGCTTTTGCACTTTCTTCTTTCACCTTCATCATAAGGCTCCTCAGTTCCTCTTCACTTTCAGCCATCAAAGTGGTATCATCTGCATATCTGAGATTGTTAATGTTTCTTCCAGCAATTTTAACTCCAGCCTTGGATTCCTCAAGCCCAGCTTGTCGCATGATGTGTTCTGCATACAAGTTGAATAGGTAGGGTGAGCGTATACAGCCCTGCCATACTCCTTTCCCAATCTTAAACCAGTCTGTTGTTCCGTGGTCTGTTCTTACTGTTGCTACTTGGTCGTTATACAGATTCTTCAGGAGGCATTCAAGATGACTTGGTATCCCCATACCCCTAAGAACTTGCCACAATTTGTCCTGGTCCACACAGTCAAAGGCTTTAGAATAGTCAATAAAACAGAAATAGATGTTTTTCTGAAACTCCCTGGCTTTTTCCATTATCCAGCGGATATTGGCAATTTGGTCCCTAGTTCCTCTGCCTTTTCTAAACCCAGCTTGTACATCTGGCAATTCTCGCTCCACGAACTGCTGAAGTCTACCTTGCAGGATCTTGAGCATTACCTTACTGGCATGTGAAATGAGTGTCACTGTTCGATAGTTTGAACATTCTTTAGTGTTTCCCTTTTTTGGTATGGGGATATAAGTTGATTTTTTCCAATCTGATGGCCATTCTTGTGTTTTCCAAATTTGCTGGCATATAGTATGCATTACCTTGACAGCATCATCTTGCAAGATTTTGAACAGTTCAGCTGGGATGCCGTCATCTCCTGCTGCCTTGTTATTAGCAATGCTTCTTAAGGCCCACTCAACCTCACTCTTCAGGATGTCTGGCTCTAGCTCACTGACCACACCGTCAAAGCTATCCCTGATATTGTTATCCTTCCTATACAGGTCTTCTGTATATTCTTGCCACCTTTTCTTGATCTCTTCTTCTTCTGTTAGGTCCTTGCCATCTTTGTTTTTGATCATACCCATTTTTGCCTGGAATTTACCTCCAGTGTTTCTAATTTTCTGGAAGAGGTCTCTTGTCCTTCCTATTCTATTGTCTTCTTCCACTTCCACGCATTGCTTGTTTAAAAATAATTCCTTATCTCTTCTGGCTAACCTCTGGAATTTTGCATTTAGTTGGGCATATCTCCCCCTATCACTGTTGCCTTTTGCTTTCCTTCTTTCTTGGGCTACTTCTAGTGTCTCAGCAGACAGCCATTTTGCCTTCTTGGTTTTCTCTTTCTTTGGGATGTATTTTGTTGCCACCTCCTGAACAATGTGGCGAACTTCTGTCCAGAGTTCTTCCGGGACCCTATCTACTAAGTCCAGTCCCTTAAATCTGTTCTTCACCTCCACTGCATATTCCTTAGCAATATTAGTGAGCTCATATCTAGCTGATCTGTGGGTCTTCCCTAATCTCTTCAGTCTGATCCTAAATTGTGCAAGAAGAAGTTCGTGATCTGAACTACAGTCAGCTCCAGGTCTTGTTTTTACCAACTGTACAGATGTCTGCCACCTTTGGCTGCAAAGGATGTAGTCAATCTGATTTCGGTGATGTCCATCTGGTGAAGTCCATGTATAAAGCCATCTCTTAGGTTGTTGGAAGAGAGTGTTTGTTATGCAGAGTGAGTTGTCTTGGCAAAATTCTATCAGCCTATGTCCTGCTTCGTTTTGTTCTCCCAGGCCATACTTACCTGTAATTCCAGGTGTCATTTGACTGCCCACCTTAGCATTCCAGTCTCCTGTGATGAAAATAACATCTCTTTTAGGCGTGTTTTCCAGTAGGTGCTGCAGATCCTCATAGAACTGCTCTACTTCAGCTTCTTCAGCATTTGTGGTTGGGGCGTATATTTGGATCACTGTGATGTTAGATGGCTTGCCCTGAATTCAAATTGAGATCATTCTATCAGTTTTTGGATTGTATCCAAGCACTGCTTTAGCCACTTTACGATTAATTATGAAGGCTACTCCATTTCTTCTGTGGTCCTCTTGTCCACAGTAGTAGATCTGGTGGTCATTTGATGTGAAGTGGCCCATTCCAGTCCATTTCAGTTCACTGACGCCCAGAATGTCTATCTTTAATCTTGACATCTCACCAATAACCACATCCAATTTGCCCTGGCTCATAGATCTTACATTCCAGGTTCCAATGGTGTGTTGATCCTTAGAACATCGGATTCGCTGTTCACCACCAGCACCATCGGCTGCTAGCCGTCCTTTCGGCTTTGAGCTAGCTGCGTCATCACGTCTGGGGCTAGTTGAACTCATCCTCTGTTCCTCCCCAGTAGCATTTTGACCATCTTCCGACCTGGGGGTCTCATCTTCCGATGGTATACCGACATATCTCTGGTTGTACTGATCCATTTAGTTTTCACATCAAGAATACTGGGGTGGGTTGCCATTACCTTCCCCAGGGATCGCATTTAGTCTGACCTCTCTGTCATGACCTTCCCGTCTTGGGTGGCCCTTCACAGTTTAGCTCATGGCATCATTGAGGTGCTCAAGCTCCAGCACCACGACAAGGTAACGATCCTTTGCTGAAGTTCTGTAGAAATGAGGAAATACTTGAAGCCAGGAATTTCTGCTAGGTTTTTTAAAATTTCTGTTTGCCGTGCTGTGCTGTCTCATGTTCTTTATCTGTATACATTATGGAACTGAGTGTAATTTCAGCCTTTATTCATATTTCAGACTATGTTCAAGAAAACACATTTTTTTTCTTCACAGTCTTCATGTGGTCTGTAATAATTTGAAACGTCTCCAGTATCTTTTCAGAGATTCTGGTAAAGAGGCTTCATTTGTAATAGAGTAGGGTCACTTTGTGATCTATCTAGAGCACTGGAGTTATCGGGGAGGGGGATTTTTCTTCTTTTCACTAATTTGCAAGCTGCTGTATACTGTGATCTGGGCAGCTCTGTAATTTGCTCTTTTTCAACATTAAATGTTGCATTTTAATATTTAAATTGTTTCTTTTGCAATAAAGGTTTATTTTTATTATCTCTTGTGAGATTTGCTTACCTCCCAAAGGAAGGGAGAAAGGGCTGAATCTTCTAGTCACTTCACCTCTGTGGTATAAGACCAGGAGATTGCACTATAGAACTTACTTCAACTTTTGTAGTGTGTCCTTTTAAGAGCCAGAAAGATGGCACGGGGCGTCCTTCTCATGCACCAGGGTTAAGGTGGACACCAGATGAGGCACCTGTGGAAGAAACTATTACACTGCTACCCCAAAGCAGTGTGTGAAGACTCAGAGGGCCTCTGGAAAAAGAGGTTTAGCATCTCCAGCCTTTCACCCTGTAAGCCTCAGAAATTTGGTACATGTATAGATTGTATACTTGTAGTATACTTGAAGTATAGAGTCCCTCCGGTGGGAGGAGATGGGCAGTGATAGATAGATAGATAAATTGAGACTGATATTTGAAGGACACTAAGATATAAAGAGAGCCAGTCTGGTGTAGTGGTTAAGGCATCAGGCCAGAAACTGGGAAACTGTGCATTCTAGTCCTGCCTTAGGCACGAAGTCTGCTGGGTGACCTTGGGCCAGTCACTTTCTCCCAGCCCTAGGAAGAAGGCAATGGCAACCCACTTCTGAAAAACCTTGCCAAGAAAACTGCAAGGACATGTCCAGGCAGTCTCTGAGAATCAGACACAATTGAACAGATTAAAAAAAAAAGATAGAAAGATTCAAACATGATAGAAAGAAGTTCAGATATAGCACATCTAAAAAAGTTATGAAGCTAACAAATTAATTCCTGATTTTAAAAACCCTACGTATTTAAGAATAGGCACTTATAATATCATAAAAGGATAGCCATGAGGACTGATATATATAATACTCAGATGAATAGTTTCCTAGCTTAAAAAACATTCTTTTTGAAAAATTAAATAAAAGAGAAACATTTCATTAGCTATCTTATTCAATTTGCCCAAAAGTTTTATTTTCTTAATCCTCCCTAGAGATACATATTGGCAAATACCAAATAATTCTAAGTTCCATTACCATCCAAAAATAAAGTTCACTCCTAAACAGGAATTTTGTTTTCTAAGTGATTTGCTCTGAAGGTGTTACCGGCTTAGATAACAAGGCTTGAATTGGCAAGCAGGCAATACTGCATGGAGTTGAATTAAAATAGCTTTTAACTCTTGTCTGTGAGAGAAGCTATAAATCCCATTTTTCTCCATCCAGCCCAAACCTTTTAGATGATGCCAATTTCAAAACAAAACCATTCATCACTTTGCAAAATTGTACTGAAAGTTACAATATTAAAATATTAGAACTCTCATTATAAATTACAAACTGCCATTAAAACATGAATACACAAAAAGCATTTTCATGCCACGGCACCTATCTATAATATTGTGCTAGATGATATGACAAACCATGTCCAGTTAAGATTCGTTGGTCACCTTTAATATTTGGCAGTAATGTATGGCTGTGAGAGTTGGACCATAAGGAAGGCTGAGTGCCGAAGAATTGATGCTTTTGAACTGTGGTGCTGGAGAAGAATCTTAAGAGTCCCTTGGACTGCAAGGAGGTCAAATCAGTCAATCCTACAGGAAACCAACCCTGACTGCTCATTGGAAGGACAGATACTGAAGCTGAAGCTCAAATACTTTGGCCACCTAATGCGAAGAGAGGACTCACTGGAAAAGACCCTGATGCTGGGAAAGACTGAAGGCAAAAGGAGAAGGGGATGGCAGAGGATGAGATAGTTAGATAGCATCACCAATGCAATGAACATGAATTTGAGTAAACTCCAGGAGACAGTGGAGGACAGGAAGGCCTGGCATGCTATGGTCCATGGGGTCACGAAGAGTCAGACACAACTTAACAACTGAACTATAACAACAGTATATCAGCCACATTTGCCATGGGTGGCAGCCAGCACTTCATTTTTTCATTACTGTTATTATTTTGCTTTGATGTGCGAAAATTTAAAAAAAAAATCTGTGGGAAATGGGGGAAACAGAGCCAATACATTCATTCTTCAATGTTGTCTTGGATTCTGTGAAGTCCAGGTTGCTTCCTGGATTTTGAGAGCTACATGTCTCAAATACTAGTTACATTTATCTCCCTCACCTAATTTTTTTTTGAATCCTTTTTTTATCTTTTTAAAAGTAATTTATCCAGTGAAGCATTGCTGAATGTGAAAAGCTTGCATACTATTTTGTTAGGGATGTGCAAAATCTACTGCTCCATGAATGGAACATTCCAGAGAAGTCCAGAACATTTTGTTCCCCTACTAGGCCATGTCGTTCTGGCCATTCTAGGAGTGAACTGGTTGTTGAATGGAAGTTAATCCTCTGAACTAGAAGCAGTTAATGGTTTTATAACTAAAAAAAAGGCCAGTTAAGGGGCTGGACTACCCCTGGAACACTACAATTTGATTTTGGCTGAGTTCTAGAAGGCTGCTGAACCCCCTCCAGAACTGCTGAATTGGGATGGTCCATAGAAGGAATGAAACAGTAGGTTTTATTCATACTTCCTGATGTAGAGCCAGGTCTTTCCAATTTAAGTTAACAGTGATTTTTAATACAATTTTAATGATTTCTGTTTTTTTGGGGGGGAGGGGTAATCACTGTAAGTACCTGTAGAATGAAAGATGGAATATAAATCATCAGAATTAAAAATAATAATGTTGAATAAATAAAACTATTGCCTCAGATAGATTACTGAAACATAAAAACAGCATGTTTGTTATACTAAATATTGCAACTGTAAGGAAATCTATGTTGTTCACTTATTTTACAACTATACTCAATGTGGGAAAGTATAGAGTGAAGCTATATTAAATTTCAAATGAGGTGAGTTTTTTAATTTGCTAGATTTGTATTCCACCTTTCCTCCAAGAGCTCATGACAGTTTACATGGGAATCTCCATTTTATCCCTGTGAGGTAGGGGGCACTGGGAGAGAGTGACCAACCTAAGTTACCAAGTGACTTTCCATGACTAAGGTGGACCTGAACCTGGTTCTCCCCTGTCCTAGTTAACCATTCTACCCCACTGGTCAGTGTTTAAGCATTCATATCTGTACAATATCTGTACAATCATGCATTTAGGCTGTCTCAATCCAGATGTGGTTGTGAGGGAGGCCAGGATGATGAGGAAGGTAATCTGACATCTGAAGACGCATCTCTTGTTCACTCTCCTCTAAATGAAAATGAATGTGTAAGGCAGGGGTTCCTAAACTTTTTGCTATCACACCTCCCTTTAGTGTAATCTTAATGTACACACCTCCCCTAAAAATCCAATCACCAAAATGAACACAAATGAACAATGAAAACAATACAATGAAGCTCTTGGAAAGGTGGATTTATCATAACAATGTACAATTAAAAGATTCTTCATACCTCCCCTGGACTCTATTTGCAGTTCCCCAAGGGAGGTACACCTCACACTTTGGGAAACCCTGGTGTAAGGGGGAAAAACTCTGTTATAGAAACAACTTAATAACCATGTAGAAATTATGAGGTCTTAAAAGAGAACTGTACTGTATTTAGACCAATAAATCATTGACATTTTTAAGCAGACTATTCAAATGGCGCTATTTTAGGATATGGAATAATATTACACAGTATGATCTTTGTATTCCAACAGACTTAAAATAGCAAGATAAGTACACATAAAATCAGCTGTCAGAGTCCTGTGTTGCTTAGTTTTTGCCAGTTCCTAGTGGAACAAAGGTTTTTTTTTTTAATTTCTTGTCAGGAGATCATTCCCACAAAAATAAAGAAATACTCTATTTCATCTTGTTGCTTGCTGTCTATTTTGGCTTCAGTTTTGGTTTCAGAGAAACTCCATCGTAATATCAAAAAATAGTGCTTTCTTACAGAAAGAAGCATGTGAGTCATCATTTCCTGAAACAGCCACCTGCCCCGAATTTCACCATTTTGCATCAAGTTCTAGGAGCCAATGCATAGGAGAAGGTGCCTCACAAAGTGATTTTGCTTTTGAGGGAGACAAAGCTATCTGAATGGATAGTTTGTTTTGTTTTGTTTAATCTCAACTGGGTGGTCAACTGCCTTTGGGCAGAGGAATTGTGCTTTCAAAATGATTAGAGAAATGCAAGGTGATAGGGAGCAGTGATTATTAACCAGAATGGGCAACTGGTGATGGAAAAACTTGAGCACAAGGCTGTTGACCATTCCCAGCCCTTCTCCCAATTCAGGCAACCTGAGGGTGTTCCTTCAGGATGATCCTACGGGGTTGAAGCTGTTGCTCTGAAATTCTAGCCTGTTGAATGCGAAAATGACAGCTGCCTACAGGAGAACTGATCTGTAAAGTGGATACAAATACAAATTTTCCAGATTACCCCAGAGAAGGCTTTACAGACTAGGAAGTGGAGCTGCTGGGGTCTATCATGACTTTATTCCTGATTAGGATTTAAATGTGCACATATGAAGATGGGAATAAAAAGAGGGGGGGAAACCTTGGTCAGTTCCTGCATGGACACATCCATGCAGTTTTCTTGGCAGCACTATGGAAACAGCTTGCAATCACCTTCTCTGGCTATGACTTTTTATTTCCCAGTTGAACCTACAGCGGTAGATTTCTCAGATGGTTCCCACAGAGTGCTAATTAAGAGTTAAGCCAACTTAACTTTCTAGGTCAGCTAGGCATTGACTACTCAGTTGGGTAGGTACACAGGACAGAATAAGAATTCTGTTAGCGTAGTGCCCAGGGTGGGATCAACCAAATTAGTTGCAGAATCTGTCCTATGTGAAGTAGCCCAGAACTCCTGATTTCCATGGCAACGTCCATGATATCCAGTAGACCTCTCTTAACTCCTTTCACAAAAAACGTATTGAATCTGATTTTTCCTGCTGGGTGGATTATGCAACTCTGTATGTAGGAGAACTCTGTAACTCCACTGTCTTAGAAAGATATTCTGGTATTGTTTAGACGTAACAGGCTTTTGGAAGAGAATGGGAAATAAATTCTTCTGCAGGAAGCTATGGCATATGAATAATTTCAAGTAACTCATGGTAATCTTTCTGTGATCCAAACAGCAATTTTACTGAAACTCTCCAGAATGGGGAAAATGGAAACTTGATCCAATTGCTTTTGAGTGCCTTCTACTAAGTAGAAGAGCCAGATAAGCCCCCAATTTTCCAAGGAGTTAGTAGCAATGACACAAGGAAGACAACATGAGATTGATAAAAATCTCAGAACAAATCTTGCCTTAGATGTCTTGAATCCACTTGAAGATCTATGCAGTAATGAAAGAGTTCTCTCTCCTACTGCTGCACCTATACAAAGTAAACCTACAGAAGTTTTGGGGGAAGTCAGCTACACTTCGACCCACAAAAAAAAAGTAGACTACTTGATAGACTATTAAGATTGATGTGCACATAAAATGCTTATGTGCCAACTTGGATGCAATGCATGAAACAGATCTGGACTGATATAATTTTGGCCTCTATTTGGCTGGGTTTTTTTTTCTAATGGATTTTTTTCTCATTTGAATAGCACAAGGATGTGAATAGGATACTTTGAGAAATGTTTATTTTGTTCTTCCTCATTAATAAAAGGAAACAGGAGTTGTCTTACTGAATGAATAAGAATAGTTGTGAATCAGAGTTCTCTAGACTTCATAGAGGCAATATTAATAAAGAAGACTTCCCTGAACTTTAGCATGTTCTATAATGTCTGGCTAGTCTCCAGGGCCACATTCCTGGATAAAGTCATTGCTGGAATGGGTCTCAGCTCCTAGAGGTTCTGGATTAGGCAGAATAGTTCACTCGTGCTTTAGATCTTATTAAAGAAAGGAGACTGCTTTGGTCATCTTAGTGGACAATCAGTACCAAATATTAGAACGGGGCGGGGAGGGTATGTAGTTGTTATCATTGGAGCCTTCTTCTAGTCTTCAGTACTATCAACCATCGTACCCTCCTGATTCACCAGTCTGGGATGGGTCTTCCATAATTTTATAGTGGTTCTAGTTCTTTCTTGAAGAAAGTGGTGCTAGGAGAGTACAGTCTGGTATCATGCCTGCCAGTTTATGCTACCCCCAACAGCTCAATCTTATCCCCTGTACTATTAAAACACATTATGACAAACCCTGCCCAAGTTACCTGGAGCATCTGGAACCAAATGCCACCAATATGCTGATACCCAATTCTCTATCACTTTTCCATTTAAATGGGGGTGTTCTGCTGAACTCAGCCTGGAATCTGAATGTCCAGGTTTTGACTACAGAGTGAAATTTCTGAGCTAAAATTAATGTGCCAGCTGCACCCAATTTCTAAAACTCGCTGTTCTAGGGAAGGCAATACATGCCTTGGTTAGTTCTACCTTTGAAAAATATTTAGAAACTTCCAAGGCTCCAGAACTAGCTCCACTGAATACCAATATTTGAAATACAAGTCAACATGCTTTTATAACTTTATAAAGTCTGCACAACATAACATATGCTTCCTGAAAGATTAGGTGGTCCTTTACACATCTACTTCAGTATTCAGACGTTCAGCAGACAACCTTCTCTTGATCATGCTTATGATCAGAGGAACATCTTATTGAGTGCACAAGAACTTTCTTCGTAGTTGTTCTGAGGTTTTGGAATTCTCTGCCAAGAAAGATCATTCACTTGGCAGACCAAAATATTTTTGTTTAGGAAGAACTTTAACATGTAAATGCATTTTGCTGAAATTGGGCATGGTATGCTTTTAATTATGTTCTACTTTTTCAATTACCTGCCTTAATTGCCATCTGTTGGCAAGAAAGTAGAAAATAAATGAACAAGTAAAATAGCATTTCATATGCAGTATAGTCTATAGCTTGCAACACTGTTTATATAATGTGAAGACATCTGCTGAATGTATTTCAATTTCTGCCTCCTGTCTCCTCCTCCTCCTCCTCTTCTTCTTCTTCGTGTTTTTCCCATGCTATGGCAGGGTCCACTTGTCAGCATATCCATCTCCATCTGGCTCAGTCCAAGGCATCTTCAGGGATGACGTTCATGCATTCCATGTCCTCCTTAATGTGGTCCATCCACCGTTTCTTGGGTCTACCATGGGGCCGCTGGCCGCCAGGGTCCAGGGCATGGCTGTTCTCACCACCAAGTCTTCTTTGCCACATATGACGTGTCCATACCATCTGAGCCTTCCTTCCCACAGTTTTGCCACAACTGGCATGACTCCCAGTTGTTGTCAGGCCACAATTGGCACAACTCCCAGTCATCATCAGGTTTCTGGCCGGGTTTCTGCCTCCTGTCTATAACCCAAATAAGTTTGAATCCTACTAGTCTCCACTGCTGAGTTGCGAGATTTAGTCCTTATTTCCTCCCACACATTCTGAAGAATAACTATATTGTCATCTATTAGCTGATGTCATGTTCCCCGTTGCAAGGCATATGTGCATCACAACGGGGAACATGCCTATCAGGAAGGAGGAAGGGATAACCATTATCCTTTAAGCACACAAACGCCTAAAACAATCACCAGGACAATAGAAGCACACCTCTGCCCGGACCTAAGAACCATTAACAGATCGGGGGAACTCCCACACATTACCCCAGGGGATGCACCTGCACCGGACAAGGATGAGAAGACAAAGGAGACCAGCGGAGATCACCCAAATCGCCCATCGACAGACCCATACCACTTCAGATCGCCCATCCGGATCCAGCTTATGGGACAATGGGGGGTGGAGGAAGACAAGGTCCGCCACGCGGGTATAAACGGGGTACCCCGCTACCACGCCCACATTCCCGTCTTTTTTCTACGTATGCAATCTGCTTTCAATAAACCGGAAATCCTTAGACCCTCTAAGTGAGTCCATGTCTTATTGGGAGTAAGGCTACCCTGACATAAAGACGGGAATCGGAAAAAAAAATTTCCACTAGCACCAGTCCAGATCCAACCTGTGAGGGAACCAAGCTAGTGATGGAAGAATTCATCCCACGACGAGGCGGCTACCCAGCGACCGGCAACGGAACACCTAACCCCACGATCGGCAGATGCCCGATGCCCCGATGGCGTGAGGTCCAGGAGAGCTCAGGATCGAGCTCGGAGGGAGAAGCGACGGCAAATGCCACCCGGGAATCCCAAGACACGTGGGTCACCGTTGACGAGACAGAGGAATCCTCACCCGGATCGCCCGGAGCCCCGGAGGAACTGCGAGACGTCCCATCACCCACGGTGTCGGGAACCAAAGGGGAGCGGTGGGGCAGCCGCACCAAGAAGGGCTCGCGAACGGCGGCAAGGCTGAGCGCAGTCGAGGACAAGCTGGAGGTGATGCAGCAGCTGCTCCTGAGGTTAGCAGAGGCGTACGAAACCCACAGCTGGGTCGCGAAGGGGTCAAGCACCAGAAGCCCGACACCCCTTACCCCCCCCCCTCGGAGACGTGCCAGCCAGAGAGAGGGAGGAGACGACTGGAGGATGACACAGTGCCAGGCAGAGTCCGCTTCCAGGAACCCGCCAGATGGGCTACTTCCCCCCCTCCCACCCTGATGGCGAGACAGCTGGAACGAAGCTGGAGCCAACATGAGATGGGACCAATGCCACCCAAAGCCCAATGGAGGGAATCCCCACGTCGAGACCAAAGAGCCCTGACTGCCCGAAGCACACCTAGATGCCCAGATGCGGCTTGGAGCCCACCAAGAACGGCGATAAAGGACTTCGGGGTCAAGTTCGACGGGGACCCCACAAAACTCTCCTTTTTCCTCACAAACGCGAGGAACTATATGGAGGAGTGGGGTCCCTGCTTCCAGATGGAAAAGGGCAAAATAAATGCCATTGCAATCAAATTAAAAGGATGGGCGGCTGACTGGTATGTCCAGTTATGTCAGGCAGGTGCCCCAGAACTCGAGAACTGCAACGAGTTCCTCTGGGCAATAGACCTGCACTTCAGGGACCCCCTGGAAAGGGAGAGGGTGAAAAGAGCCCTGAAAACCCTCAAACAAGGACAGCGCTCCATGGCAGATTATGCCATGGAGTTCCAAGCCCTGGCTGGGAAGGTCGAAGTTTGGTTGCAGTCCACCTTCATTGAACGGTTCAAGGAGGGTCTAAACCTGAACGTCCTGAGGTGGGCATTGTGCAGGAGCAACCCCAACACTCTGGTGGAGTGGATCCTGCTGGCCGGAGAGGCAGAGGACGCCCAGGACACCTTCCTCCAGGCAAAGAGGGAGGCGTAGCATGCAGAGTCGGTGAGAGGACCCCGAACAACAGCAGGACCAGCGAGGTCAAGACCCCAGCCCTAGAGAAGAGAGTGACGGTTCACCAAGGGTCAGTGCCTTCGGTGCGGGAAGGAGGACCACAAGGTGGCGGCTTGCCCGAAAGTGAAGGCAAGGGACAACTCATGGAATGCGCCAACCAAGCCAACCCCAGCACCCAGAAAAATGCCAGTCACAACAGGTGAAACCGCAGCAAAGGACTTCCCTTACTCCATCAAGGAAGAAGAAAGCGACCAAGAAGAACCAGTGGGAAACGCCAGCCACCTGCCCTGAGCAGTGCCAGAGGACAGGTGGAAGAAAACAAGGGGTGCAACAACGTCTGGGTGAGTGCTAATTGTCCCACCCTGTACGTGAAAGTCACCCTAACCCACGGTGGAGAATCAGCAGAAGTTTCGGCTCTAATTGACTCCGGCTGCTTCAAGTGCCTTATGCACCCAGACCTGGTGGCCGCGTTAAACCTCCACTGCTATCCACTCAGCACCACATTGTTTTTACACAATTGGATGGATCAGCAGCAGGAGGGGGCCCGGTCACACAATACACTGACAAAGTTGCGCTGCAGCTCGGCAGCCACAGGGAAAGACTGCTGTTCGTCATGGCACCGGTGGGCCAACCCCTAATCATCCTGGGGATCCCGTGGCTAGTACAACACAACCCACAAATAAACTGGAAAACCAGGGAAATTACGTTTTCGGATGGGCACTATCGAGCACCCACAGGGGATCGGGTTCCCCATGCTGCAATGGGGAGGGCGGCAACTACATCGATGCATCTGGAGGCAGCGACCCTGGAAGGCCTGCCAGCCAGATACGCAGAGTTTGCCGATGTGTTTGTCGAAAAAGAGGCGGACAAACTCCCACCCCACAGAAAAATGGACTGCGTTATAGAACTGGTCCCCAACACACCCTTACCAAAGCCCAAAATTTATGCGATGACCCAGAAGGAGTTGGCAGCATTACGGGAGTTCGTAGACAAAAATTTAGCACGGGGCTTTATCAAGCCCGCAAACTCACCAGTCAGAGCCCCAGTCCTCTTTAGGGAAAAAAAGGATGGGTCACTGAGGCTCTGTACCAACTACCATGGTTTGAATGCCGCGTCCATCTCAAATAAATACCCCTTACCCCTAATCAAGGACATACTCGCCCACCTGGCAAAGGGCAAGATATTCTCAAAGCTGGACCTGGGGGAAGCCTATTTCTGAATACGAATACGGGAGGGGGATGAGTGGAAGACGGCTTTCAATTGCCCGCTGGGGTCATTTCAATATAAAGTTTTACCATTTGGGTTGGCGGGGGCACCAGGAGTATTTATGCAGTTAATTAACGAGGTCTTGCATGACCACTTATTCAAGGGGGTACTTGTCTATCTAGATGATGTTTTAATATATTCAGAGATGGAAGAAGAGCACGAACGCTTGGTAAAGCAAGTGCTCAGGAAACTCCTCAAGGCAGAGCTATTCGCCAAGCTCTCTAAGTGCGAGTTTCATAAATCACAAATTGACTACCTGGGTTACAGAATCTCGGCGAGGGGCATCGAGATGGACCCAAGTAAGCTCCAAGCCATCCTGGCATGGGAGCGCCCACGCACAAGGAGGCAACTACAAAGTTTCCTCAGTTTTACGAATTTTTACAGGGGTTTTATCCAGGGGCTGGCGGAAATTGTGCTGCTTCTAACCAACCTACTCCGTACAAAGGGCCTGGGAGACACACAAAAGTCACGGAACCCAGGAGCACTCCTGAACTGGACTGCTGACTGTCAAAGGGCTTTTGATCACCTCAAAAGACTCTTTACAGCAGAGCCAGTGCTGCAACACCCCGACCCCACCAAGCCTTTCATCGTACAAGTCGACGCATCCAACTTCTCCATTGGGGCACTCCTGCTTCAGCAGGATTTTGACAATCAGCTGAAGCCCTGCGCGTACCTTTCCCGCAAATTCTCCGAAACGGAACGGAGATGGCACATGTGGGAAAAGGAGGCGTTCGCAGTCAAAGCCGCCCTGGAGACATGGAGGCACCTCCTGGAAGGGGCCACCTGCCCCTTCGAGGTCTGGACAGACCACAAAAACCTAGAGGCTCTCAGCACTCCAAAATGCCTCAGCCCCAAGCAAGTACACTGGGCGCAGTTCTTCAGCCGATTTGACTTTAAATTAAAGTTCATACCGGGGAGGAAGAACTTCCTAGCAGATGCGCTCTCCAGGTGGCCTCAGGATGCCAGCCAGGCATTGGACATTGTGGGTACTGTGTGGACCGACACACAGCTGGGCTGCCCTGCTGTCACGCGCAGCCAAACAAGAACCCAACGTACCCCAGCACACACACCCGTGGACGGAGGGAGACACATGTCAGTTTCACCAAACTTGCAACAACAGTTCGTTCAAGCCATCACAACAGACAAACAGGCAGGTTGCAAAATAACCTACACAATGTATCTTTTAAGAACAGCCTAGCCTGGAAACAGAATAACTTGTATGTGCCAGAACAGTTGCAAGCAGAAGTTCTGAGCAGGTCGCACGATGACAAGACGGCGGGGCACTTTGGGTTTGTCAAAATGCTGCATCTAGTCAGGCGACAATTCTGGTGGCCTACTCTTAGGAAGGACATTAAGGAATATGTCACTGCTTGCCCCACATGTGCCATGTCAAAACGAAAAGTGGGGAAGCCCCAAGGACTGTTGCAGCCAGTAGCAAGCCCCTCCCGCCCTTGGGAGGAAATCTCGATGGACTTTATTGTAGATCTACCACCCAGCCAAAGAAAAACGGTCATCTGGGTGGTAAAAGACTATTTCTCCAAGCAGGCACACTTCATACCCTGCGCTTCAATCCCCTCCGCACAACAGCTGGCACGCCTCTTTTTAAATCACATCTATAAATTACACAGCACCCCCTCCCATTTGGTGACAGATAGGGGCACACAATTTACCTCCAAATTCTGGAAGGCGTTTTTAAAATTAATAGGTACCAAGCAAGCACTGTCCACGGCTCTACGGAGATTCTTAACTCCACCCTGGAGCAATTCCTACAATCATTTATAAATTATCAACAGGATGATTGGGTGGACCTGCTACCCTTTGCCGAGGTAGCCTACAACAACGCAGTGCACCAGAGCACAGGCCACACCCCATTCAAAGTGGTATATGGCAGAGACTTTGTCCCGATCCCGGAACTGCCCCAGCCAGATACCCCGCCCTGTTCCCCAGATGACTGGGCGGCGCAACTAGCCACGGTTTGGCCCGTCATCCAGCTGGCCCTCTCAGACGCTCAAGCAACATACAAAAAAATTTGCAGACAACCACAGAGCAGCGCAGCCAAACTTCAAAGTGGGAGATAGAGTCTACCTCTCCACTAAATTCATCAAGTCCCCACAGCCCTCGAAGAAACTGGCACCCAAATTCATTGGCCTGTTCCCAATCAAAGAAATTATCAACCCAGTGACTTTCAAGTTGGAGCTACCCCACAACTTGAGGTGCATACACCCAGTGTTCCATTGTGCCCTACTGAAACAGTCACCCCTTCAAAATGGCACAACGAAACCCCCCCGCCCCCGCCCATCATGATAGATGGACAACAACATTTTGAAATAAAGGAGGTACTAGACTCCAGGAGGCTAAGGGGCACCTTACAGTACCTCGTCAAATGGAGACATTTTCTCCACCCGGAATGGGTCCAAGCGCAAAACGTTTCAGCAAAGCGGCTTGTCCAACGCTTCCACAAAGCATACCCTGACAAACCGGCACCTTAGAAATTTTTTGGGGGGGCAGCATGTCATGTTCCCCGTTGCAAGGCATATGTGCATCACAACGGGGAACATGCCTATCAGGAAGGAGGAAGGGATAACCATTATCCTTTAAGCACACAAACGCCTAAAACAATCACCAGGACAATAGAAGCACACCTCTGCCCGGACCTAAGAACCATTAACAGATCGGGGGAACTCCCACACATTACCCCGGGGGACACACCTGCACCGGACAAGGATGAGAAGACAAAGGAGACCAGCGGAGATCACCCAAATCGCCCATCGACAGACCCATACCACTTCAGATCGCCCATCCGGATCCAGCTTATGGGACAATGGGGGGTGGAGGAAGACAAGGTCCGCCACGCGGGTATAAATGGGGTACCCCGCTACCATGCCCGTATTCCCGTCTTTTTTCTACGTGTGCAATCTGCTTTCAATAAACCGGAAATCCTTAGACCCTCTAAGTGAGTCCGTGTCTTATTGGGAGTAAGGCTACCCTGACAGCTGAAGACATGTGACTGAACATTTGATATACTTGTTGTGTAGATTTCTGCCAGAATTTAAAAAAACTACCAACTTTTTACACATAAATGCAGGAGAAGAAAAGGGTTATGGGAAATGTTTAAGATAGTTCTGTATCACAACTCTAGAACTCTGAAAATAGTTCGAAATCACGGAGAAGTATCAGGTTAAAAGGTAATTGACATATCAAAGGAATCAAAAGTAAACATCAAGAACTAGCTATGGTGGGAATTGCTATGTAGCTATCGAGGATTCCTCGGGCATGGAAAAATAATTGAGCTTATATTCTATAATGTAAGCTGACACACATTTTTTAAGGAAAGATTTCTCAGATTTTACTAAATATTATCAACTTTCTTTCAGAACTGAGGCAGAGAGGTATTTGATGGAGAGTAAGTTGGAAGATGAGCACAAACTTTCAACCTCCACGTTGGAATAATAAATAGAAAGTGAGTATCTCCCATAATGACTTTTCAGAAAGAGAAAGACTGATGTCTCTCAGTCAAATGTGCTTGCTTGGATTTGGTAAGTGGGTTCAATTCTATACAGAGAGCAATTCCTACTCAACTCAATAAGTGGGCAAATCTGACAACTTGGAGGTATCTCATACATAGGGCAGTTGCTATTATCCGATCAATGTGATCTTCACATGGCTAAGTTTTTTTTTTTCCTATTTGTAAATATGTCACACCTTGACCACACCAGGTTCATAGTTATTGGCTTTTACTAGGCCTTATATCTGCTGTATCACAGTTTGTTTTCTTTCGGTTTTTGAGCTGATCTATGCCTGTGATAACATGTCTTGTCTCTTACATAGGGGAGGGCATAGAATCTGTCCAAGTAGATTGTGAAGAAAAGAAGGCAAAGTAGGAATTCCAGAGGTAATAGAAATTAACAGCAAAGGGGAAATAGGGGGCAAAGGGCCAGAGAGGACAATATTTGAGAAAAAGATATGCTATGCTATGATGATGGCATTGTTGGGAAGAAACAAGCGCTGAAATAAATGGAATGACCATTATGGACTTGTACACATTGATATAATCAAAAGCTATGGTGCAAAATACTGGAACAATCATCTCAGCCATTGCTTTGCCGTTATTAGGAACACACCCAAACCGGAACTGATCAGGATCCAGTATTCATGGAACCCAAGTCTGGAGGATTGGAATAAACAAAATTATTTACCTATAGTACCTGCTCCCAGAGAGCAACATAAAAGTGGGGTAAATTTGTGAGGGGAGGGGTAAGTTTCTTTTCAGCAGGAAGTTTGCTTTTATTCAGCTTTCAGCTTATGGATGCAGCCTCCATTGGTTGGATGGGTTCCTTACTCCAAAGATAGGTCATCATTAGATTTTGGAATGCTCCCCTATGTTGGGGCACACTGAGTCCTTCGCAAGTGGAAAATAAGGGTATGAGAAAGAAAAATGCTTTTTCCTTTCGTGCTGGCTGAGGAATTCTGGGAGTTCAAGCCCATTCATATTGAAGTCACTAAGGTTGAGAAACACTGCTCCAGAGAATATCAGGACTGTAGACTACTATGTCAAAAAAACATTCCAGAATATGGGAATGGAAGACCTCTTCTAAACTGTTGCTTCATGTGTCCATGAAGGCCATCAAGCTTGACAGAGGAAAATTTACCTTATTTCCACAAGAAACACATCAGTAACAACATAATAAACCTTTAAAGGATTGAATTACTAAATTACTCATGTTCATGATGAATGTGTTTTGATTTTTGTCAGTATGTGTAAGTTAATTCTTGACCATTATAGTTTGTTGTTTATTCGTTTAGTCGCTTCCGACTCTTCGTGACTTCATGGACCAGCCCACGCCAGAGCTTCCTGTCGGTCGTCAACACCCCCAGCTCCCCCAGGGATGAGTCCGTCACCTCTAGAATATCATCCATCCACCTTGCCCTTGGTCGGCCCCTCTTCCTTTTGCCCTCCACTCTCCCTAGCATCAGCATCTTCTCCAGGGTGTCCCGTCTTCTCATGATGTGGCCAAAGTATTTCAGTTTTGCCTTTAATATCATTCCCTCAAGTGAGCAGTCTGGCTTGATTTCCTGGAGGATGGACTGGTTTGACCTTCTTGCAGTCCAAGGCACCCTCAGGGTTTTCCTCCAACACCACAGTTACAGACTCCCATATCTGTAACCCAGTTCTCCATTTGACATACAGCACCTCCTTGTCAGCAGCCCTTACTGCTCCAACTTATATCTTGTTACTACTCTTTATCTGACACATACCCTAATTCCCAGGCACTTCAAGAAGCTTTTAATAACCTTATTCATGATGTGGTTCTCACTTGTCACTTCAGCACCATTTCTTGATAACTTTAAATCATGGGTCTGGTATTTCACAGGAACGAGTGGTGTGAGTCTCCTTTATTTTAAAACATTATGTTTTTACTATTTTATATCAAACTACTGAAATAAAACAGTAATCCTCTGATTAAGTGTATAAATTCCAATAAATGGAATGGAACTTAATTCTGAACAGACACGTATAGGCTTGTTACATGCTGGTGGTTATTGTGCTGGTGGTTTAACATAATTCTTTGAAGCCCAGCCAATATATCATTTAAGAAAAATCTGAATTTTGTATTAGTTCAGCAGATGTTGCTATGATTTTACATATGATATATATCTATCTTTCCCAATATGATAGGCTCCACATGTGTTAGGAATATGACCATAATTCCTAGAAATTCTTGCCTGCCTTTGACTACTAATGGTTAGGAACTTTGGAGGTTGATCCCAAAACATTTACAGAGCATCATGCTGGGGAAAGTTGCTAACGTCTGTGCTGATCAGAAAGCCCACAATTTTCCTTGCCTGCTTGACCTCAGTTTGAAATGCTCCTAACATAATTTTCTAAATGCTAAAAACAATAATAAAGGTAAGGATTAATACATGTAAGACTTATCAAAAATAATTTTCATTTGTTTTGGAAGGCATAAAACACAAAATATTAGAGCTATGAAATGAAAGAATGGGTTTAAGTTATCTGTGATAAACTTTGTCTAACACTCAGTACTATTAGTCACTGTTAACTAGTCTCATACTGAATATTATAGTCAGTTAACAGGTAACCAGTAATATCAAATCAGACATAAAATATTTATCAACTAATTTGTTCTTAAAGTTACAAAATAGCCCAACTTTTGCATAGGAGACTTTCAAGAAAAATGTTCAGGTCAAATTTGCTTAATCTTCAATGTTTCATTTTCTAACTCAAAGTCTTGTATCTGAACAGTACACTCCAGACATGTCTTTAAACAATGAAATGCATTAAAAATAGACTACTGCATTTAGTAAAGAATGGACCTTGTTTGGCCAATAAGGAAAGATGAACTTTGCCGATTTCGGTACTGGGACATATAAATTGTGAAGAAAGGGATGGTAAAATGACTCCAGACTTCCTTTGGTCCATTCCTTCCATCTTAAAAATAATGTTTTAAAGCCCAGATAGGAGCCATAGGGGAGGAGAGGCACAGAAGGAAGGAGGGAAAGAGAGGCTGCTATTTCTGCCACACCAACTCTTCCTCGGCTGTCATCCCAAGTTAGCTATTGCTTCAGTCAGTAGCATCCCCTCTTCCTCCTCTCCTCCGTCAGTGAAGAGATCCTTTGTGGTGACTATGGAAGCAAGGTGAGAGCCTTGTGGGCTTGAACTCTTTGCTGCTGTGGCAGAAATAGGGAAAACACATGTGTGTGACCCTTCTCACTTCCTCCCACCCACCGTCAATTTACACAGCTGGGGAGATGGAATCTTGGGGCCCAGAAAGTTTTAGTTCTGGCACTTTTTTTAGAACTTCACATGGTTAATGTACCAATCAAAGAGAATATTTGTAGCTCAGGGTTGAACTGTGGAGTCTCTGGTGCTCTCTGAGCCTTGTTGTTTTCTTGCAGACGTTTCGTTGCCAGACTAGGCAACATCTTCAGTGCAAGTCGCACTGAAGATATTGTCTAGTCCGGCAGTGAAACGTCTGCAAGAAAACAACAAGGCTCAGAGAGCACCAAGGACTCCGCATGGTTAATGACTGATGATTGACCCACCCACATCAGTGAGACTGAAAAACAAAGATTCCTGTCAGAGACAAGAACTGGTGTTCTGGTAATGTATCATCCCAAGACAGAGAAAAAAGAAGTCAAGGTTTACTAAAAAAAAAAAAAAAAAATCTGGTCTCCACATGACAAAATGTGCAATAATCCCAAATCTATGTACCTGGGAAGTTAGCTCTAGTGAAGTCAGTAGGGCAACTTTGGATGATACCCAGATAAATGCAGTATTGTACTTAACATCTCTGTGCAATAACTGTGGCTACACTGAGGAACATCCCATCAAGTAATCATATAAAATGAGTAATTGCATGAAAATATTATTTGTGAATCAGGGCTAATCATGATGCAAATGAGCAAGTATTTTTCACTTTTGGAGTATATATCTTCATGTTCTGCTAACACAGACAAGTCAACCTACTGCAATGTTTGCATTCCATCACAGTGTCAGATGTTCTTAACATGAGTGTGGCCAAACTACCCAGAAAGGCAGAAGGGAACTATGGCTTTCTGAATTGCCTGCTATGGCTAGTACATTGGATTGTTCAAAATAATTCATGGTGTATATTCCCAGAGCTTCTTGACATATAAATCCTCATTGGATGATAGAGGGAGAGCAGACAAGGAGACCTGATTATGAGGAACCAGACCTTGGTATCAAAGAATCATGCCGTCCTGCTGCTAATTTTGCAATAGTAGACTCTGTACTAATGTGGAGTTTTGATTGGCCCACAAAAGCACCAGTGCTACTGGATTAAAAGCCAAACAGATGAAAGGTGCAGAAATGCAGGTTGCTTGGAAAAGCTGTTGGCATTTCTTTGTTTTTGCTCGGACCAAGCCACTAGGTTACCATGGTAATTGAGTACTTTCTTAAGTATCGGCAGGGTGAAGAGGTCAAACTTAATTGTCCTCAGTTTGGGTGTTAATAGCTGCATTGCCTGGGGGAGGGCAGCTTGCCTGGGCTTGTTTAGTTTTGCTTTTGCAGCCTCTCAGCTCAGTCTTCTCTGAGCACGTGTGAATGCACAGCTTGAAAATGTGTTTTTGTGTTTTCTGTAAATAAATTTACTTTTATAGAAATGCCTGGTGTGCGATTTTTCTGATCTCTTGGGCCAAACACTTTCCAGCACTCTGACAAAAGCCCCTTAGGAGAGATGCTCTATTCAGGAGTAGACTGTTTTTGTCAGATAGTCTGGATCTTGCCACTGGAGCTGTACTAGAACATCTTCCTTAACAACCCAATTTCATGTACTTCCCTGTCTTGACTGCAAGTCTTACAGTGTCTGCTTCCCCAAAAACCTTGTCTCTTGCTTGGGCCTGATAATACATTACGCTTTGCCACTATACTTTAAAACTTGGACCACACTAGAACTATGTGGGCTTGTATTTATTTTTATCCAAATTCTTTTGCTAAAGTTTGTGGGCCAAGGAATCATTTGATTAGGACTAACGTTGTAAGAATGTGAACTTTCTGGAGTGCAGCTATTAAAGGTGCAAGAATACCATCTTCAACTAGACAACAGCTAACTCAGATAGGAAATAATTCATTTATACAGGAGCGTTTGTAGAAGACAACAATTGGTTTCAATAGCCTTTTTCAAAATGCTGTATTATTCATTCTGCCATTAAATTTAATGGGGATTAGCAGCATCTGTGCCAAAATCACAACCCATAATCACTAATAAGATTATTCACCAAGCTTGCTTTAATTCAAGGTAGTATAATACTACAAACAGGTTCTTCCTAAACAAACATGCTATAAAGTACTCCTTGCAGCTATTTTTTCCTGGCAATCTTCTGTTGTAAACAGGCTCAGCTGTGAGTTTCATCCAAAAGGTTGCAAAGCTGAACACCATACTGCGTTGCCATGATTAGGTATGCATCAATCTGCTGTAACCACTTTTAATCACTAACTAACTTTGGCTCCCAAATACCTGTTGTCACCATTACTGACGCACTCAGGAAGAGCAAGGCTACATCCGAACAGCATAATGTGTTGATAACAGCCAAGGCGGTTGAGATAACCAAAGAACTTGAGAAATTTTTCCATTTCAATGCTTCTGACAATGGAAAGAACTGATGTTAGAGTAGTCTGGTTATATGGCAGCATTTCACACTGGCTGTAGCTGATGTTTATGCATAAACCTGTGAAATAAGAACATGTTTGTGAGAGATACTAAAAGCAGGATTCTACTGAAAGCTAAAAGTCACTAGCTAGCTCAAAACATACGAAGCAGCTACTTTAACAACTATATTATTTTACTATGGATATCTGATGCTGCCCTTTCACCTAAAAGTTACAAAGGCAATTCACATCAGTTGAAATAGAAAAAACTTTAGAAGTCAATAAAATAATTAGAACATGCAAACAACATAGCAATCATGTAATTGAAAGGGCAAAATAAGGAAGTTTTTCTCTCAAAGCTAAGAAAGGTTTAGCCGACTGTAATTCTGGACCAAATATTCCACAATTTGGAATGACACAGAAGAAAGGCCTTTCTCGTATGTCCAAGTGGGTCTCTATAGGCACTGACACCTTCATTGGCAAGTAACTGGATCATTGATTTGGTTTTGCAGTTTTTGAAGGTATTGTGATGTTGATCACGTCATTTCCAGTCTCTCTCTTACAGATTTATACCATGCAATTTTCTTTTTCAGTATTCGTGCTCCCTGAATTGATCTTTCTCTTGAACTATTCACTATAGTCTTCATTTATCTTTCCTATATAGTCACAGGAGCTAAGATACATTCAGTATATAGATCAAATTAACGCTAATTATCAGCTGGTAATTTTTGCCCTCTCAGCCAACCTGGAAAGGTCCTTTTCAGAATTATCAGTTTTCCTGAGTGCTTTGAACTCTTAGTAATGTGCTACTCACCCCAATTTCAGATTATATTTAGATCAAATTAGAAATTGATACATGAAATAATATCAATTTCTAATACAGATCCTTTGGTCTTATAAAGCTTAAGTACAAATATATATAATGATACGCATGTATCATGGTAGAAGAAAACATGACATCTTCTAACACTTAGGTTCCCTGTAGTAATTAAGTACACTTTAACATGCAAACACACAGGGATGTGGTAGACTGGGGACCTAGTTCCCATATGTGGATCCACCACCTACAATACTCCTGTACCTTTTCCCAAGATCCCAAGAAGTTCCCAAGAACTTCCTCAGTAAGTTCCACCACAAGTCCACTTTATTCCAGAGAAGTCCTTCCCTGTGCTATTCACCCTTGGGTAAAATGGAAATCCTTCTTTGCCTTTGCTCAGTAGCTTAGCCACACACAGAGAATATGCTAAAGTTAAAGCTATTTTGGCATGAAAGTACCAAGTTAGTAAAGGAAGTCAAGTTTTTTTATTGTTATCATGTACATAAAGATTACAGAAGTGGTCAGGTATTGAAAGACAAAGTGAGAAAAAAAATTCAAAAATAACAATAGATTCTGCAAGGCCCATCTCAGTGGATGTTCTTCCACCAGGAATACACACACACCCAAACACAATAAAACAGCCGACAACAAAGGTACAGCTCAGATCTTTGCCTACAAAACAAAATTATGGTTCTAATTTTCTTCTAGTTTGCACTGGTTCCTAAATTACAATGTATTGTTTATTTCTCCTATTCCAAATTGCAGGGAATCGGGGCTTTGTTCATCTGGCTTTGAGCCAGCCAAGAAAATGCTGCTGTTCTTCCTGTGAAAGACAAAGTACAAGAAAGGTAAAAATGGAGCAGGTCCTCCTGTTCTTTTGAAAACTTCTCACTCCTGACTGGTTGCTCAGAAAGAGTTTCCCAGGCTTTATTGGATTCTGCTCATCATCTGGATTGACAAATTAGATTTGATTGACTGGTCAGGCTGAAGCTTTCCTTTCACTCTTTCACGTCTGAACTTCTTTGGATGGGAATTCTCCCCATCCGCTTCAGCCAGGAAGGAGGTCCTTTTAAAGGGAAGTTTGGGCCCATTGGTAGAGCAGCAGCAGAGGCTGCTGTTTTTTTCATACCTTGCAAATTATATCTGGGGAAATTATTTTCGAGTATACATGTTCCATGAAATATGTCACATTGGTTATTTTTAATGACAATGTTAAATTATATTAACTACAGGACATTTATTTTCATTAATTAAAAAATTGGAAACGGTTGTTATTGGGACTGCAACATGCAGGAAACAATATAATGCTTTTCTCTCCCATTTTGATTCACAAAAAATGTGCCCAGATAATGCAATTAATGTTGAGGGAAACAACAACAACCCTCCATTACAGAAATATGGCACAGGAGGAACATTTGTCCCCCCCAATGTGAAAGGTGAAAGGTTCCCGGTGCAAGTACCCAGTCATGTCTGACCCTTTGGGGGGACACCACTTTCGCCCCCTAATGTATTCCAATCCAAATAATAACTAGGATACCCACAATTAGTTTTAGTTCGCTTAATCTTGACTTTATTGTGAGAAGCGTATTTAAAATAAAATACAATAATCTTATATTCTTTAGAACTTGTTTGGTTATGATGATGTTGCTTTGCCAAGAAAGCAGAATTCTTCTCATGATTTCTTGTACTTAGAAATCTAGTTTACAACTTAACAAAAATTCATTTCTTGCACAATTCTGTCAATTTCCACTCAGAAAACAAAGTCCTGTTAAATTTAATGGGTCTCAAGTAAGCTGTAAAGGATTGCTGTTTTAGTTTAATTAGAAACTTTTAACACTTGTACGAGTTCTTTTTTAACCCTATATAGTGAGACCTTTTAAAGTGAAAACTAATTATTCCTCCTCCTCGTCCTCCATCTTTTCACATTCCTCCATTTATATCCAAGTTTGCAGGATATCGAAGTCCTTTGAATAGACTACTTCATGGTTGTTTTTGAATTAACACATGGATAACATATTTATTTCAACAATGTCTCCTGAGGGATTTAGATGTTTAAGTTAATATTTTATGTGATATTTTTAAAGTTGAAAATTCAGGGATCACCCCTTGTTCTATAAACCTCCCTCCACTTGTTGCTTAATAAAATATTTATAATAAACTTGCTCAGGATCCTTTCTCCAGAGACACTAGAAGGTCAAGGAATGCAAAGCTTTTGGATTATGGAATTTGAGAATCTAAATTCAGGGGATTTGTCCTCGTATGGCTTTTCTGAAAAAACATAAAGCCATCTTGCAGACCCAGGACACACACAGACAGCCAGTTTAACAAGCCTTCCTGTCTTGTGTGAGGCAGCACAAAAGTATGCCAGCATAGCCACCAGTTTCCTTTCTGCCTTGGTAACAAGGCCATTGAATGGTGCTACTCTGTAGGAGTCTATTTAACTAGGGGTATTATCTAAATTTTGGCAAACACGTGAGTGTTCTCTACATTATTCCAGAGATAATTTGTCCTGACCAAATGAGAGATAAAACTCAACTCCAGTTTCTCCCCTCCTATTTCCTACCTTATGTCCTGTCCCTACCCCTTCCCACTATTGACTAAAGTATCTTTGGTGAACAAGACAGACCTTCTGCATGTTTGCAACCATCCTTTGGAAGCTCTGTGTGCAGAAATGTGCAGTGTCCCACAGTGGAAGGTCAGGGATGCTGGGGTGCCTGGAATGGGCCCCTCTAGCTGGAACAGCAGGGAATGTTATGGCACCACAGCTATCTAAACTCTGCCAGGCAGCCTGGAACATCCTGTGCATTCTTTTGCTATATCAGTTCTCTGCTGCTCACTCTGTAGCATGCTCCATCACCTTCTCTGTCACTTTTTTTCGCTCTAACGTTCTCTCCTTGGCTGCTCTTGTTTGATCAGTCTTTCATATTTACCCATACTGTATTTCTGTCTCTCACACACTCTCTTTTGCCCTTTCACATGTCCACCTGCTCTACAACTCACTCCTTTACTTGTTCTATTGCCTTCTCTTAATCTACTGCTTGCTCCATCACTTGCTCCTTCATCTTTTCCCACTCCGCTGCCCTCTCTCATTCCATATCTGCACTTACTCAGAAGGGTCTCACAGGCCCTGGAATTGCAGATGTGGTCTCAAAGGAAAGCAACATGGCTGTTTCACTTCATTTTAAGAAGCAAGGGCACATATTTGCTTCACGAAGTAGCTCTGAATGTGTGCTTGGCATGACCCTTTGTCAAAGCAGAGCATCCCCTTCAAGCATTGCACAGCTGTTATTATTAAGAACATAGTACTAGTACTAACACACTTACTTAGTGTGCATTTACTTCTAAGTACAAAACAAAGCAATAAAAATATAACACAGTATAGACCAATATCAACATTATAACAATCAATTTAAAACATTTCCTATTACCAGCACAACCATAATTTAAAATCCATATGAAATACTGATTCTAAGCCTGCTGTATTTGTTTATTTCTTGCAACTATCTGTATGCCATCTACTCCCTAGACTCTAGGAAGATTGTAATGCTAAAAACATAAAAATACAATACATATAATAAAATCAAAATAAGTATGTTTTCCTCCGATGATGTCAACTATTGAGAACATCCAATTTGAAGGTTCTGCAAAATAGCACTTCTTGCATGACAGTTGGATTGGGGCCATCCTGACCTCAGGGGCCGGGGCAGAACATGCAACAGGGAGGGTGCTGATGATCATGAAGCTATCTTCCAGGCCATCCTCTCCTTGAGTTCTTGAAGGTGAATATCTGCAGCACACCCTACAGCCTGGATTTAAGCTAATCTTTATTTGCATAAACATTTCAGTTGGTTTGTTAAAAGCAAAAACGTTACTATCTTTTATAACTATGTCAAGTGAATCAAGATACCACATGTCAAGGAGGTCCTCAATGTATTACTTGGTACAGACTAAGATACTGCTTTGTGTACCACAAATATGCATGTTTGTCATTGCTGTGTTGCCATTATTATTCATTAATAAGGGAGAAGATATCTAAGGTACTTCTAGCGGTAATATTGAAAATTAGTCCTCATAGACACAGGCAAACATTAAGGTAATAAAACTCAACAGCCATAATTTCAGTTTCTAAAGGTAACAGTCTTAATTATGATTCCATAAATATATGAGTGATGGGAATCATACTCAATATATGCTGTCACATCTGTTTATGTATTGTTTTAATGTGATAGTGTTACTTAAAGATATACTTTGCAATCTATTTTTTGTTTTGATTGCCCAGAATATCGTTTCAGATATGTAGAATGTTATTTCCAAGTGGGAATTTTAGTTTTACCTTTTTCGCTGTATCAGTAAACTACTTAGACAAATTGTGTCCACTCATATTTGAATCACTGTACTGAATATATTTCCACCAGATGTCTATCTTGTTGGAAGAAAAAAAAACATTCAAACACAAAATGTTCTTGCATGAAAAAACAAAGTTTGCAGAAGGAAACTGTCTGACATTGCACAATGTGAGGTTGTCAGGGTTATAACTCAATTTAATCAAACCAATATTCACCATAGAGGTTCAAGAGCAAAACTGGGTAATCTTTCCCCCAGGACTTCTTTGATCCCAGTTGGAGCAAGAGGAAATAGAAAATGATGATGCTCCAAAAGAAAAATTACTGTCATGAGGACTATTGTGTTTAATTCTCTGCCAAAAGAAGATGCTTATTATTCTCAAAAGAGCTTGGTCTTTTGCCCAAGTACAAATCATCATTCTCTAAGAATGCAGTGCTTATGGACCATCCTGAATACCTGTAGTAATCTCAGTAGCTACTCTTGTGAACACTTTGTCACTTGTAAGCACATTTTAGTTCTATGATCTCCCAGTTGCCCCAAGTAACTTCAAACTTCTATCTGTTCCATGATTTCTAGCCAAGTGATCCATAACTATTTACTGACCTTAGGGTTTGTTTGGGGTAGGTTTTTTTTTTTTTTGCATATTGCTAAGGTTTAAAAGAAATTATTGAGTAACATAATATGTCTCATCTATGCTTGGAGGCTCTGCTAAGCACTATTTACTTATTTCAGGATTAGAATAGCCGGTATAGCTAATTATTATAAATGCACATTAGCAGGTGTAATGACCTTCATAATTATCCCGTTACATTGACTGAGTTGAAATTTGTATGAACTTTGGCTTTATCACTGTAACTATTATCTGCACAATTCAATGCAAACTCATACAAACTGAGTAGTCCCATTGTATTCAGTGAAGCTGATCCCTTGAGGTTGGACTCCTACCTCACCTGACTGTTAAAGGTAGCAGGGAGGGGACTGGGAGATGGATCCAGGCTTAGTCAACCCTTCTTGAGGACCAGGGAGGTTCCAGAAGCACTGAAAGGGCACTGGTCTGCCCACACTTCAAGTTGTTGTTGTTAGTTGCCGTCAAGTCGCTTACAACTCATGGCAACCCTATGTATAACAGAACGAAGTGCTGTTCGGTCTTGCGCCATGTGCCTGACTGTTCCAATGTTTGCATCCATTCTTGCTGTAATTGTATCAGTTCATTGCATTGAAGGTCCTCCTCTTCTCTGCTGGCCCTCAACTTTACCAAACATGATGTCCTTTTCAAGCGATCGGTCTTTCCTGACGATGTGCCCAAAGTATGAGAGTCTAAGCCTAGTTAGCTTCACCTCTAGGGAACATTCTGGTTGTGTTTGTCGTACTGTGGTGGCTTGGGTGTGGCTATGATGCTGGAAGCTGTGCCACCAGTGGTTCTACTACCAAAAGAGTCACCCATGGTGGACAGGTTTCAGCAGAGCTTCCAGACCAAGAACAGACTAGGGAGCAAGGCCTGGCAATCTACTCCCAAAAACATGCCAATGAAAACCCTATGGATTACAACAGAACACTCTTCAAGAAGCATCTTTAACTCCATGGTCAGTCTCATGGAAGGCTTGTACCAGAACCTGGATGAAGGGAGTGTGACCGTCCTTCTCTTGCACACTTACTCTACATCTACATCATCTGCTGCTTGTGCCTTGAGCACCAATCATTGCTTTTCTTCCTTCACCTTAGATAAAATCCTTTATTTTACATTTCTGTGTCACCAAAGGAATTACAACACTGCAAACATACAGCTATCCTATACACACAGAACACATCTTGAAGTAATACAGACAACTGTTTCAGAAAGTTATGGAAAATTCTTATTGTCTCCTTTCTCTCTCTCTCTCTCTCTCTCTTCCATTTTGCCACTTTATAAAATCTCTCATAAAGATAGAGAAATGAGTTCTGCAGGGAGAAAGAAATGGGAGGAGAGTTAAGTAAGAAATGTATTCTTATACACAACAATGCCTCAACTTTTTTTTTTTGCTCAATTTCGTGCCATTAAGAATAAAACATTGGAAATATTTTTTTTTAAAAAGTCTGTATTTGTATAGTAGTAAGGAGTCATAGCTAATTGCTTTGTGCTGTTTAATTGTCCATGCAAGTAATGCAATGGAATGACAAGCATGTTATATGTGAAACCGAAATAACACATATTAGAATTGGCAGGCATTACCAAAAACATCTGTAAGAATTATTTGCCACAATGAGTTTCCAGTCAGAATTTCTGTAGGGGAACTTTTTTGTGATGATCAAGTTGAAAACATGTTTTAAGCCATGGCTTGTTGAATAAGCCAGAAGAAGCTGGGGTCAGATACTGCAATAAGTCACAAACTATGGTACACAAACCACAATAGTTTACTTTTTGTACCATGTTAAGCCCAAAACCAAGCATACTGCCTTATGGCTTAAATTAGAACCATGTGTGAACTCTATCTACACTTTTGTTGTTGTTTATTCGTTCAGTCGCTTCTGACTCTTCGTGACTTCATGGACCAGCCCACGCCAGAGCTTCTTGTCAGTCGTCACCACCCCCAGGTCCCTCAGGGACGAGTCCGTCACCTCTAGAATATCATCCATCCATCTTGCCCTTGGTCAGCCCCTCTTCCTTTTGCCCTCCACTCTTCCTAGCATCAGCATCTTCTCCAGGGTGTCCTGTCTTCTCATTATGTGGCCAAAGTATTTCAGTTTTGCCTTTAATATCATTCCCTCAAGTGAGCAGTCTGGCTTTATTTCCTGGAGGATGGACTGGTTTGATCTTCTTGCAGTCCAAGGCACTCTCAGAATTTTCCTCTAACACCACAGTTCAAAAGCATCTACCTTCCTTCTCTCAGCCTTCCTTATGGTCCATATGTTACTACATTGCTTTAACTATGCGGACCTTTGTTGTCAGTGTGATGTCTCTGCTCTTAACTATTTTATCGAGATTTGTCATTGCTCTTCTCCCAAAGATTAAGCGTCTTCTGATTTCCTGACTGCAGTCAGCAACTACAGTAATCTTCGCACCTAGAAATACAAAGTCTTTCACTGCCTCTACATTTTCTCCCTCTATTTCCCAGTTATTAATCAAGCTGGTTGCCATAAACTTGGTTTTTTTGAGGTTTAGCTGCAAGCCAGCTTTTGCACTTTTGTCTTTCACCTTCATCATAAGGCTCCTCAGTTCCTCTTTGCTTTCAGCCATCAAAGTGGTATCATCTGCATATCTGAGATTGTTAATGTTTCTTCCAGCGATTTTAACTCCAGCCTTGGATTCCTCAAGCCCAGCATGTCGCATGATGTGTTCTGCATACAAGTTGAATAGGTAGGGTGAGAGGATACAGCCCTGCTGTACTCCTTTCCCAATCTTAAACCAGTCCGTTGTTCCGTGGTCTGTTCTTACTGTTGCTACTTGGTCGTTATACAGATTCTTCAGGAGGCATACAAGATGACTTGGTATCCCCATACCCCTAAGAACTTGCCACAATTTGTTCTGGTCCACACAGTCAAAGGCTTTAGAATAGTCAATAAAACAGAAATAGATGTTTTTCTGAAACTCCCTGGCTTTTTCCATTATCCAGCGGATATTGGCAATTTGGTCCCTAGATCCTCTGCCTTTTCTAAACCCAGCTGGTACATCTGGCAATTCTCGCTCCATGAATTGCTGAAGTCTACCTTGCAGGATCTTGAGCATTACTTTACTGGCATGTGAAATGAGTGCCACTGTTCGATAGTTTGAACATTCTTTAGAGTTTCCCTTTTTTGGTATGGGGATATAAGTTGATTTTTTCCAGTCTGATGGCCATTCTTGTGTTTTCCAAATTTGCTGGCATATAGCATGCATTACCTTGACAGCATCATCTTGCAAGATTTTGAACAGTTCATCTGGGATGCCGTCGTCTCCTGCTGCCTTGTTATTAGCAATGCTTCTTAAGGCCCATTCTACCTCACTCTTCAGGATGTCTGGCTCTAGCTCACTGACCACACCGTCAAAGCTATCCCCGATATTGTTATCCTTCCTATGCAAGTCTTCCGTATATTCTTGCCACCTTTTCTTGATCTCTTCTTCTTCTGTTAGGTCCTTGCCAACTTTGTTTTTGATCATACCCATTTTGACCTGGAATTTACCTCCAATGGTTCTAATTTTCTGGAAGAGGTCTCTTGTCCTTCCTATTCTATTGTCTTCTTCCACTTCCGCGCATTGCTTGTTTAAAAATAATTCCTTATCTCTTCTGGCTAACCTCTGGAATGTTGCATTTAATTGGGCATATCTCCCCCTATTGCTATTGCCTTTTGCTTTCCTTCTTTCTTGGGCTACTTCTAGTGTCTCAGCAGACAGCCATTTTGCCTTCTTGGTTTTCTCTTTCTTTGGGATGTATTTTGTTGCCGCCTCCTGAACAATGTGGCGAATTTCTGTCCAGAGTTCTTCCGGGACCCTATCTACTAAGTCCAGTCCCTTAAATCAATTCTTCACCTCCACTGCATATTCCTTAGGAATATTAGTGAGCTCATATCTAGCTGATCTGTGGGTCTTCCCTAATCTCTTTAGTCTGATCCTAAATTGTGCAAGAAGAAGTTCGTGATCGGAACTACAGGCAGCTCCAGGTCTTGTTTTTACCGACTGTATAGGTGTCCGCCACCTTTGGCTGCAAAGGATGTAGTCAATCTGATTTCGGTGATGTCCATCTGGTGAAGTCCATGTATAAAGCCGTCTCTTAGGTTGCTGGAAGAGAGTGTTTGTTATGCAGAGTGAGTTGTCTTGGCAAAATTCTATCAGCCTATGTCCTGCTTCGTTTTGTTCTCCCAGGCCATGCTTACCTGCTCTACTTCAGCTTCTTCAGCGTCTGTGGTCGGGGCATATATTTGGATCACTGTGATGTTAGATGGCTTGCCCTGAATTCAAATTGAGATCATTCTATCGTTTTTTGGATTGTATCCAAGCACTGCTTTAGCCACTTTGCTATTAATTATGAAGGCTACTCCATTTCTTCTGTGGTCCTCTGGTGGTCATTTGATGTGAAGTGGCCCATTCCAGTCCATTTCAGTCCACTGATGCCCAGAATGTCTGTCTTTAATCTTGACATCTCACCAATAACCACATCCAATTTGCCCTGGCTCATAGATCTTACATTCCAGGTTCCAATGGTGTGTTGATCCTTAGAACATCGGATTTGCCATTCACCACCAGCACCGTCGGCCGCTAGCCGTCCTTTCGGCTTTGAGCTAGCTGTGTCATCACGTCTGGGGCTAGTTGAACTCATCCTCTGTTCCTCCCCAGTAGCATTTTGACCATCTTCTGACCTGGGGGTCTCATCTTCCGATGGTATACCGACATATCTCTGGTTGTACTGATCCATTTAGTTTTCACGTCAAGAATACTGGGGTGGGTTGCCATTACCTTCCCCAGGGATCGCATTTAGTCTGACCTCTCTGTCATGACCCTCCCATCTTGGGTGGCCCTTCATGGTTTAGCTCATGGCATCATTGAGGTGCTCAAGCTCCAGCACCATGACAAGGTAACAATCCTTTGCTGAAGATCTACACTTTACAAATGCAAATAGTGTTAGATAAAATAAAGAGCTTTGTGGCCTGGGTGTCCTTATGTATTGTTCCTCAGTCAACCAAACTAGTTGCATGGTAAATGCACTTTTATTAGAGGTTTCAAGCTATTTACCATATTATGCAATGTCCCAAATCTCATTATGAAATTGAACACTTATGAGCAAGTTCAACTTTTCGTAACTCATTAGAGAAATCTGTAGCCCTTCACAGCAACACAGCCCATCTCCTGTTCTCTTTTAGTATTTGTGTCCTCGATATAATGGATTTCTTAAACCTCTAGTGAGATATATGTACAGTATCAAGTAACCAAGAAACAAAGCTTCTGAATTTACAGGGATGGCGATATAGTCAAACCAAATGATGACATTATAGAAGAGCAATATAAGAGCTTCATCTCAAAAAAACCAAGCATGGGAAAGTGGTAAGTAAACAATAACACAAGCATTAAAATGTACACTCTGGGATTATGATTTACAGTACATGTTCTTTCTAAGGAAAACCCCAAATAAGTTCAGTAAAAGCCAGAATTAAGAATGTTTACTACAGGGTATCTAGTTGCACAATTGTCATGAGTGCCGTTGAGCTGAAGACATCAGCGCAATGGCACACATGACAATAACAAGGAAACAGGGGAAGGGGCTCAAGATAAGTAGCCATCAACTTACAAAGACTGAAGGACAAGAGACAATGGCTAAACGGATCGCGAGGCACACCCAAGCTGTTAGCGCTAACGCAACGGAGATCGCCCAGCTGACAGCAATCACCGGAGGAATAGGGAAACCGATGATGGGCGATCCCGGAACGCCAGCGGGGCCTCGCAACCCCTCACCTACCGGCAGGACAGCGTGTTGGACAAAGGGGGGTGACGTAACCGTGAGTGAGGGGGCGCTGACCGGCGCGGGGTATTTAAACCCCGCACCGGCGCGCTCCTGTCACTCTCAGCTTTTTTCCTATACTGTATCTACACTGCGAATAAACCAGAGCCTGTTTCACGGAATCAGCGTCTGTGTATTACTCGGAGGTAGGCAGCGCATGACATAAAGCTGAGAGAGTGATAAACTCAGCCTCGCCGAGCCCCACCGGACGACAACGAGCCGCGGGAGGAGTAGACGGCGAGAAGACCAGGAAGATGAGGCCGGCGCGACGCGGACAAGGGGGGCGAGCCGCACGGCAAGAAGCAGAGGAGGACCGATCGAGGCCAGAGGCACCGCGGACTCCCGGAGCCATGGACGCCCACCCGACCCAACCCGAGCCTCAGCTCCAACCCCAAGGGGAGATGGCGACGGAGGCAACCCGACCACGGGAGGGAGCAACATACCTCCCGAGACCAGCGGAGAACCCCGCGCCCCACATCGCACCCCAGCAACGGGCGTGGAGCGGCAGCCCAACGGCGGTAAGCACGGGGGAGGACGATGAAGCAACCCAGCAGACGGCGGAGGAAGCGGACCAACGGCCGAGAGAGACTGAACCCCACCGGCAACCCACCCCCGCCGACACACCGACGGAACCGGCCCCAGCGGCGGCGCGGATCGCGGACGAGGACGCACAAGCTAGACTCGCGGCCATGGAGACCCAACTGAAGGAACTCCGGACCATGCTTCAGTCGCTCATGCCCCCCGCGCCGCCCAATGACGTCCCCGCACAGGTCCACACCCCGAGCGAAGCGCCGAACCCCCACAGGCCAAATGAAGGTCAACAGACGGCCCAGGCGGACGACACCACAGGCCGGGAAGCGAGAGGAAGGGGCGCACAAAACGCCCGGGCCCCAAAGGACTTCCCCATCTTCTTTGATGGGAACCCCGCGAAACTGTCGTTCTTTATCACGAACGCCAGGGAGTTCATGGGGAGGCACGGACACTCCTACGACTCCGAAGCGGACAAGATCGCTGCCGTGGCGATCAAACTACAAGACCGGGCGGCGGACTGGTACGTCCAACTGTACGAGTCCAGCTCCCCCGCCCTCGCCAACTTCCCCGCCTTCATCAATGAGATGAAAAGCTACTTCGAGGACCCACTAGCCAAAGTGAGGGCGAAAAGCGCACTCCAAAGACTTAAACAGGGCACACGCACTGTCCCAGACTACGCCCTCGAGTTCAAAGCCCTCGCGGGGAAGGTCAACGACTGGTCCGAGACCACCCTGCTGGAAATGTTCAAAAGGGGGCTCAACCGCGACGTACTTCAATGGGCCCTCTACCGCGACGACCCAGAAACTCTACACGGGTGGATCCACCTCACGGGGAAAGCAGAACACGCGGACCGCACCTTCCTCATGACAACTACGGAAGACACGAACAACACCTGCAAAAAGGTACCCGCATCACACGTGGGGACGGCCGGCCCCACATACCCAAAGAAGAAATTTAATCGGGGGCCCTGCGGGAGGTGTGGAAAACTAGGGCACAAGACGGCAGATTGCTTCGCCAACCGACCGCCGACCAGTGTGCCTAAACCCACCCCGAAAACTAGCCCCAAACCACCTAACCCGCCGCCGCCCCCTCACCGCCGAATGACCGGAGCCACAGCGACACCAGAGGAAGGCTGGGACACCTACTGGGGGGAAGAGGACGACGTAGACCCAGACCAGCCGGCGGGAAACGCTCCCCGCCTGCCCTGAAACGCGTTGCGAGGCAGGCGGTGGGACAGCAGCACGGACCACCTCGACGGAACGGCGAAAGCTCCGTGATAATGGCGGCAATCAAACTCTCTGCCGGCAACGGAGCCACCACGGCCGCGGCACTAGTGGACTTGGGGTGCTCAAAAAACCTCATCCACCCCGACTTAGTCACCAAACTCGACCTCCGCTGCTTCCCCCTCCCCACGCCGTTGGCATTCCACCAGCTGGACGGCTCTACAGCGGGAGGGAAACCAGCCACGATGCAAACCGAGCCGGTCACCCTGCAAATGGGCACTCACACCGAACGCACATCGTTCGTCGTCACCCACATCGGACGACCCATTGCAGTCCTGGGAATGCCATGGCTCGCGACAAACAACCCGCGCATCGACTGGGAGACCCGCACCTTCACATTTGGCGACGGCGAGTATCGGGCACCAGTTCCGGTGGGCAGAACCAACCCCACTGTGGGACGAGCAGAGGCGACTACACAGGACAACGCCGCTACCACAGCAGACCTACCGGAACAATACGCCGACTTCTCCGAGGTCTTCGGAGAGGCGGAAGCTGACCAACTACCCCCCCACCGCAAGACGGACTGCTGGATCGACCTGCTGCCTGACGTCCCCTTACCTAGACCGAAGATCTACTCGATGACCCCGAAGGAGATGGCAACCCTCCGGGAGTTCATCAATAAAAACCTAGAGAGGGGATTCATAGAGCCAGCATGCTCACCGGTCGGAGAAGAAAGACGGCACCCTACGGCTCTGCACCGACTACCGGGGCCTAAACGCGGCTTCCCTGTCCAACAAATACCCCTTACCCCTGGTGAAAGACATGCTCGCCCACCTGTCCACGGGCAAAGTCTTCTCCAAACTGGACCTTCGCGAGGTGTACTACCGCATCCGAATCAGGGAGGGGGACGAATGGAAGACTGCGTTCAACTGCCCCCTAGGCGCCTTCCAGTACAAAGTGCTGCCGTTCGGACTCGCGGGGGCCCCCGGGGTGTTTATGCAGCTCATCAATGAGGTCCTGCATGAACACCTGTTCAAAGGGGTCCTTGTCTACATAGACGACGTCCTTATCTACACTAAAACGCACAAGGAACATGTGACCCTAGTCAGGCAAGTCCTCGACAAACTCAGAACGGCGCAGCTCTATGCCAAACCCACAAAGTGCGAATTCCATAAAGCGCGCCTAGTCTACCTGGGGGACCGAATCTCCGGAGACGGCATAGAAATGGACCCCGCAAAAGTCGAGGCGGTGCTGAACTGGGAACGCCCCCGCAACAGACGCCAACTCCAGAGCTTCCTCGGCTTCGCGAATTTTTACAGGTCATTCACCCGGGGGTTCGCAGAGATAGCCCTCCCCCTAATGGACCTCCTCAAAACCAAAGGGGTGGGGGACACCCGACGCGCCAAGAACCCGGGCACAGTATTGAATTGGACTCCCGCGTGCCAGACCGCATTCAACAAGCTGAAAGCGCTGTTCACCACGGAGCCAATCCTCGCGCACCCGGACCCAGAACGGCCGTTCGTGGTCCAAGCCGATGCCTCAGACTTCTCCCTGGGGGCCATCCTACTCCAAAAGGACCCCACAGGACTCCTGAAACCATGCGCCTACCTGTCGAGGAAATTTTCCGAGACAGAAAGGCGATGGCACGTCTGGGAGAAAGAAGCCTTCGCGGTAAAATCGGCGCTAGAAACATGGCGACACCTACTCGAGGGAGCCACCCAACCATTCGAGGTCTGGACCGACCACCGGAACCTCGAGGCCCTCCGAACGCCCAGACGCCTCAGCCCAAAACAGGTCCAATGGGCCCAATTCTTCAGCCGCTTCAACTTCCAGCTGAAGTTCATGCCGGGTAAAAAGAACTTCCTGGCCGACGCCCTTTCCCGACTGCCCCAAGACGAAGAGCCCACCCCAGACACCATTGGGACGGTCCTATCCGCCTCGCAACTGGGGATGGCCGTGACCACCCGAAGCGGCGCTCGGAGGCAGCTCGACTCTACGGCGCAACCGACGGCGGGACAACCTGTGACCAGACGACGCCAACCGCAACTACCAGGGGGGATACGCACGGACCTCGCCGCCGCCCTCAAAACCGACCCCTGGTTCCTGGCAAACCCCGACAAGGTAACGATGGCACAGGACCTGGCATGGGGGGAAGGCAGAATCTATGTCCCGGACTCGCAACGCCAAGCGATCTTGCATAGATCACACGACGCCAAGCAAGCGGGACACTTTGGGTTCCTTAAGACCCTACACCTAACAAGGCGTCAATTCTGGTGGCCCGCACTAAGACGAGACGTGAAAGCATACGTAGCGTCCTGCCCAACGTGCGCTAGGGCCAAACGGGCACCAGGCAAACCCGCGGGGCTTTTACAACAGGTGGCAGAACCCTCCCGCCCATGGGAGGAAATCTCCATGGATTTTATAGTGGACCTCCCACCCAGCCAGAAGAAAACGGCCATTTGGGTGGTGAAGGATTATTTCTCGAAACAGGCCCACTTCATCCCCTGCACGTCGGTCCCGTCCGCACAACAACTAGCCAAACTCTTCCTCATCCACGTGTACAGGTTACACGGATGTCCTGCACGTGTGGTGACCGACAGGGGCACACAGTTCACTTCTAAATTCTGGCAGGCCTTCCTAAAGCTGACGGGGACCCAACAGGCCCTACCCACTGCCTGGCACCCCCAGACGGACGGAGCCACAGAGGTCCTCAATGCCACCCTAGAGCAATTCATACGCTCATATACCAACTATCATCAAGACGACTGGGCCGAACTGCTCCCGTTCGCCGAAGTCGCATACAACAACGCCGTCCACACGAGCACGGGGAAAACTCCGTTCGAGGTAGTCTCGGGGCGCGACTTCGTCCCCATACCGGAGCTACCACAACCCCCGGAACCCCAGGTGGACGCTAGCGACTGGGGACGGAAGATTGCGGAATCGTGGCCAATAATCACGGCAGCGCTGAAGGATGCACAGGCGGCCTACAAAGAGCAGGCCGACAAGCACCGGCGCCAACAACCGACGTTCCAGGCAGGGGATATGGTCTACCTATCCACCAAATTCCTAAAGTCACCCCAACCCTCGAAAAAACTGGGGCCTAAGTACATCGGGCCGTTCCGAGTCACGCTGATAGTGAACCCGGTGGCAATACGCTTGGACCTGCCACACAACCTACGGAGACTCCACCCGGTGTTCCACACCAGCCTCCTGAAACCAGCAACCACCTCTCGATGGCACCCAAGCACGCCACTGCCCTCACCGGTGATGATCGACGGGCAACATCACTTTGACGTAAGGGACATACTCGACTCTCGCAGGCAATGGGGAACTTTACACTATTTGGTCAGGTGGAAACACTTCCCCCACCCAGAATGGGTGGCGGCGCACAACTTTAACGCGCCTGACCTGACCCGAGCTTTTCACCGGGCATACCCCGACAAGCCAAAACCAAGACTAGCAAACCGTCACCTGCATAACCCCTCCCCTGCGGGCCCCCCCCGCCTACCGTGCCCCAAGGGAAAGGGCCCCCCCAAGCCCGTGACTTGGGTGGACCTCCCCCCCCCCGGGACTCACCCCCCCCGCCCCGGGCCCACGAGGCAGTAACAAGCGGTCGCCAGCACCCTCCCCCCGCCCCGGGCCCTCGGGGGAGTGGCAAGCAAGTCAACAGTGCATCCTGGGGGCAACGTCCAGGAGCACACATAACAAAGGCGACGCACTTAGAATAAAAAAGAAGGGCCCTACCTGGAGCTGATAAGCACCCGACCGGCCACGCCTCTCTCCTCGTCGAACTGAGCCAAACAAACAGGGTGTGGCCGGAGCATGCGCACGCCCAGGGTGTGACCTGGGCATGCGCACTAAGAACACACCCTAGAGAGGCACGTGGTAGAGGGCGGAACAAAGGGAGGGGCGAAAAATACTCCGGCGGGAAATTCAAAAAAAAAAAGAAAACCATTTTGACAGCTCTCCTGGTAAAAAACCAGAAAACCGGGGGGGGGGCACTATTCGGACAGGGGGCAGTATGTCATGAGTGCCGTTGAGCTGAAGACATCAGCGCAATGGCACACATGACAATAACAAGGAAACAGGGGAAGGGGCTCAAGATAAGTAGCCATCAACTTACAAAGACTGAAGGACAAGAGACAATGGCTAAACGGATCGCGAGGCACACCCAAGCTGTTAGCGCTAACGCAACGGAGATCGCCCAGCTGACAGCAATCACCGGAGGAATAGGGAAACCGATGATGGGCGATCCCGGAACGCCAGCGGGGCCTCGCAACCCCTCACCTACCGGCAGGACAGCGTGTTGGACAAAGGGGGGTGACGTAACCGCGAGTGAGGGGGCGCTGACCAGCGCGGGGTATTTAAACCCCGCACCGGCGCGCTCTTGTCACTCTCAGCTTTTTTCCTATACTGTATCTACACTGCGAATAAACCAGAGCCTGTTTCACGGAATCAGCGTCTGTGTATTACTCGGAGGTAGGCAGCGCATGACAACAATAGAGCTCCATTTTTCACACCCTGCCTGCTTTTGATCAGTTATTTACAACATTATACATCAATTCCACAGTTCCTTCTTTTTGTGCTTTGCTTTGCAAAGTGCCTGGGTGAGTTACTGATGTTGAACTGTATGAAGAAATACCATACAAAGAAATCAAAATGCCAAGGACATTTTCTTTAATGATGAATATTTCCCAAAGTAAAATAAAATACTATGTTTTATTCAGCTTAATACTTTTGACTTTTTCAGAGCTGATCTCAAAATCCATTTACGAATTTAAATACCACAGTTATGAAAACCTGCCCCAGTCTTACGTCAGAGAAAAGGATGTAGGCTACTAAAAGAAAAGGGCTACTTCAAATATACTTACCTATGCTAAAGTTCAGTTTAAAGCAATATGGCTTGTTTCAATTAGAGTTCAGTGAGACTAATTATTTTGGGATTGGAGCTATTAATTTCAGCACGGCTGACTCGCTGCCAATGAAGCAAGGGCCTTGAATAAACAGACAGTTTTAAGAAATGAAACAGTTGAAAGCTTCAAGCACATCTTGCTTAACGTACTTTAACATGTTTAATGGGACTTGCTAAGTGACAGCATACCTCGGCTGTTGACTTTTCCAAAAATAAACAGCTTAGTCTGCTGCTGCCCTGGTTCGGATCTGCAGGAGCTCACCTTCACTTATATAAACATGTTTGCAATAACCAGTTAGGCATCTGACTGTGTGGGGCTCGACATTAATATGTAGCTTTTGGCTAAGCATAATCCAAAGGAGCCAAGGGGTGCCATGGAAACCACCTTTATTGAGTGATAGTACCTGTAAATCTAAGAATTTCTCCAATCATCACACCACTTTCTTGTGTCCTAATTAAGAATTCATATTAACATAAACTTACTTTTTTTCAAGCCCATGTCTTGCACAACAGATGGTTTCGTAGGTTTCACTGTAGGGACAGAAGATGCCCTGCCTATGACTTTGACAGGTGAGTCGGTGGACCACAGCTCTTCTGCTGCCCCCTCTGCTGATGACCACTTTTTGTGAGGAGCTTTGGTCAAAATCCTTTCATCTGTCATATTAGATTTCACTGCTGGAGTCTGAGAGACAACCTGAGAGGCTCCCCTAAGTATACTAATGTTCGTGTGCATCTGGTTGACGTGAAAAGATGGGTTTGTCGTCCAAGAGGGTGGCTCCATTTTATTGTCCATTGAAGGAACCACAACTGGATCACTTTTAGTCATGTTAGGAAAAACAACATCCGTGCCAAGTAAGTCACTTCCATTTGAATGAACACATTTTTTCCCCAACACACCTGCGTTGAAGAAAAATAATAAAACATAATCAGCCTAGCTGAAAAATGTATTAACTTCCAGGAAACATTCCACACTCAACCTGTTATATGAAAAGAGGCAGTTGAAAACTATAAAATATTGGGAGGAAAAAATTTATAAGGATAAACCATAAGGATAAGATTTTATAAGGATAAGATTTTATTTTCTTTTGTTTTTAATTCTAACCATCATGGCAATTGGTTACCAATAGTTTTCCATCCATTATTTAATTTCCTAGTCTTCACCTAGCCAGCTGTACCTTTAAAAATCCACAGAACACAGTCCACATTCTATGATTGTATTATTGCCCAACGTACAGATATATATGTACAGTTAAGTTGATTTAAGAGTACAGTACACACAACATGCTGTACAAGCCTTTATGTTGTGTCTTCAAAGGATTCCACAAGGTTTAGTAACATTCTATGTTTTGTCCCCCACCATATTCTCACTTGGGGAAGGAATTTCATGGACATTTCTGATGCTGTATCTTTATGGAAGCTTTTTCACAGATTGACATCTATCTCACCATTCTTGAGGATTTCAGGATTGCAGTCCCTCACCAACTGAACCACGATTATCCACTTACTGTCAAAACTGAATATTTCATTTCTAAAGTCCTGGCAATCTGCTACTTCTTATTTATGTACTTTTTTATTAACTATTCTCCTTATTTATGTTAAATATTTATTTTAACATGCAAGCCAACAAGTTGCTCTACATAACATACAGTAATTTAGTGTGTCCGTGTATAAATCTGTGTGTGTAAGAATGTGTCTTTATACAATGTATTTAGCATGATAATACATTAAAATATTAATTTAAACATCTTTTGTGTATAGGTGGACATTGATGGGCCCAAGAACAGACCCCAAACTAATCTTGAATTATATTTTTAACTCTGACTCATAGCAAGTGGCAGCAACTAGCGTGTCTCGGCTATCTTGAGAAAGCTAACCAGGATTGGAACTGGTTAGTACTTGCATGGATAACCATCAGAAATCCCAGGACTGTAGTGTAGACAAGGAAGAAAAAAAAATGTAGTGGAAGAAGGGCAAGACAAACTGCACTGTTCCTAAGAAAACTATATGGATGTATCACTAAGAGTCAAATTCAATTTGAGGGAAACTTTATTTCTGTCTCCAGTAGAATTATATGCACTTAAATACATACCTTATAGACAAAACAAATAACTCCGGCTTAGAAAGAAAGACAGAAAGCCAAAGACTTAAAAAGCAACAACTGCTGAATGGTTGCCATCACATAGCTGCCAAAATATATATCCCCTGTCAGAGAAAAGGAAGACCACTTTGCCCTCAGGTAAAACTTAAAGAGGATAGATATTAAAAACATGTGTAGAACATTCTGGCTATAACTTAGTGGGTGTCTTTGGGTAATTCATTTACCCATGGTTAACCTAACTCCATTAATCTAATCATCATCATCATACAATTTTCTGGGTTTATACAACACACCAGGCCAAAATCTGCATTTCATTAAGTTTACAAAAGCAGCCAGTGTGCTCCATATAAAAATCAAATACCTATTGCATTCGAATTCAAAGATTTTTAGCAGTTTGTCACTTTTAAAGTTTTCATATTTTGTTTCAGATATAAAGATTTCTGCATTTTAAGGGGCGCTGACAATTCTGTAATCTAACCAGAAACGAGCCAAATAGAATCTAAACACTTGGAATTATTATTACCTGAGAGATGTGTAAAAACAGATTATTTTTACAGTCACATTTACCTATAATATTATCCACATCAAAGAATGAATTCCTTTCTTCAATGAGCAAAAGGGACTATTCTAAAATGCCAGAGCTTTTGGGTCCCAATGTGACATTTTATTCTTTTTACACCACCACTTCCTATTCTCCATAAACATTCATCCATCCATCCATCCATCCATTCATTTCCTGCCTTTCCTCCCCAGGGATGTCTGCAAGGTATGGTTAAAACAAAATCAAGATGACAGCCACAATGGTGCAACTGAAGCTCTGCCCATTTTCTATGTGCCTTTATGTGAATTGGTAGGATGTTTCACCTGCTGTATTTCTGATCACCACTACACGATCCTTTCTTCATGAGTACTTCCAGTCTCCTGTCTCATTCACCAAATAAATATATCAAAAAGTCAGTCATCAGAGAATTTAATGGCCAGTGTAGACAAATATTAAGCACTTATAAGTGTTCAAGAAGTGAAAAAGGCAATAAAACAAATTAAATCAGGAAAAGCACCAGGTCCAGTTGTGCTGATAGAGCTACATTACAAAGAACTTGAGGATCTGGTAGAGCCACTGACAAACACAATGAATGAAATTGAAGAAACAAAGGCAAAACCATCAGCATGGGAAGAGGCATGCATAACCCTAATTTATAAAGAAGGGAATGACCCAGAGTAACCACAGTCATACAAACCAATCTCCCTGCTGATTGTAGAGTATAACATTTTTACAACAGTATTAGCTGATCAGCTGAAGAAATGTGTCCTGGATATAATACATGGTGATCAAACAGGCCACATTCCAAACAATGTTGCCTTTCCTTTGTCACAACCCATTGCCTTCTTGCCAATTTCTCCATATTATGCTGCAAAAATATCTGTTAAGAAGAAAAGAATAGCCACCTAGCACCTTCAAGATTGGTAGCACCAACAGCCTGCAAGGTGCAGGCATCCAAATCAGTACAGGAAAACTAATAAGCTACAGGCTGATTGACTCAAGGCAAGTGAGAATTTCAGCTCTGTATACTTTTCGTAGTTTAAGATTTCATCGATTCCTCCCCCGTTTCTCAACAGCCTGGAGGAGGCTGACTTAATAATGGAAGCACAATCTTCAACAGCAACTATCCACTGAAGGAAAAGCAGTGCCTCCAGACAATTTCACAGTTGGCCTTTAAGTATTCCCGGGAGCCTTGGGCATTGCTCAGCCTGCAGTGAAAACACAGAAACAGACCCTAATTTATTTTTACATCCCTCCCAAAAGCATTGCAATTGGAAGTAAAACAGAAGCTAGAGCTGTCAGCCACAAAATAATACTTGATTATTTCTTCATTCTCTCACTGTCCAAATACTGTGGGGTTGGGGAAAATAGATCACTTTTTTCCAGACACAAGAAGCCACAAATCAAGGTTTATACATTTATATTTGGCCCAGGCTTTGGAATTTATCCAGTGTGTATCACTCATAGATATCAGTGGCTAGAACTCTTGTCCCCAATGTGCTAGGCATTTCAGAAGCAAGGCATTTCTGATACGTTAAAATGAAACAATTCCAGTAAAACTTTGATTCATGCTGATTGCATCTTAATGCAATCTTCCTTCAGGACAATGTAGCTCCACACAGAGCTCATTTTCCTCGCCTATCAAGATGGCCAGTAATATCTCAGGGATGTTTTCTTACCCTGCATAAAAACAATTATGTCATCGTTTGTACCATCCAATTATTGATGAAGTTCAATGTGTTTCTCTTTTTTCTTTACTCATCTTTTCTTATACTCACCCACAAATGAAAGAAGAATCACAAACAAAAGTATAAGAGTACAGATGCATGGAATTAGTATTAGCAATAAGGGTCTGAAGTATTTTTCAGAGGCCAGTTTCTGAGAACAGCCATCCTCCATTTTATCTTCATCTGTTCTGGGGACCTGAAACACAGACAGACAGGCAATTATAATTCTATATGTACCCTATAACAAAAAACTACCACTGAATCAAACTACAGGTGGTCCTCGCTTAACAACCACAATTGGAACCAGAATTTTGGTTGCTAAGCAAAGTGGTCATTAAGCAAATCTTGTCCTAACAGTCAGGAACCACGCTGAGACAAGGAATAGGTCTTTAGTGTTTTATTACTGCTACATTAGACAGAAAATCCTAACAAACTGAAGAAGCGTGGGAAAAACCCAGACAGATAAACCCCAAAGTCAAGGCGGGTCTGATCTGTGTCTCTTTGAATGGCTGCTTAACTCCTCAGTACTACGCATGCGTTTTCCCCCCTGGATAGGGGCCCCCTCCTGCTCACCATCAGTACTCATGACAAATCTGACCCAATTTTATGACCTTTTTTGTAGTGGTTGTGAACTGAATCACTGCAGTTGTTAAGCAAATCACATGGTCATTAAGTGAATCATGTGGTTCCCCATTGATTTTGCTTGCCAGAAGCTGGCTGGAAAGGTCTAAAAGCTGGTGACTGCAAGACGCTGTGACAGTTGTAAATGCAAACCAGTTGCCAAGCGCCCAAATCATGATCATGTGACTGCCGGGACACTGCAATGGTCATAAATGTGAGGACTGGTCATAGGTCGGTTTTTCCGTCATAAGTACAAACAATCACTAAATGAATGGTTGTTAAGTGAGGACTACCTGTATATTTTTTCTAGCAGAAATGGATAAGCCCATAGGATGACAGGCTGGAGGTCTCAAACACTCTGTCCCAGAAGCCACTGAATCTTTATACTCTGATTCTGGCTTGGAATAGCATCTTGGTAGTCCCCACTGCCATTACCAATCTTCCAGGAAGTGCCTCACTTGGCATCCATCCCCTACTTCCAGTAGATGAGTGTCAGCCCTACAAGGTAGACCAGACTAAGAAACCAATGCCATATAAATCAGGACTACTTTTATTGTAATGGCTATAGTAACAGAACCTTGCAAGTCTGAATGTGCTCTCCCCCACTCCCTCAACATCCTCATGTGAACTAGGGAGGGGCTTATCTGAGATGTTTTCTCAAGTTACTTTCTTGGCCCAGGCTCAAGACCCTCTTATCTGATCATTGCCTCGTTAGTGGTTCTTCCTCCTGTCCTTCAAAGCCGTTCCCTCTGCCCTCCACAACGATACTGATGGTTCTAACACCCTGTGCTGCTTTTCTGATGCTTAAAAGGGAACAATGGGTTAAAAATAAAAGAACTGCTATAATTCAGCCTCCTGACAATACACTTGAGAGGCATGCAACTAGAGTGTCATGTTCATCATTTCAATGTGCATTGTACATTGTAACGTTTCACATGCCAAGGCGCTGACGCGCATATCTAGTTGGGAGGGAGCTGCTGAGGGACCTTGCACCAAGCTCTCTATCTGTACTTGTTAAGATGGAATGTGTTTGGGTTATCTTCTCTGTTCAAGGTCTTTTCCCCGTTGATCAGCAGAACTCATTAGGAGCACCTGGTATTGTGAATTTGAGATGATTGTAAGGGGGGGGGACTTCATTTGTATCAGGGGATATTTAGTTTGAATTTAGGCGCACTTTTCTCATTCTCAGCTTCCTTTGTGTTTGCACTCTATTCTATAATAAAACCAGATTTTATGAAGCTTTGGCTTGTGAGTCTGAGAATTATTCTGGAATAGGCATTCATTACATAGAGGTTTCATCCCTTCCTTGGAAGAGTAATCTCGCACGAGATAAAATCAACTCTTATTTCAAAAAATGGAAAAGACTGGATAAACAAAACTTGTTTTACTTTAAAAGAAATACACAGGAGTACATACAGTGTTCCAAGCAAGCCACAAGATGTTGCTGACCAGTTTCAAACAGGGTAGATGTCAGAAGAAAGACTGCTTCCAAGTTATATTTCAGCTCACAAAAGGTGAATAAAGAGAGAAATAAAGGCAGAATAAAAAGGTTGAGGTTACACAGAATTCCCTGCTTGTACAAGAGGCAATAAAGATTAAGCATCGCCTTACAGAAAGATGAATCAAGAGGCTGCCAAGAATTGTACCTGTCTCTACAGAGATGATTTTCTGAAGCAGAATTTCCTCTGCTTGTTTACTTGGTCTTCTCTAGATTCTTGGAAAGTCCAAACTTTAACCAGAGGCTGTTTTGGGGTGATGATTAAAACTCCTTTGTTCCCATAGCTTCTTCCTTCATTCCTTCCTAAATTCTGTTCAATTTTTAAAGGGTTCAGTTTTTGAACAGGTAAATCTCTTTTGTGTAATGATAGGGGGCATCCTAGAAATGCGTATACAGATTGAGAATTTGGCTAGCACAAACAATCCCTTTAATGTCTTATCCAAATACCATAGATAAATCTGGCACTTACTAAGATTTAGAAGCATTTAATATACAAATCATACTCCCTGTTGTTTTTTTTTAAAAAAAGCAGCTATTTCCCCCAGGATTTTAGGCACATAGTACCATGTCTATAAGATAGTTCAAATATTATGATTGTTAATTCCACAGTGCAAGTTGCACTGAATGCAACTCAAAAGTCAATCTTTCCGAGCAATTATTTGGATTCTTGGAAAGGGTTGCTTTAGCAATACAGTACCTTAAATATACTACATATACCTTAAAGCAGGTTAGCTGAGCAATATAGTAGTAAAAATGCAATGTATAAAAAGAGAAGACATTTTCTGGCTGCCAGATCAACACACTATCTAAAACCTATGGAGGTTCTCTTAGCCAAACAAAATATTTGACTATTTTGTAGGAGCCAGCCGTGAGCCAATAAACAAAGAAAAGTACAGTAAGTCTCTTTCACCCTCACTGTTTCTTCCTGACTACCTTCCCCTCCTTACGACTATCTGCTAGTCCAGGAGGCATCGGTCAAATGGGAATTGCTTCCAATCATCTCTCTATCCTGACCCCACCAGCAAAGAATTAAGCCTACCCAATCTGATTAACGTTTAGCCCTTACACATAGGAGAGTCGTCTAGTTTTAAATAAATTTGTTTTAAATCTATATTCAAGCTTGTTTATTTGTTTAGTTAGTTAGTTAGTTAGTTAGTTATTTTAAAAATTGGATAAGCTGCCCCTCTCACAATTTGTGACTCTGGGCAGCGTACAACAATAAAATCAAGATCCAAAAAAGGAAAACAAAAAAATAAGTACCGTACAAACCCAATAAAAGAAAAAGAATCAAGAAAAAGAATCAACAAGATATAAGCCACGTATAATCAAGGCTGGTGATAATAATACACTTTCATATCAGAAATAGGCTCAGCTACCATTCTGGTTTAATGCCCAAGAGAAGAGCCCATTTTTTACAGTTCTATGGGAGGCCACAAGGGTTGTTGGCATCTATTAAATCATCCTCAAAAAATTTGACAAGAACATGCTTGATAAAATGATAATAGAAAAAAACCTTTCAACCAGTTCTTTAATTCTGTCCAGAACTAAGCTCAGCTAACATTTAAAGAGGCAGAAAATACAAACAAACCAAAAAGAAGATTGTAGGTGGGCGCAAACATTATGCTAAGCTATGATTTGCGTCATGTGCATTTCAAGTCCATCTAAGCAGGAAGGTTTCTCCACTAAGCATCCTGACCACCCAAACAGCCATTTGAAGACAGGTGTCTAATTCTATAGCAGTTTTAACTTGTGAAAAAAATGGTCTTTGGCACCATGTTACAGAGAATGGGGTTAATCTGGTGCTTCTCTTTGGTACTTTCCGTTGCAATATCTTCCATGGGCATAGCAAGATGGAGGCAAATATTAAAATATTCAAATCCAATCAGTTTATTACAGCCGTAAGGCCAGATTTAGTACAATATCTAATAGTAGAACTGTTACACACATCTATATATATCACAGAAAAATAATGAGTGTAATAGAATCAAAAAATCAGTAAGAACATATATAATAAAATAAAATAAAAATAATATTATAAAAAGTGATGAATAAATGAGTATCCAAACTTAACTGATGGTGTAATGTATTATACAGATGGTAGCACAAAACTGGGAGGATATATACTCTGGTTTCTCTTCAGATAGTATATTAAAATATTAAAATTGAAACTGTGCTGGTCATGATAAGTGTCAGAGCTGTTCTAATCAAGCGTAGCAGTTGAAAAAGAATTATACCAGAAATGCTCCAAGCAGACCACAAGATGACTCTGGTATGCTTCAAGCGCCTTATTTCCACCCTACCCTCAGAAGAGATCCTAAATTACTATTACCAATACAAGAAGGTTCTACAGAAATACTGCAACTTCATTCAAACCTTAAATACCTTAAATCGGCTATTTTAAGGGTTTTTAGATGCTATGCTCTGGCTAGGATTTACTGCTTGGCTGTATATACAATTAAACATGTAATGACAAAAAAAAGGTCCAGCTGCTTGAGCAGCTTCAGAGGTAGCAGAAATTCTAGGCTCTTTAAAGGATGCTGTACATGAAGTGAAACCAACAATTTCATTTTACATGAAACCTAAACAAGGCAGCATGAAGGTGAGCATTACAGGTAGTCCTTGTTGAGTGACCATTCAAAGTTACGACAGCGCTGAACGAGGGAAATTTACAACAGGTCCTTGTAGTTGCAGCAGTCACAGTGTCCTCCCTGGTCACATGATCGTGATTTGGGCACTTGGCGATCAGCTCGCAATTACGACGTTGCAGCATCCCGCAGTCACATGATCGCCATTTGCAACCTTCACTGCTGGCTTCTGGCAAGCAGTCCATGGGGAAGCCAGCAGGTCACAAATGGTGATCATGCGACCGCAGGATGCTGCGACCGCATGGGATTCGCCTAACTGCCACAACTGCCATTATAAGTTGGCATAGTCATGTGATGTTGCACTTTACGACCGTGTTGCTTAGCAGCCAAGTTGCTGGTCCCAGTTACCATGGTTATGCAAGGACTACATGTAGTGATATGTATGATATGTGGAATAAGGAACTGGAACATCCAGTTCTGGAAAATCAGTAGGTCCATATTTTAAGAAATATAGAATATACCTATTAGAACTTAAGAATGAAGTTAATTCATCAGAACATTTTCTTTTGCTTTTGTTGGACTTATTAAAGAATGTTTTAAAAGACTGGTAATCAGATATTTTTGTGTTGGTGTTCTAAGAAATTTGCTTTCTGTGACTCACATGATTTGGCTGCATCCACCTTCTTTTTTGGTTTCAAGTCACAGTATAATTTATGCTGCTTTAGCCTTGGGGTGAAAATATAGTAATAAAAGATGCAAATATGATGCTGAATTGTCGTCCCAAAATTTGACCTTTTATGAAGACCTGTCACTCACTGAAGCCTTGGGGTCAGCAAAAATAATTTTTATTTATTTCTTTATATTTCAAATTTCGTCCCCACCCATCTTGCACGAAGCAAATTATTTTATGCAAATTGAAAGAAATCTATACTCTATAATCTATTGTATAATAAGCTATACAATAGATTCAAGGCACATTTTATCAATTTTTGAAATATCTTTATATTCTAAAAGTGAGAAAACAGCACAATATGATCTGCTTGGTATGCATGTAACAATAGGTTTGAGGATTGAGTTCATTTTTATTGATCACCTATCAATCATTTTTTCATTAGATTTCCCCCTTTAATTTATTGTAATCACTGTATGTGGTTTTCTTATTGTATTATAACTAATGCATTACTTTTTGCTTGTTTGTTATACTTTCTTCATAAAGTTAAAAAGAAATAGGACTGCCTTGCACACTGCCCGAAAGAATTAGTGCAGGGTGAGGCTGATACACCCAGTTCTATAATGTATGCAAAGAGAAGAAGAGAGAAACAAATCAATTTAGTGCGGAATCCTTGTTAAATGTTTTTACCTAATCCTATAGAAGTAGATGCCTCTTCAAACATCTCATCCGTTTCCTGAGGATTCCATCCATTTATCAGGACCTGTTTGGGGAGGTACTGGTTTGTTTTCCAGCCCTCCTTCAGCAACTTCTGTCTTGTTCTAAAAAGACTCTCTATTGTCCTGTCTCTAGCAAAGGGAGTGCTGGGAGCATCTGTCTCTATATGACAAAAAGAGCACCTTTCCTATGAGAAGATATTGATTCTAAGTCCAAGACAAGGAGATGCGTTATGCCAGGGCAGCCTCGCCTCGAATAAAACACGGACTCACTTAGAGGGTCTAAGGATTTCCGGCTTTATTGAAACGGAATGCATGGAGAGAAAAAGACGGGAATGCGTGAAGGGTGGCAGGGCATCCTGTTTATACCCCGGCGGCGGACCTTGTCCCCCTCCACCCCCTATTGTCCCCCCAAGCCAGGTCCGGATGGGGGATTAGCGTGGTAATGGGTTCAGTGATGGGTGATTCGGGCGATCTCCGACGATCCTCTTTGTCTTCTTGCCTTCGTCCGGTGCAGGTGTGTCCCCCCGGGGTAATGGGTGGGAGTTCCTCCGATCTGCTGATGGTCTCCAGGTCCGGTCTGAGGTGCCCTTCTATTGTCCTGGTGATTTACTTGTGGGTTTGTGTGCTTAAGGGATGATGTGTGTGTTTAAGGGATTATGGTTCTCCCTTCCTCTTTCCTGATGTGCATGTTCCCCGTTGTGATGCACTTATGCCTTGCAACGGGGAACATGACATGCTGCCCCCCTAAGAGAAGTCTAAGGTGCTGGTTTTTCTGGGTATGCTTCGTAGAAGCTTTAGACCAGCCGTTTTGCTGAAACATTTTGTGCTTGGACCCACTCTGGGTGCGGGAAATGCTCCACTTGACGAGGTACTGTAGGGTGCCCCTTAGCCTCCTGGAGTCTAGTACCTCCTTAATTTCAAAATGTTGTTGCCCATCTATCATGATGGGTGGGGGCGGGGGGGTCTCATTGTGCCATTTGGAAGGAGTGGCTGGTTTCAGTAGGGCACAGTGGAATACTGGGTGTATGCGCCGCAAATTGTGGGGTAGCTCCAACTTGAAGGTGACCGGGTTGATAATCTCTATGATCTGGAATGGTCCGATGAATTTGGGTGCCAATTTCTTTGATGGTCGTGGGGATTTGATGAACTTAGTGGAGAGGTAGACCCTATCTCCCACTTTGTAGTTCGGTTGCGCCACCCTGTGGTTGTCTGCAAATTTTTTGTATATGGCTTGTGCGTCTGCCAGAGCCAGCTGGATGATGGGCCAAACCGTGGCCAGTTGTGCCGCCCAGTCGTCTGGGGAGCAGGGCGGGGTGTCTGGTTGGGGCAGTTCCGGGATTGGCACGAAGTATCTGCCATAGACTATTTTGAATGGGGTGTGACCTGTGCTTTGGTGCACTGCATTGTTGTAGGCTACCTCTGCAAAAGGTAGCAGGTCCACCCAATTGTCCTGTTGATAGTTGATAAATGATCATAGGAATTGCTCCAGGGTGGATTTGAGGATCTCCGTAGAGCCATCTGTGTGGGGGTGCCAAGCTGTGGACAGTGCCTGCTTGGTGCCAATGAGTTTTAAGAATTCTTTCCAGAACCTGGAAGTAAATTGTGTGCCCCTATCGGTCACCAAATGAGAGGGGGCGCCGTGGAGTTTATATATGTGGTTAAGGAATAGGCGTGCCAGCTGTTGTGCGGACGGAATGGACGCGCAGGGTATGAAGCGTGCCTGCTTGGAAAAGTAGTCTTTTACCACCCAGATGACCGTTTTTCTTTGGCTGGGTGGTAGGTCTACAATGAAGTCCATGGAAATTTCCTCCCAGGGGCGGGAGGGGCTTGCTACTTGCTGCAGCAGTCCTTGGGGCTTCCCCACCTTTCGTTTTGATGTGGCACATGTGGGGCAGGCAGCGACATATCCTTTAACGTCCTTTCTGAGGGTGGGCCAAGAGAATTGTCACCTGATTAAGTGTAGTGTTTTAACGAAACCAAAGTGTCCGGCTGTCTTGTCATCGTGGGAGTGGTTTAAAACTTCCGCTCGCAATGTCTCTGGCACGTACAGGTTTTTTTCTCTCCAGGCTAGACCGTTCGTAAAAGATACATGGTGTTGGTTGGTTTGCAACCATGTATCTGTCTTGAGGGTTTGAACGAGTCTTTGTTGCCAGTTTGGTGACATTGATCTGCGTCTCCCTCCGTTCATGGGTGTTTGCGCTGGGGTGCGTTGGGTTCTTGTCTGGCTGCACATGACAGCAGGGCAGCCCAGCTGTGTGTTGGTCCACACAGTCCCTACAATGTCTGATGCCTGGCTGGCATCCTGTGGCCGTTGGGAAAGAGCATCTGCAAGGAAGTTCTTTCTTCCTGGTATGAATTTTAATTTGAAGTTAAACCTGCTGAAGAATTGCGCCCCACGTACTTGCTTTGGGCTGAGGTGTTTCAGAGTGCTGAGAGCCTCTAGGTTTTTGTGGTCAGTCCAGACCTCGAAGGGGCAGAAGGCCCCTTCCAGGAGGTGCCTCCATGTTTCTAGGGCTGCCTTGACTGCGAACGCCTCCTTTTCCCACACGTGCCATCTCCGTTCCGTTTCGGAGAACTTGCGGGAAAGGTACACACAGGGCTTCAGCTGATTGTCGAAATCCCGCTCAAGCAGGAGTGCTCCGATGGAGAAGTCAGATGCGTCGACTTGCACGACAAAGGGTCTGGTGGGGTCGGGGTGTTGCAGTACTGGCTCTGCTGTGAATAGGCTTTTGAGGCGTACGAAAGCCATTTGACAATCAGCTGTCCAGTTCAGGAGCGCCCCCAGGTTCCGTGATTTACGTGTGTCCCCCAGGCCCTTTGTCCAGCGTAGGTTGGTCAGGGGCAGCACAATCTCTGCTAGCCCCTGGATAAAACCCCTGTAGAAATTAGTGAACCCGAGGAAACTTTGGAGTTGTCTCCTCGTGCGTGGGCGCTCCCACGCCAGTATGGCTTGGACCTTGCTTGGGTCCATCTCGATTCCCCTTGCCGAGATTCTATAGCCCAGGTAGTCAATTTGGTCTTTGTGAAACCCACACTTGGAGAGCTTGGCGTATAGCTCTGCCTTGCGGAGTTTCCTGAGCACTTGCTTCACTAGGCGTTCGTGCTCTTCTTCGGTCTCTGAATAAATTAAAACGTTGTCGAGATAGACAAGCACCCCCTTAAATAAGTGGTTGTGCAAGACCTCATTAATTAACTGCATAAACACTCCCGGTGCCCCTGCCAGCCCAAATGGTAGAACTTTATATTGAAAGGACCCCAGCGGGCAGTTGAAAGCTGTCTTCCATTCGTCCCCCTACTTTATTCGTATTCGGAAGTAGGCTTCCCTTAGGTCCAGCTTTGAGAATATTTTGCCCTTTGCCAGGTGGGCTAGGATGTCCTTTATTATGGGTAATGGGTATTTATTTGAAATGGATGTGGCATTCAAGCTGCAGTAATCGGTGCAGAGCCTCAGTGACCCGTCCTTTTTCTCCCGGAAGAGGACTGGGGCTCCGACTGGTGAGTTTGTGGGCTCAATAAACCCCCGCACTAAATTCTTATCGATGAATTCTCTTAATGCTGCCAGCTCCTTCTGGGTCATCGCATAGATTTTGGGTTTTGGTAGGGTTGCACCAGGGACCAGTTCTATGGTGCAGTCTGTTTTTCTATGGGGTGGGAGTTTGTCAGCCTCCTTCTCGCCAAACACATCGGCAAACTCTGCATATCTGGCTGGCAGGCCCTCCATGGTCGCCACCTCCAGATGCATCGAGGTCGACGACGCCCTCCCCATTGCAGCACGGGGAACCCGATCCCCTGTGGGTGCTTGATAGCGCCCGTCCAAAAACGTGATTTCCCTGGTTGTCCAGTTAATTTGTGGGTTGTGTTGCACCAGCCACAGGATCCCTAGGATGATTAGGGGTTGCCCCACCGGTGCCACAATGAAGGGCAGTCTTTCTTTGTGGTTGCCAAGCTGCAGCACAACTTCGTCCGTGTATTGGGTGACTGTGCCTCCTCCCGCTGCTGATCCATCCAACTGTGTAAACACCAAATGGTGCAGAAGTGGATAGCAGTGGAGGTTTAGCGTGGCCACCAGGTCCGGGTGCATAAGGCACTTCGAGCAGCCAGAGTCAATTAGTGCCCAAACTTTTTCCGTCTTCCCACCATTCGTTAGGGAGACTTTTACATATAGGGTGGGACAATTTTCACTCACCCCCCCATTGTCGTGCCTCTTGTTTCCTTCCACCTGTCCTCTGGCGCTTCTTAGGGCAGGTGGCTGGCGTTTCCCGCCGGTTCGTCGTTTCTGCTTTCCTCTTCCTCGGTGAGGTAAGGGAAGTCCTTTGCTGTGGTTTTGCCTGTCGCAACTGGCATTTTCCTGGGTGCTGGGGTTGGCTTGGTTGGTGTCTTCCACGAGCTGTCCCTCGCCTTCGCTTTCGGGCAGACCGCCGCCTTGTGATCTTCCTTCCCGCACCTAAGGCACTGGCCCTTTGCAAACTGTCGGTCTCTTTCTTCCTTCCACAGCTGGGGTCTCAACTTCGCCGGTCCTGCAGCTGTGTGGGGTCCTCTCGCCGCCTCTGCATGCTGCGCTTCCCTCTTCGCTTGGAGGAAAGTGTCCTGGGCATCCTCTGCTTCCCCTGCCAGCCGGATCCACTCTACCAGAGTGTTGGGGTTGTTTCTGCAGAGTGCCCATCTGAGGACATTCAGGTTGAGCCCCTCTTTGAACTTCTCAATGAGGGTGGATTGAGACCATACTTCGACCTTACCGGCCAGGGCTTGGAACTCCATGGCATAGTCTGCCATGGAGTGCTGTCCTTGTTTTAGGGCTTTCAGGGCTCTTTTCACCCTCTCCCTTTCCAGGGGTTCCCTAAAGTGCAGTTCCACTGCCCATAGGAACTCATTGCAGTCCTCAAGTTCTGGGGCGCCTGCCTGGCATAACTGGACATACCAGTCGGCGGCCCGTCCTTTTAATTTTATTGCCAAGGCATTTACCTTGCCTTTCTCCATTCGGAAGTAGGGACCCCATTCCTCCATGTAGTTTCTCGCGTTGGTGAGAAAAAAGGAGAGTTTTGTGGGGTCCCCATCGAACTTAATGCCGAAGTCCTTGATCGCCACTCTCGGTGGGCTCCAAGCTGCATCTGGGCGCCTCGGTGTGCTTCGGGCAGTCGGGGCTCCGTGGTCTCGCCGTGGGGATTCCCTCCATCAGGCGTTGGGTGGTGTTGGTGCCCTCTCTTGCTGGCTCCCGCTTCGCTCCAGTCGTCGTGCCATCGGGGTGGGAGGGTGGGGTGCAGCCCATCTGGCGGGTTCCTGGAAACGGACTCTGCCTGGCGCTGCATCATCCTCTGGACCTCTCCTCCGTCTCTCCGGCTGGTGTGTCTCCGGGGGGGGGTAAGAGGTGTCGGGCATCTGGTGTCCGGCCCCTCCGCGCCCCGGCTGTGGGACTCGTATGCCGCTGCTAACCTCTGGAGCAACTGCTGCATCGCCTCCAGCTTCTCCTCGACCGCACTCAGCCTTGCCACCGTTCGAGAGCTCCTCTTGGTGCGGTCGTCCCTCCGCTCGCCTTCGGTTCCTGATGCCGTGGATGACGGGACGTCCCGCGGCTCCTCCGGGGTTCCGGGCGATCCTGGCAAGGATCCCCCCATCTCGTTGATGGTGGCCCACGTGCCACGGGACTCACGGGTGGCGTTTGCCGTTACTTCTCCCTCCGAACTCGATCCCGAGCTCACCTGGACCTCGCGCCGTCGGGGCCTTGGGCACCTTCCGTTCGTTGGGATGGGAGTTCCGCTGCCGGTCGTCGGGTAGTCGCCTCGCCGTGAGCTGATGTCTTCCATGCTAGCTTGGTTCCCTCACAGAATGGACCTGGACGGGTGCTAGTGGGAAAAAAAAAAGTTTGGATTCCCGTCTTTATGTCAGGGCAGCCTCGCCTCGAATAAAACATGGACTCACTTAGAGGGTCTAAGGATTTCCAGCTTTATTGAAACGGAATGCATGCAGAGAAAAAGACGGGAATGCGTGAAGGGTGGCAGGGCATCCTGTTTATACCCCGGCGGCGGACCTTGTCCCCCTCCACCCCCTATTGTCCTCCCAAGCCAGGCCTGGATGGGGGATTAGCGTGGTAATGGGTTCGGTGATGGGTGATTCGGGCGATCTCCGACGATCCTCTTTGTCTTCTTGCCTTTGTCCGGTGCAGGTGCGTCCCCCCGGGGTAATGGGTGGGAGTTCCTCCAATCTGCTGATGGTCTCCAGGTCCGGTCTGAGGTGCCCTTCTATTGTCCTGGTGATTTACTTGTGGGTTTGTGTGCTTAAGGGATGATGTGTGTGTTTAAGGGATTATGGTTCTCCCTTCCTCTTTCCTGATGTGCATGTTCCCCGTTGTGATGCACTTATGCCTTGCAACGGGGAACATGACACGTATTTTGTGAATCAGCTGTGAATGTCAGGATTTGCATCCTGTTATTCACAACATCTCTGAAAATGGTTCCATGTACTGCGTGAACAGTAGGAGGCATCCCTGGCTGGTTTGACATTCACATGAGGAGACGATGCACCACAACACAAACATTTGGACATTGGCTTGTCCCCTTGTGGTCACCAGCATTAAGTCCAGAATTTGAGAAGCAAGGTCAAGTATAAACTGCTGAGCAACTCACCACTTGATTGCACAAGTTCTTCCACTCTATCTCTTAAGCTTGCATCTCTGCAACTTCAGATGTCCTTGCAGTATCCAAGACTGGAATTAAAGTTATGTGAGGATTCCCCAAATTGTGCTTTCTTAATATGGCTGATCGGCAACTTTGGGTGATCTGTTTCATTGTTTCCTAATCTGTGCAAAAAACTTTGCAGGAGGATGCCAAATGGCAGAACCAAGAATGAAATGCATCCATGTTAATTTTATCCTGCTGGCAGACATGGAAAAAACATGCACTGCTCAAAACCCATGTTCCAAAAAGCCTTGAAATACTTTGTTGGCACTGTCTTCCCTTGGCTTTTATCAGTGTCCTGTGTCAGCAAAGGCTTCAAAATCTAGTATATTTCTTCCCCTGCAAAATGAAGGAGTATGGCTTGCTACTTTTTGGAATTGTCTTCTCCCATCACCACAAAGAGGTTTTCCAGTCTTTCCACTCAGTATTCCTAATATGCACCAGCAGCCGAAAACAAGTTGTGAACTGAGAATTGAGAAGTAGGAACTTAAGTCATAATGAAAACTATATACAGCAGTCAGAAGAGTATTTCTAAACTGCTTGTGAGATATTGCAGGCCTGTCTCCTCTTCAAAATGAGGGTAAGAGAGATAGAAAAAGAGAGGAGGAGGAAGGGAAGGCCTAAATTTGGAATTCAGGAGTGCAATCCACACAGAAACTTGTATGCTTCCTGTGGCCAGTATAGTGTTTTGGCATCAGCAAAATAATCAAAAGCCCAGCCATCCAATGATGACACCACATTAGCTCACACATTTCTCAACCTTGGCAACTTTAAGATGTGTGGACTTCAACACCCAGAATTCCCATGCTGGCTGGGGAATTCTGGGAGTTGAAATCCACACATCTTAAAGTTGCCAAGGTTGAGAAACACTGAATTAAACTAAAATATACAGTATTTATTAAATCTCTCTCAGAACTCTGCAAACTGGCTGTAATCCAGTTACAGTCTTACAACTCTAGCACTGTTTCTCCAAGTCCAAGCCAGCATGGGAGAAGCTTAAACCTGGCTTCAATCCTATGAGCATAGACCTTTATAACATCAGATATTGCTAATGTTAACAGAAGCAGTAGTTGAAACCATTAAAAATAACTCTGAAAATTAAATCCACAACAGGATGTGAAAATTGAATGGGCATCAGTTTTTGGAAGGAAAAAGAGGAAAAGTGTTGTCAAGGCATTTATGCATGAAGAGAAAAAGATACTTAAAACCAACTCTCTGTGCTTGCTAAAGGTCTATTACAAAACAGAATTATTATTTACTTATACAATGATATAACTTCCTTACAAGCTACATAGAACATTCTTCCCATTTTACATTTCCATCCAATCCTATTCTTTTCTGTTATTCTTCTTGTGTCTATTTTTAGATTCTAGGAATCTCAATTTCCTCATTGTTTTCTCAAGTGCCATATACGTGCATGGTTTATGGAAAGTAAAAATGCAAGAAAATATACATCTACTTGAGTTTTTTTTAAAGCCATTTGAACAATTCTATAAAGTTTTCTACTGTAGGAATAATATAAAATGCAATAACAATTTTGTTTAATGAAACAGTGCTTTCTATAAGAGTATACTCAAAGCTAAAGTAGTTGACTTTATTCAAAGACTAAAACTAACCAGCATTTTTCTTAATAACTTATTGATGGATAACTATATACTTATTATAATCACAAACACACAATGCTCAGAGTTGGCTGACCTGATTGGCTTACAAGCCCTGTGCCATAGCTAAAGGTAAAGGTTTCCATTGACATTAAGTCCAGTCGTGTCCGACTCTAGGGGGCGGTGCTCATCTCCGTTTCAAAGCCGAAGAGCCGGCGTTTGTCCGTAGACACTTCCGCGGTCATGTGGCCGGCATGACTAAACAGAACGCCGTTACCTGCCCACCGAAGCAGTGCCTATTAATCTACTCACATTTGCATGTTTTCGAACTGCTAGGTTGGCAGGAGCTGGGACTAGCAACAGGAGCTCACCCCATCATGCGGATTCGAACCGCCAACCTTCCGATTGGCAAGCTCAGCAGCTCAGCGGTTTAGCCTGCAGCACCACCGCGTCCCTGCCATAGCTACTACTGAACAAATAAATCAATGATGAAGGACACCAAGCTTAAGCTTTCCTTAGAAGCTCAAATGAGAAGAGAATGACTTTCATATTTTTGACAGATCACATGATGGGAAAAACCATTAGAGAAAAGTATCATGCTTGGCAAGGCTGAAGGAACGAACAAGAGGAAGACCAGCAATGAGACAAATTTATCTATTTAATCACATTTGTATAGCCGCCCGTCTTGCATAGTGATTCTGGGTGGCGTACATCGTAAAACAGTCCAAGTATATAAAAACCATTAAAATGCAATCAAAATAAAAATAAAAAGATAAAAACAAAATGGTGAAAAAGCATACAAGAAAGTGCATTCCAAATAACTATCATATAGCCATCTAGCAGGCTCCACTCCATCGTGAGATCCCCAGGCCAGTTGACAGAACCATGTTTTGAGGGCCTTCCGGAAAGCCAGCAGAGTTGGGGCCAGCCTCACTTTGGGGAGAATGATGTTCCACAGTGGGGACCATGGCAGAAAAGACTTTCCTCCTAGGTCCTGCCTGGCTGAACTCCCTGACCAATGGGACCTGCAACATGCCTCCCCTGCTAGTCCTGATGGGAGATGTAACTGGGGAGAGGTGGTTCCTCAAATATCCTGCTCCCATGTCATGTAGGGCTTTAAAGGTGATAACCAGCACCTTGAATTGGACCCAGAAGCAAACTGACAACCAATGCAGCTCATGCAGCAGAGCAAATGTGCAAATCTTGGAGCACACATAATGTAACTGCCTGTGCTGCTGCATTTTGCAGCTGCTGAAGCTTCCCGACATCCAATCAAGGCCAATCCGCCCTGCCTAAACATTTTGTGAAGGCGGAGTGCTGTGTCTTTACAACTATGGCATGGCAGAGCTAGTGTGGTGTCACCTAGGACTCAGGAGACTCCGGCTATGGTTTGAGTTCACTAAGCCATAGAAACTCATTGGGTGACTTTGAGCCAATCGCTCTCTCCCAACCCAGCCTATCTCACAGGATTATGGAGATAAACTGAAGGGACATCCCAAAGTAAGCTACCTTTCACACAAAGAGAAAAGGCAGGGTTTAAAACTAGTGAATAAAATAATACATAATAAGGGGTAGCCTGCTTGCAAGCTGCACACTTCTACTGATCATACAGCCAGCAAGAGAGGTGACCCAAGTTCTGAATCCTGATTTAACAGGATAACCACAAGAGACTCTCCTCTCTTAACCTAATCTTCTCCCCAGGAATTACAAGTCTTTCTAGACCCCCTCCCCATAGCCAGAGAAGTTGACAATCTGCCAAGAATATGGGTAGTAGTGTTACAAACCTAGAGGAGACAATATTGGTATTTTAAATATTCATTATCAGGCTCTAAGTCATCCCAATAGATCCAATTCTCTATAAAGTAGGGATTCTGGCAAATCCTTCAATACACACTCATTCCAGAAGAGCCAATATACAGCTTTGATAGAGAAGAATTATTATTTTACCAGTGCAACACTTCCTATGCTGACTGCTCTCCAGTGGGTGCTTTAGTCTAGATAGGTGCCTAAATTAGAATCCATTCACATCTGCTATTTCATTCCTGGTGGTGTGGAATTCCTCTACAAATATGTTGTTGGAGTCATGCCAACAAGGGAACTACATATCAAGGGTCCATGAGCAGAAAGTGTCTTTGGTATGTCGTTTCCTTTTGGTTCAACTCCAACAAAACATTTGAAGGGAACTCCCACTGCACAGTACTTTCTACAACACGTAAGTATCTAAAATGAGTTTTCATTCCCTATGAAAATAATAACAATCCATTGCCTTTGAGAAGTCCTCAATGCTTCACTTCCTGGGTTTTTAGTGATTAACAGAAGTGGAAACCTTCATTGTTATCGTACCTAAACTGATTAAAAGCATCTATAATTAAACCAATTTGTCTTTGAATGGTAGTGCAAGAATTGTGCTATGAAGTGCAACTAACAATACGTTCAGTAACATTGCACTATTGTTTTATGTCTATTTATATTTTGCTCAAAACCCAAAACGCTTACTGAGAGGGGAAACATATTTTATATGTGACTTTATAATTTCAAAGCAGTAACAGTTGTTAGACACTGGAATTTATTTAGGCGGTGAATAAGTGCAGCCAGCTTGGGTAACCCCATCTTATTTTTAGGAACAAGGAAGGGAAGAGTTCAGGAGTTCCAAAGTGACCACGCAGAAATGGGAGACGGCTGAGAGTCCTGTGGCGACAGAATTTGATTTGGCCTTTTCAGGATGGTTTCAGCTTAGCCCCTTTACATATTCCAAAACTATGTGCAGGCACATCCTCAAGTTCTGCA